>NC_133175.1:5317500-5917500 GCF_040802235.1 Manis javanica
AAGTGAAATCGAAGCAGGAAAGAGATTAATTAGTACTGTAAGATTAAAGACTTGATAGGTCTGTTAGCCGAGGGCTTATGACCTAGAGCATCTGTGATGGCTTTCAGAGGATCCACAATCTGGAGAAAAATCTATCTTCCTTTATGTCTCCCCCAATAAAGTTAAGACTAGGGAGAAAATTTTTGTTGGACAAGTTCTGTTTGTACTGAAGCATTACTTCATACTAAACAAGTAAAAGGTAGCACACAAAGCAATGGAGTTTGGTGATTGTAATTGTCCTCGCTGGCATTCCTCTGACATGAATGGAAAATGTGATTACGCTATCTGTTGATCTATATGTTGATACCCACTTAAGCTAGGAAACATCACAAAAAACAAAAGCTTACATGTATGTATCTCCTTAGGTTTTACTTGTCTCACTGAACCTAATGGAAAGCAAAAGTCGGAAGGCATGTTGTACGGCAAGATTCTTATCTGTGAAGTAGGAAGGCAACAAAGGTGTAGCGGTCCTTTGCATCCTGAAAAAACATTGCGCGGTCTGCTTCATTTGCCTAAAAGGCTCAATTGGAAAATGTTAAGACTTTACCAGAACTGGATTTGCTCCAACACAAGGAGCGTTGTCTTGAGTCATCCGACAAGATTATTTGCTGCATTATTACCGTATAAAAGACCTTGGTGAGGTAGTACCTCTTGGAGAGGGTTAAGCTGATATGTGCCTGAATGGAAATTTTAAAAACTAAAACAATACTCCTGTCAAATATTCGCAACCATTCCAGAATCTCTAATATTTATTTCAGTATTTTGAGGCACATTGTAAAGGAATTGCAATTTTTCTTCAAACTGAAAGTGTTGACTTCTCTTTGCTGAGCCAAGTCCTGATTCCCACGTTGTTTGCACAAAGAGGGCATCAAATGAAGATGCGTATTTTGGAAGCTCTTTCCAATGGCCCCCTGCGGCTTTGAAACTTGTAGAAACTTTATTTGCCAAACAAAACTTCAACTCAGACATTGCTACCGGGAATGGTTGGTGTACCAGAAATGCTTGTCAGCTCCTCTGTTTTCTGACTTGGTGAAGAAACTCCACATGTCACTGAGATTCATCCCATTCCAGATTGTCTTGCCTTAGTATCAAAGGCAACCCCTGAATAAAATTTTGCTTACTGCCACAGAAGTCATGGAATTTGAATTTCTGTCTTCTAAAGTTCTGTTAGGAAAGCAAAATGAAGTTCTTCTCTGCTATAAAGAAATCCTCTGGCTGTTCCAAAGGTAAGCCAAGTAGACTTCATTAAATTCAAGGTAGATAATTCCTCTTGGTCTTAAGTTCCCAGATTAAACAAGGCTTCTTAAGGGTCCTATCCCACTGTTAAAGTTCTCATAGTACCATGCACCTTTACTCCTTAGGAATTTTATATCTGTGTTTCTGATTATTTGATTAGTGTCTTTCTTCCCCACTGTGCTCAATGATCCCAGGAACTAATTCTACATGAGTTGATCATTGTATCTCTAGCACGCAGCACAATGCTAAGCACATAGTAGTTCCCATAAGTATTCAGAAATACATGAATGAATGAATAGAAGAATGAATGTCAGGAAATAATTTTCCACAGCCTTCCATATATCTGTGGCCATTTGAATGATAACAAAAAGTGGATGCCCCTAATATGAGGCTTTATGTTAATTAAACTAATTCACTCCACAAAAAGTCTTATCAAACAGATATTACTTTTGTCCACTGATGAGGAAATTGAGGCATTCAGAGGCAAGTCACTACTTAAGTTCTCATGGTTATAGGGGTGGAGTCAAGTTTCTGGCAGTCTAAATTTAGAGCTAACGTTCCTAACACAAAGTCCCATACTCATCATTAGGGGAGTTGCTGGAAAACTGCCTTCTCTGGATAACGCTATCTCTCTGGAAGTGAATACTGGAGCTAGACAACCGCGGAAACTACAGATTTTGGGAAAGTGTTTCTGCCCACTAGAATCCAGGGTAGCAATTCCTCTGCCAAAAGAAATCTTTCAAAGTGAGAACTAGTGCAGAACTGTGCATGTTACTTCTGTCCGAAATACCATCCAGATAGTGTCGATGGAGCAGATCTTGACAAAGATGGCCTCAGTGTGGGGAGGACAAATGGAATCCAATTCACAAGTTGTTTGAGAATTTTGACATTTTTCGGATTCAAACCAACCATCATCTCGGAAAGCAAGCAGTGGGAATCTTGATTCTATCTGCAATACCTAACTTTGTAAGCAGGGCGTTCATAACTCACTGCAATCAGAATTAGAGTTGACATCTGTAAAATGTCAAATATGACAAGGGTCACCATGTCGGTGACATTCCAAAAGTTAAGAGTTCTTACTGAAGTTAATAAGAGCCATGTACTTTTGAAATTTCCTTTTAAGGTGAAATTTCTTATGGAACTATTTTTGAAAAGGTCATTTAGGTTCATCAAAAATTTTCAAGGATTGGCTACAATTTTTGCAAGAATTGAGAAAGATCCAATTATTTTTTTAATAAAAGGTGCTCTATCTCTAAAGAGGAAAAACATCCTCTATATATTTGTGTGGGTGCTTATGTGTGTTTTTTGGAGTCTATGACCCAAAAGGAATTAGGAATCACCAATCTTTAAGTTGAAACTGACTTTCCTGACTTTCTTGCTGAGAAGTGGGTAGTTTAGGGATGCATGTAGGGAAGAGTAGGATTTAGTTGGAAGTCTGTGTGCGGATATTCTCCATATACCTTTCCAGATTCACTATCTATCCTTTGCAGCCCTTCTTAGACCCTCTGGCAATTGACCTATGTGGATGCACCAAAGCTCCCTGGATTCTGGCTTCCTGCTGGCTTCTCCATCTAAGGCACCAGTCTGGTCTGGCAGCCCCTCTCCTTCAGCTTCCAGTAGGTGACCTTACACATTTCCCCTTTAAGCGTAGGGCTGGCAACTCTTTCCTGCTAGGTCACAAGCGTATTTTTTAATTTACACTTGCTCAGGGGCCATGCTAATATTCTCTGTGTCATTCCAATTTTTAGAATATGTGCTGCCAAAGTGAACACAGTTATATTTAATTTCCTTTAACATTAACCACATCTCAGTAGACAGGCTCTTCACTATAATCTTTCAATGACTTTGGACTGTATTTTCTTTAGGACCCTGGGGTATGCAGCCTGCCTCTCTTCTACTAAAGTCAAGAGGACTTTTTTTAATGGAGGAAAAAAAGTGACACATACAACCGAAGTACTGAGCCATTAGAGAAATAATTAATAAGCTGGACTTCATCAAAATTAAAATTTCTGCTCCGTGAAAGACAATGCCAAGAGAATGAGAAGATAAGCCACAGAGTGAGAAGAGATGTTTGCAAAGACACCTGATAAGGGAATGTTATCCAGAATACACAAAGAACTGTTAAAAGTCAATAGTAAGAAAAACAAACAAACCGATTAAAAAATAAGCCAAAAACCTTTACTGAAAGATCTTCACCAAAGATATACAGATGGCAAATGAGCACAAGAGAAGTTTCTCCACGTCATATGTCACCAGAGAGATGCAAATTAAAACAATGAGATGCCACTCTCTACCTAGAAGAATGGCCAAAATTCAGAGCACTGACAACACCAAGTGATGGCAAGGATGTGCAGCGATAGAGGCTCTCATACGTTGTTGAAGGTTAGTAGCTACATGTAATTCAATTCCCTTTATTCCAAAGTAACCCTCTGGACCCTCTACACCAAGTCATCAAATTTGTAAAGATTGTCTTGAATGCATATTTTGCTAAAGAAGGAAGTATGAATCTCTTTCTAATAAGGAAAGTAGTGTGCAAACTGACAAAGCCATATAGGAAGACAGTTTGGTGGTTTCTTACAAAACTAAATACACTCTTACCACAGGTTCCAGCAATCATGCTCTTTGGCATTTACCCAAAGGAGTTGAAATGTAATGCCTACACAAAAACCTGCGTATGTATTTTACAGCAGCCTTATTAACTATTGCCACACCTTTTAAGCAACCAAGATGTTCTTCGGTAGGTGAATAATGGATAAATGAACTGTGATACATTTAGAAAATGGAATACTATTCAGCAACAAAAAGAAATGAGAAGACATGTAGGACTTTAAATGCATGTTATCAAGTGAAAGGAGCCAATCTGAAAAGGCTACGTACTGAACAGTTCTACGATTTGACATTCTGGAAAAAGTAAAGCTAGAGATGATAAAAATTATCAGTGTTTGCCAGGGATAGGGAGGGAAAATATGAATAGGCAAGGCAGAGAGAATTTTTAGGGCAGTGAAACATTCCTTATGATACTATAACGATAAATGTATTTTATTACACAATTGTCCAAACCCATAGAACTTACAGTACCAAGAGTGAACCTTAAAGTAGACTACAGATTTTGGGTGATTATGAGGCATCAATGTAGCTTCATCCTTGATTAAAAAATATAAATTTTTAAATTCAGTATAGTACATATATATTTTTCTAATTTAATTTAATATATAAATATACATGTATGTGTATGGCATATATATATATATGTGTGTGTGTGTGTATATATATATATATATATATAGATAGATAGATATATATATACTATTCTGGTGAGATGTTGATAAGTGGAGAGGCAGTACATGTGCGAAGAGATGGCATATATACATGTATCTGTCCCTCCCTATTTATTCTGTTTTAAACCAGTAAGTGTGCTAAAAAAAAATTCTCTTTAAATTTAAAAAAAAAATTTTAGGTGGTTTAAGACTATTTTTTTGTTCTACACTTCCTTCTCTTTTCAATACTCCCCCTTTCAGTCTGATAGTCTTTGTAACCTGAATGTATTAATGCCTCCATGGGCCTACATGCTATCTCTCCATACCAACCTGGAGACACCTAGGAAATACACACAGAGCTCCAAAAAGCATCATTGAATAATATCAATTTGAAAGATGCTTTCAGGGCAGATATATATGAGAGACATATCACCTTTCAGAGAGCAGTTTCCCCTAAGTTCTCCTCCTTTGACATCTCTTTCCCAAAGTCCCTCCTCAGGTCAGCCTTCTCATCCTCTCATCCCGCTTCGGAGCTCACCTGTGCTTCCAGACACTTGGCTCAGCTTCTTTCTCGCCACCCACCACGTGTTTGCTTAGCACAACAGAGACCAGTCAAACCACTGTTCTAACACTACCCTCCTGCCTCAAGACGTCCCCAATTTTTCTGTTCTCGGGTAGCATCCTTGTCATGCTGAAAGAAGGTAGTAGTAGCTACATGTAATTCAATTCCCATTATTCCAAAGTAATCCTCTGGACCCTCTACACAAAGTCATCAAGTCTGGAAAGATTGTCTTCAATGCATATTTTGCAAAAGAAGGAAGGACGAATCTCTTTCTAATAAGGAAAGTAACATATGCTCATTGCCAAAAAAATCCTTTTTCAAATATTTTGTAAATGCATAACATAGAAATTTAAATTTCCCTTTAATTCTAATATTCATAGATATCCACTTCATGGTTGGAGGAATGATCTTCCAGATCTTTTTGTTTGCATATGCTAACCAATATTATTATTATATTATTTTTAAAAAGACAGGAACCAATATTTTTTTAATGAGTAGAAGATTTTAACGGGTATGGGTGGCAAATAAGCATATGAAAAGATGCTCAATGACATTAGTAATTAGGGAAATGGAAATGAAAACCTCAATGAGATACCACCTCATGCTTATTAGAATGGTTACAATTAAAACACAGTCCATACCAAGTGTGGGCCAGGATTTGAAGACTGGAACTCTCACACACTGCTGATGGAATGTAAAATGGTACACTCACTTTGGAAAACGGTTTGATAGTTTCTGAAGAATTTAACACACCCCTGCCCTGTGATCCAGACATCCCACTCTTACTTACTCAAAAGAAATGAAAGCACATGTCCATACAAAGACTTATACACAGATGTTCATAGAAGGTTTTGAAATAACCAAAAACTGGAAGGGATTCAAAGTCTATCAACAGATGAGCGAATAAACAAATCATACTATATCCATACAATGAGATATTACTCAGTGATAAAAAGGAATGAATTATTGATAAATGCAGCAACATGGATGTATAAAGTGATTAGCCAAAGTAGCCAGACAAAATGAGAATATACGATATGTTTCCATTTACTGAAAACTTTACAAAATATAAAATAACATATAGTGGCGGAAAGCAGACTGTTCGGCAGGAGGGAAAGGCAAAAGAGATTATCAAGGTGCACCAGGAAAGATTGGAAGGTGACAGCCATTTTCACTATCTTGATTGTGGTGACGAGATATATCAAAACTTATCATAGTGTATACTTAACATATGCAGCTTATTATATGTCAGTTATATCTGATTAAAGCAAATTAAACATGGAGACAACACAAGGCAAACGACTTTGCACTATGGCTTTCATATTTTCATATATATATATGAATTATATATATGAATTTCATATATATATATATGAATTACCCTTACAACCTAAAGACAGGCATATAGGCATCTACAAGAGGAATGGGGAGTTTAGGGTTTTATTGGACTTCTCATCAATGTTTATATAATTCTTCGATAACTGGATAAGAAGCAGTTCAACGTACATCTTTAGGTGCTTCTAGCAGGAGGCAGAGAACTTTGACTATGTTACAAAGGATATCATAATATCTGAGAATATGAAGTTATAATACGATTCTTTGAAATAAAACTATATGTGGAGGTAACGTTACTTACATCCCCTTATCACAAACAATGTTTGTTGTGATACGAGTATAGATAAACAAAACCATAAAAGGTAATATGATTGAATTCATGAACAATTAGTTTAGTTGAATTAGATACTTTCTACGATCAAAACCTATTGTCTGTCCCCGAAACAATTACGTACTTCTGGTTCCTTGAAATAGACTGGTACACAAATAAGTCAAGGATGGACTGTGTACTGGCCCGTAGGTTGTTTATTTCTTCACTACAGGTTGAGACCCATTAGCTCGAAAGTCCTTTGGCACCAGAACTCAAATTTATATACATCCTATTATTTTACAAATTCACTGAGCAATAAAAAATTTGGCCACTTAGGTGCCTGTCAAAAAATGTGGCCACTTAAGGTATGCTGTGCACGCCTCCAAAAATCCTTACGCGAGGTAGAATTGATACAAATCACTTGCTTATGACGAAGGCTATACTTATTGTGTCCGTCCTCACCCTACAAGAAGTCTTTACACAAACAGTCCAGTGAGTTAAAGAGTTTCCTCCCGGCTCAGTAGAATTCTGGTCTCGTGTGAAAGGCAGCATGGTCTGGTGGCTGGACAGAACAAAGCCCTTGGAGCCAGCTGATTCGGGTGCTGTGCAGGGAAGGCTAGCCACAAAGCCACCAACGCTGAACCTCTGGGCAAAGCCCTTCACGTCCCTGAGGCCCAGGCAAACCCGTGACAATGGAATGAGATGTGCTATAGTCAGGGTCCCATTTCTGGAGAAAAAAGCATCTTTTAAAGCGGCCAAAGCAGCTTGAGAATAAAAAAAAAAGAAGATATATCTTTCTTTCAGCAATATGAACTCTAAATGCAGTAGCATAAATAATGAGAATACAAATGTTATTTTTCATATGAAAATCCAAATATCAGAATGATGGAAATGGAAATTCTCCACATCCTTTATGGATAGGGATTTGGGTTAAGCATCCATTATGCCTACTAGAGCTGTATATCCTGATGTCTGAAGCGTTAATTTAGAAAAGTAAACGAGTGTAATGAACTCCCTTTCATCCAAATTTTTACCATGCATGGGAGAGAAGATACGTCTCTATTTTGCTTAGGACCTCACAGGTGAGTTCAGAGCACTTTTAAGATTTCTTAAAACTATCTAATCCAGTGCAAAGACTGGAGAGCCTTTGCTGTTGGAGAAGCAGAAGGAACAGAATTAGTTCAGAAAATATCTTTCATCCTGAAAGAGGTCTCCAGATGCTGAGCTTCTGTACTGGTTTATCCTGCATTCTAAGACCCAACTAACATTTGGATCGGGTTTTAAATCTATCAAGCTGTAAAAACATACATGTACAATATGCGATATCCCAAAGTCTCTACAACACATATCTGTTGGGAGCAAACCTGTGGGCCTTTAGGCAGACTCGGTCACAAAAGCCTTAAGACAACAGCAACGTTTGAGTAAAAATCTTTCCTGTAAAGTCAGCAACAATGAACCCATCCACGCGTTAGAAACAAGTTTTCCTCTATTACCAAGAAGTGCATTTAGTGAACTCCTAGGTTAGAGCTAGTGGTTAGGCTACCTTGCAGCATGTGCCTTTTCTGTCCTTTGTTAAGCAAGAAACACCCTCTGCCCCAGGGGAAAGCCCCTCCCTTAAAACCTCCCTCCCAAGCGCCCCCACCCACAAAATGGCGAACTCCCCGCTTCTCTTCCGGGTCCTCCGTTCCTGCCGGCGCCAACCAAGACTCAATCACCCTTCTACACCTCCCCGCCGGCGCCACCTAAGGTCCAATTATCTCCTGACCCACCCCTTACTTGCTACCTGTATAATTTGAGCCTGCAAACAATAAACTGTGCCAGCTTGATCAGACATCCTGTCTTGCTGGTCGTTCTTTGTGTCCCTTGCCCCATTCTTTTTTTTTTTTTTTTCAATTCTCTCCTCCAGGTCATCGACCCCCGTTGATAGTCCTGCAGGTCGGGACACATACCCAGGGATCTAATGCCGACTAAAGGCAGCAGTGGCTGAAAATGAAAACGTTTCACTCTGGATTCTAATATACATGAGATGTTCTTAGCTCGATATGTTCCTGAACTGATTGCATTTAATACCTATTAAAACAAGTGAAACTTTAATCTAGAAATACAGCCTAAGCAAACTAAATATACAAATAACTAATAAGGACTGAAAAAAAATGTATGTGTGTGTGTGTGTCTGTGTGTGTATGCATGTATGTGAGTGTTCAGCATTTAAAAAGTTTAAATAAATGTAATTAAAACTACATAGGGAAAAGTCTTTTCAAAATTCAATGCTGGCTAGCCAAAAGGTAGAAGCACCCCAAGTGTTCCTTGAGAGATGAATGGATAAACAAAATGTGGTATATAGTCACAATGGAGTGTTATACCACTTCAGAAAGGGAAGAAATTCTGACACATGCTACAGCATGGATGAACTTGGAAGACATTATGCTAAGTGAAATAAATCAGTTCCAAAAGGACAAGTATTGTATGCTTCCACTTACATGAGCTACCTGGAATAGTAAAATTCAGAGGTAGAAAGTAGAATGGCAGTAAAGGTTGAGAAGAGAAGAAAAAAGGAGTTTGTGTTTAATGGGTATGGAGTTTCAGTTTGCAAAGATGAAAAGGTTCTGAAAATGGATAGGGTTGGTGGATGCAAAACGATGTGAATACATTTAATGCCACAGCATTATATACTTAAACATGGTTAAAATGGTGAATTTCATGTAAAGCATACTTTCCCCCCATAAAAAAATGCAATGCTGCTGTGAGAGGGATGAGATGCACTAACAAGCTGTTGATGGAATTAAAAAATGATGCATTATTTCTGGAAAATAATGTGGCAGTACATAGCAAGAAATTCTTAAGTGTTTATATCCCCTGATTTATTAATTCTCTGTGCAGGTCTCAACCCAAATAATATATTATAAAGATACACTTAAAGAATTATATACAAGGATGATCAACAAAACCTAATTATAATAGAGAAAAATAGGAAACAGTTTATAGGTTCTATAACAGGGAAAAAGATAGCAATAGAGGACCTACATAGATGGGTGTGCTGCTATTTAATCATGTTTATGAAGAATATTTAATGACATGGAGAATTCAGTGGAAAAAGGGGGATTCTTGACTTTTTTCTGTTGAGCATTTAACAAACGTCCTACTGTATTTCTCACTGTTAATTGGAAAAAATGCATGTGTGTGTGTAAAAACAATGTGTGACCTGGTGAAAGAGTTGAATTCTGTATTTGAAATACATTATGATGCTATTTTATCTAAACAAAGTCTCAGAATAATTCATGTCACATTATACTAATGGCCAAAAGTATATTGTGTTTTAACTTAATAAGAAAGCTATTGAGAAAACAAACCAAAAAAGAAGTTAACAAAATGAATCTATTGAGAATGTTTAGGAATTTTAAAGGCTCTTGAGATGTAATTAGCCCTCATTTCAAAGAAAAAATTATGTGGATATTCTAATCTATTAAAAATTCACATAGTATCTGCCACTGTGATTCTGAGTGAAGTTTAGTAGCCCCTTAACAGATGAAATAATTTATTTCTTAACCACCATCTCCCTTCAGCCCCCATTAGATTTCTCTTAAACTTAAACTGACATAATGCAACTTCTGGATGAACAGAATGCTTTTTATGTTACAACAAATAAAATAAGTATTTGGCTCTATGTCAAAGATAATGTTTTAAAATATTGTTTTATTCAATTCAGTAAGTATTTATTTACTAAGTACTGTCTAGATAATGGAGATAGAGCAGTAAATAAAATGGACAAAAATCCCTGCCCTCATAGATTTTACAGTCTGGTGAGGAAGGGAGAGAACAACCCAAACAAAAAAGTAAACTTTAAAGTATGTTAGATGATGATATGTGCCATGGAGAAAAATAAAACAGAAAAAGAGACAGAGAGTGTTGGAGGGGAGTAGACTGGGTGATGAGGAAAGGTAACTTTGAGGAGATGCTATGAAGGAATTCAGGCAGTAGTACATCCAGATGGATATCTGGGTAAAAGGTGAAGGGCATTTTACTTGAAAGTGTGCTTGATAGCATTATATGCACTAGCTTATTTTCAGGCTTTGTGAACACCCTAAAATGACATAAGAGGTCATTTGAAAAGGCAGTTGGATGACACATCTCTGCTCCATGTGCATCATCCTCTACAGGCTGGCTCAGAGATGTTTCAATGGTGAAGGCCAAGGAGCCAGATAGTGAGTAGAAATGTACATGCACATTTTCAAGTCTTTGCTTGAAAACATCCCAGTGGTCAAATGAAATTACATGGCTGAAATCAGCAGAAAATCTCACCTAGAATGGGAAGGTGCTGCAAAATTACAGGTGCATGGATATTGGAAGGGTGCAGAAGTAGAACCAATAACGAGCACAGCTCCTGGTTAGGAGGGAGCTGCAGCAGGTCCTTTTTCTTCCTGAGTCAGATGAGAGTCTAAGGCCTAATGCTAAGAATGCCAATGATAGCATATGACACCCATAGCTCCTGTGGAAATTGTTGTTCTCCAAGAAAGGTAAACCCTGAGAGGAAGGTTAGTACACTAGGTCTAACAGCCCAGGAGGGGATGAATAAACAAAATACTCAGAAGAACTACTTATTAAAAGGGGACTTCTGGAAGAGAATTAAAAGTTTAACAAGAACTTTAAAGGAGTTTAAGAACAGCACAAATAGACTAGGAATACATGATACTAATTCAAAGAAAGGATGTTTAAAGTTGTGCCTCAGATTACTGGCCTGAATATCAAGTGAAAGAAATCTCAGCATGGAACAAAAATACAGAGGTGGGCATCATTAGGGAAATGATAAGACATTCAATTGATAGGTCCAGAAGACCCAACATATGAATAATAGGCAAGTTCCAGGGATATAAAAATAATAACAATAATGGAAAAAAGGCATTACTTAAACATAGCAGAAGAAAATTTCCTTGAGTTGAAGAAAGACATACAGACTAAAAAGGCTTATTAAAGTCCAAATAGTTCTTATCAGAATATTCTGAGGCATATGCTGGTAAACTTGAAACTCCAGTGATATTGAGACAATCATAAAAGCTTCCAGTCAGAAAAAATTTTACTTACAAAGGAAGAAAGACAAACTGTCATCTGACTTCAAATCTGTAAATCAGAAGCTAGCAATTAGTAGAATAACAACCATACATTATTGTGAGAAGAACCAAGCTCTAGGATACTTTACATAGATTTTAAAAAACAACTGGCCAACTGGGAAGGCTATAATCAGAGATTCAGAGAATATATAGCCCTGGTATTCACTTAGAGAAACACTTGAGAAATAGTTCTAACCAAGCAATATGTAAATCAGAACAGAGACCTCAAAATGGGTGTTGAGTAAATGTGGCACAATGACCATGCAGCACACATGTATAGTTGCATATGCAGAGTGGAAGGGAAGACCTTTGGAAACAGAAGTCTCAGGAGTACAGATCTTCCCATTGTCCACACATTTTGGAACAGTGCAGAGATTTCTGGCTGAATCAACCTACAATACAGGAAACTCAACCCTGGGCTGTAAGGATTTCAAGCTGCATTATTAGGGAAGAATCAACCCCAACCCACCACCAGGCATGATCAGAGCCTGGGACATAATAGCCATTTGACTATTGGGAATAAATCTGGGTCTAGCTCTATCCTACCAGTTCAGAATTGTTCCCTTATCTCCCAGCATGAAATGAGGTGTGGGGTGCTTGAAGTTATACAATATGGTAAGCTGGTTCCTGAGTCAGTAGCTTAACATTCACAGCTGGGGGAGCACTGATCCATTCCCTGGGACGATTGGGATTGGAGAAACTGTTCCAGCATTGTCACTACTTTAGGCACTGGGCTGTGATAAGTTTCCATGGCACTTTGCAGAAAGCCAACCCTTTCGTGGGAGACCATCCTACAAGTGGATCAGTCCCATACAAGTTAACCTTCACCTCTTTGTGTTTCCCCCAACATTTCTTATCCCCAAGATCGACCTCTATGTGTCATAGCTTCCTCTATAAACACTCTGTTGCAACCACACGGGCAGTGAGGTTGGTCATTGACTTTGTAGGTGACATGAGGTGATTAAGAATGACCTGGCACATATGTACACAATGTACAGGTAATGTGTACTCAGTACACAGAGGAGGCCATTTGTGAGAACAGCCTGAAAGGCACACATTACCCACTATGGGATGTGAAACTACAGCATTTGTGGCTGTAGTTCTGTGGTGCAGAGTAAAGGCTGAATAGCACCTAGGACCTTGCTCTCAAGTCTCGCACAATGCCAGTGTGCCCCATGCTTGCTGAAAAGAGGAAGGGCCATTCTGGATGGCTTGATGACCAGTTTTGTCTATCTTTCACCTACCATTGTTTCCAGGCTCACAACTAGAGTCAGATGCCAGCATGCCCCAGGGGGAGAATTACAATTTCTGCCTGAGGAGGGGACAACTCTATGCAAAAACAAAGTAATCCAATCATGGATGGGTTATTATGGGTTCAGGTTCTTCAGAATAAAGTTTGAAGTCACCCAATCAGTGGTAAAAGATCCCAATCAGTCATGGTGATGGATGAGGACAAGAGCATTATGAAAGTAATAAATATCACCTTAGACCTTGTAATAGTTATAGAAAGAGAAATAAGAAATAAGGATATAAAGATAAGGACGGTAGCAGCTACGCCCTTTTTAAAAAATATACACACACGGAGGAGGAGCCAAGAACGTGGCACGAGCACTTCAGTGGAAATCTCATCCCAAAAACATATGTATTTTGAAAATTCAACAAATACAACTATTCCTAAAAGAGACACTAGTGGATACAGTACTACAGCCAGGCTACATCTACATCTGCGAGAACTCAGCATCACAAGAAGGGGCTAAGATACAAGCCACAGCCTTGTGGGAACCGAGCAACTCCCTTCCCCAGTTCTCTGGCGGGAGGAGAGGAGTCAGAGTGGGGAGGGAGTGAAGGCCCAGGAATGCTAAACAACCAGCTCTGGTAGTCTGCACTGGGAGCACAGACACACGGTGCATGGTGTGCTGGATATTAGAGAAACAGTAAAGGAAAACCTGCGAGCGGGTCCCCACAACCGGCTCCCCTGTTGCAAAAGAAAAGCAAGTGCTTTCCTCAAGTCTTAAAGGGACAGGGACCTCACAACTGGATGAGGTTGTCCCAGCACACTCAGTCCAGCACCTTGGAATCCTGAGGAACTCTATGCCACCTAACCCCCTGTGTGGCAGTGCAGCTCTGAAGACCCTCACGGTGATAAGTAGCCTGCCGGTCGTTCCCCCAACTGGTTCAGACCCTGACACACCGCCCCAGTAGCAGGAGAGCGGCTGCGAGGGTGGGAAGTGCTGGCATTAGAGAGGCCCAGGGGAGGCCCACATGAGCCAGGGGCGGCGGTGCCAGAGGGATCTGGGAGGGGCCCAAGTGAGCCCGAGTCGGCTGCGACCAAGAGACCTGGGAGCAGCCCGTGCGTGCCAGTGGTGGTGGCATCAGAGGACTGGGAGCAGCCCACAGTAACCGGCAGTGGCAGCAAAGGAGTGGCCCAGGAGTAGCCGAGACTCCAGGAGCCGCTCAGAATTTCAGCCCGGTGCACAGCCACCCGTTCCAGACCTGATGGCCACAGCCAGCACACAACTGCCTGGCAGAGGTGCCACTTTTGCAGGAGAGCATACCCAGTGTGCCTGCCACTCCCTGCAGGGCTCTGCACCACAATGACGAAGACCCCGCTCACAGCAGCTTAGGGGAATAACCCAGAGGCTGCTCAAGGAGTGCGGGTAACTGACACAGGTAACGGAGAAAGGGCAAGGTGACCAGCAAGCAGGAGAGGGCTTTGTTCTCCCAGCTGACACACACGCTACCTGCCAACAGCTACCTCTATCACCATGAAAAGGCAGAAGAATTGGTCCCAGTCCAAAATTACCCAGACAACCCCTGAGAGAGGTCCTGGGAGATAGAATTAACCAATCTCCCTGAAAAAGAATTCAAAATAAAGGTCAAAGCCATGCTGATGGATCTGATGGATCTGCAGAGCAATATGCAAGAGCTAAAGGAGCAAGCACAGAGGGAGACTACAGAAATAAAACAATCTCGGGAAGGACATAAGAGCAGACTGGATGAGGTGCAAGAGGCTGTTAATGGAATGGAAATCAGAGAACAGGAATGCAGAGAAGCTGACACACAGAGATAAAAGGATCTCTAGGAGTGAAAGAATATTAAGAGAACTGTGTGACCAATCCAAATGGAACAATATTCGCATCATAGGGGTATCAGAAGAAGAAGAGACAGAAAAAGGGACAGAAAGTGTCTATGAAGAAATAATTGCTGAAAACGTCCCCGAACTGGGAGAGGAAACAGTCCCTCAGACCATGGGGGCTGAACTCCCAACACAGGGACCCAAGGAGGACAACACCAAGAAACATAATAATTAAAATGCAAAGATCACGGACAAGGACAGAGTATTAAAGACAGCCGGAGAGAGAAAAAAGGTCACCTACAAAGGAAAACCCATCAGGTTGTCATCAGACTTCTCAACAGAAACCTTACAGGCCAGAAGACAATGGCATGATATATTTAATGCAATGAAACAGAAGGGCCTTGGGCCGTGAACCAAAAATACTGAATCCAGCATGATTATCATTTAAATATGAAGGAGGGATTAAACAATTCCCAGACAAGCAAAAGCTGAGGAAATTTGCCTCCCACAAATGAACTCTAAAGGGTATTTTAGAGGGACTGCTCTAGATGGAAAGTCCTCCTAAGGGTAAATAGATGTCATCAGAGAAAATAAAATCACAGCAAAGAAAGCAGATCAAACAAATGCTACCTAAAGGCAAAAAAAAAAAAAAAAAATAAGATAACTATTCACAAAAGGAGTCAAAGGATACACAAATGGACATAGAATAAAACACCTAACATTTAATGATTGGAGGAGGAGAAACAAGAAGGGATGGAAAGAGTCATAATCATCAGACTGTGCCTACAACAGCTTAGTAAGCGAATTATGTTAGACAGTTAGATAGTAAAGAAGCTAACGCTGAACCTGTGGTAACTGTGAATCTAAAGCCTGCAATGGCAATAAGGACATATCTCTCAATAATCACCCTAAATGTAAACGGACTGAATGCACCAATCAAAAGACACAGAGTAACAATATGTATAAAAAAGCAAGACCCATCTATATGCTGCTTAGAGGAGACTCACCTCAAACCCAAAGACATACAGAGACTAAAAGTCAAGGGATGGACAAACATATTTCATGCAAATGTCAGGCAGAGAAAGGCAGGTGTTTCCATACTGCTATCACACAAAATAGACTTCAAAACAAAGAAAGTAACAAGAAATAAAGTAGGACATTACATAATGATAAAGGGGTCAGCCCATCAAAAATATATAACCACTATAAATATATATACACCCAATACAGGAGCACCAACGTATGTGAAACAAATACTAACAGTAATAAAGGAGGAAATAAAATGCAATGCATTCTTTCTAGGAGATTTCAGCACACCACACACTCCAACAGACAGATCCACCAGACAGAAAATAAGTAAGGACACGGAGGCACTGAACAACACACTAGAACAGATGGACGTAACAGACATCTACAGAACCCTACACCAGAAGCAGAAGGATACACATTCTTTTCAAGTGCACATGGAACATTCTCCAGAATAGATCACATACTAGGCCACAGAAAGAGCCTCAGTAAATTCAAAAAGATTGAAATTCTACCAAACAACTTCTCAGACCACAAAGGCATACAACTAGAAATTAACTGTACGAGGAGAACAAAATGGCTCACAAACACATGGGAGCTTAACAACATGATTCTAAATAACCAATGGATCAATGACCAAATTAAAACAGAGATCAAGCTATATATGGAGACAAATGACACTGACAGCATAAAGCCCAATCTTCTGCGGGATGCAATGCAGACAGTTCTAAGAGGAAAGTACATAGCAATCCAGGCCTATCTAAAGAAGGAAGAACATTCCCAAGTAAATAGTTGAAAGTCACAATTATTGCAACTGGGAAAAGAAAAACAAATGAAGCCCAAAGTCAGCAGAAGGAGGGACATAATAAAGATCAGAGAATAAATAAGTGAAATTGAGAACAATAAAATAATAGAAAAAAATCAATGAAACCAAGAGCTGGTTCTTTGAGAAAATAAACAAAATAGATAAACCCATAGCCAGACTTATTAGGAGAAAAAGAGAGTCTACACATACCAACAGAATGAAATATGAGAAAGGAAAAGTCACGACGACCCCACAGAAATACAAAAAAATATGGTTAGAGAACACTATGAAAAATCTATAAGCTCACAAGCCACAAAACCTTGAAGAAATGGACAACTTCCTATAAAAATACAACCTTTCAAGACTGACCAAGGAAGGAAGAGAAAATCTAAAGAGACCAATTACCAGCAAAGAAACTGAAGTGGTAATCAAAAAACTACCCAAGAACAAAACCCTTGGACCAGATGGACTCACAAGTGAATTTTATCAGACATATAGAGAAGACATTATACCCATTCTCCTTACAGTTTTCCAAAAAATAGAATAGGAGGGAATACTTCCAAACTCATTCTATGAAGCCAGCATCACTCTAATACCAAATCAGGCAAAGACCCCACCAAAAAAGAAAATTACAGACCAATATCCCTGATGAACAGAAACGCAGAAATACTCATCAAAATATTGGCAAACCGAATTCAAAAGTACATCAAGAGGATCATACACCATGCTCAAGTGGGATTCATCTCTGGGATGCGAGGATGGTACAGCATTCGAAAACCCATCGACATTATCCACCACATAAACAAAAAGAAGGACAAAACTAACACGATTATCTGCATAGACCCTGAAAAAGCATTCGACGAAATTTACCATCCATTCACGATCAAAACCCTCAACTAAATGGGCATAGAGGGTAAATACCTAAACATAATAAAGGCCATATATGACAAACCCACAGCCAACATCATACTGAACAGCGAGAAGCTGAAAGCTTTCCCTCTGAGATTGGGAACAAGACAGGGATGCCCACTCTCCCCACTGTTATTCAACATAGTACTGGAGGTCCTAGCCACGGCAATTAGACAAAACAAAGAAATACAAGGAATTCAGATTGGTAAAGAAGAAGTCAAGCTCTCACTATTTGCAGATGACGTGATATTGTACATAGGAAACCCTACAGACTCCACTCCAAAACTACTAGAACTAATATCGGAATTCAGCAAATTTGAATGATACAAATTAATACACAGAAATCTGTGGCTTTCCTATGCACTAAAAATGAATTAACAGAAAGAGAAATCAGGAAAATAATTCCATTCACAATTTCATCAAAAATAATAAAGTACTTAGGAATAAACCTAACCAAGGAAGTGAAAGACCTATTCCCTGAAAACTGCAAGACACTCTTAAGAGAAATTAAAGAGGACTCTTAGAAATGGAAACTCATCCCTTGCTCTTTCTTGGCTAGGAAGAATTAAAATAATCAAAATGGCCATCCTGCCCAAAGCAATCTACAGATTCAATGCAATCACTATCAAATTACCAACAGCATTCTTCAACGACCGGGAGCAAATAGTTCAAAAATTCATATGGAACCACCAAAAACCCTAAATAGCCAAAGCAAGTAGAGAAGGAAGAATAAAGTGGGGGAGGAACTAGCTCCCCGACATCAAGCTCTACCACAAAGCCACAGTGGTCATGACAATTTGGTGCTGGCACAAGAGCAGAACCACTGACCAGTGGAACAGAATAGAGACTCCAGACAATAACCCAAACATATATGGTCAATTAATATATGAGCCATGGACATACAACGGGAAAATGAGAGCCTCTTCAGCAGTTGGTGTTGACAAAACTGGACGGCTACATGTAAGAGAGTGAAACTGGATCATTGTGTAACCCCATACACAAAAGTAAATTCGAAATGGATCAAAGACCTGAATGTAAGTCATTAAACCATTAAACTATTAGAAAAATACATAGGCAAAAATCTCTTGGACATAAGCATGAGTGACCTCTTCATGAACATATCTCCCTGGGCAAGGGAAACAAAAGCAAAAATGAACAAGTGGGACTATATCAAACTGAAAACCTTCTGTACAGCAAAGGACACCACCAATAGAACCAAATGAAATCCTACAGTATGGGAGAATATATTCACAAATGACAGATCCAATAAAGGGTTGACATCCAAAATATATAAAGAGCTCATGAACCTCAACAAACAAAAACAAATAATCCAATTAATAAATGGGCAGAGGAGCTGAACAGAGACTTCTCCAAAGAAGAAATTCAGATGGCCAGCAGACACGTGAAAAGATGCTTCACATTGCTAGTCATCAGAGAAACGCAAATTAAAACCACAATGAGGTACCATCTCACACCAGTAAGGACTGCCACCATCCAAAAGACAAACAGCAACAAATGTTGGAGACGCTGTGGAGAAACGGGAACCCTCCTACACTGCTGCTGGAATGTGAACTAGTTCAACCACTGTTGAAGGCAGTATGGGGTTTCTAAAAAGCTCAAAATGGAAATACGATTTGGTCCAGGAATTCCACTTCTAGGAATTTACCGTAAGAATGCAGCTGCCCAGTTTGAAATAGACAGATGCACCCCTATGTTTATCACAGCACTATTTACAATAGCCAAGAAATGGAAGCAACCTAAGTGTCCATTAGTAGACGTATGTATGAAGAAGATGTGGTACGTATACACAATGGAATATTATTCAGCCTTAAGAAGAAAACAAATCCTACCGTTTGCAACAACATGGATGGAGCTAGAGGGTATTATCCTCAGTGAAATAAGCCAGGCAGAGAAAGACAAATGCTAAATGATTTCCCTCATATGTGGAGTGTAAGAACAAAGAAAAAACTGAGGGAACATAACAACAGCAGATTCACAGAACCCAAGAAGAACTAACGGTTACCAAAGGGAAAGGGACTGGAGAGGATGGGTGGGAAGGGAGGGATAAGGGGTGGGAGGATGAAAGGGGGCATTGCGATTAGCATGTGCAGCACATATAATGTGGGTGCGGGCATGGGGAGAGCTGTGTAACACAGAGAAGACAAGTAGTGATTCTACAGCATCTTTCTATTCTGATGGACAGTGACTGTAATGGGGCTTGTTGCAGGGACTTGGTAAAGGGGGGAGTCTAGCAAACATAATGTTCCTCATGCAACAGTAGATTAATTATACCAAAAAATATGCACACACACACACAACATGTATACGTACACCAAATTTTTCTTTCAGATTTTTCCTCTTTCTCTTCCCCACCCATCATGTTGAATTCTTGAATGGGAGTTGGTAGTGCTTAATTTTACAATTGAGTTAGTCAGTCCCCAGGACCATAAGCAGCCATGTCCAGGGAGGCTCGCATACCATCTGGAGAACCTTGAAATGGACACAATGGCTGATAGGAGTTTGTGTCTCCCCTTGAGGGGAAGATGACACTAACTTTGTTTGCATATGGATACTCGCTTCCTATTAGGCAGAATCATGAAGTTGCCCTTGTGTTGGGCTACGTGTAAGAAGGGAAGCTGAGTAGCCAAACGGCAGACAGGCAAATCCGTTCTCTGCCCTCCTGTGCTCTGCTCTAGGTCAGAGGGAAGAACATCTTTCATGTAGGTTCAGCCAGAGAGAGCACTGGCAGAAGATCGGAGCACAGCAGGCGAGAAGGTACATTACTCTGCTTCAGGCAGCCCCTGCAGAAGTATTTGCGTCACCTTCTTGATTTCGGTTCCTGCCAAGTAGCCCAACCTGTCCTAGCTCAGTGGGAACAGGTCCCCCACTCGAGGGCATTTTTCAGACTTACCATGGTTAAGTTCACTTCCTCTGGTTATCTTTCTGCTCTGCGGTGCTAATCCCTGGATTTCCTCAATGTCATATGCTGGCCTTCTCAGCTTCTCTGTCACTGTTTGTGACCATCTAATTGTCTGAATTGAAATCCCCTCTTGTGAAAGATCTTGAGTGGCTTGTTTTTTTGCCTATACCCTAAAAGCAACATTATGTATATCTCATTATAAACTACCTCAAACTATTTTTTAAAATAGAAGATATTAAAATCACCTAAGTACTTGAAGTTTTATCACAATCATCTTTTTTAAAAGTCATAGTTATTAATTTTATGAAATGTAAAAGTTTCATTTTCTAGAACTACAATACACTTTAATGTAAGATAGTCTTATTTTTTACATGAATATTGAGTATTTTTCTTGTAAAAGGGCAAAGAAATGGTCTTTTAAGTTTAAGTCTGAATCTACACAACAAATGTAGATAAACTTCTGATGAATGGCATTCCACAACCCTACCCAAAGAAGTCTATTTCTATTTCCTGAATTTTATATTTGACCAAGACTTAATGACGTGAGTGGATCAGGAAGTATGGATCCGCAGGGTGATGGAGTGATGAACTTAACACCCTTACAGTTGCACAAATCACATGGTTTATTTTGCAATTTCTTTTCACACACACCATGTTGAATTCTTGAATGAGAATTGGTAGTGCTTAATTTCACAACTGAGTTAGTCATTCCCCAGGACCATTAGCAGCCATGTCCAGGGAGGCTCGCAGACCATCTGGAGAACCGTGAAATGGACACAATGGCTGATAGGAATTTGGGTCTCCTATCAGGGGGATTAAGCATATCTAAATCGCACGTCACAGATCAATACATCTCATACCGGTCACAAAGGATGGTTCCGTGTCAGTCTGTCCCAATCAGCCTGTCGTGTGTCCCAAGAGAGGCTCGCATACCATCTGGAGAACTTGAAATGTACACAATGGCTGATAGGAATTTGGGTCTCCTATCAGGGGGATTAAGCATATCTAAATCACACGTCACAGATCAATACATCTCATACCGGTCACAAAGGATGGTTCCATGTCAGTCTGTCCCAATCAGCCTCTCGTGTGTCCCAAGAGAAAACGATGCAGCAGGGACAGCTCCAGTGGAGTGGTGCATCAGTGACGGAGCAGGAGCGCAGGCAGATGAGCAGGAGCAAGCCTCAGCGCACACGTCTGTGGTCCGGTGTCAGGGACCTCTGGGATGAGCTTGCCACAGAAGCTCTGTGTCCAGCCCCCCGTATAGCCCAGTCCATCCATTCGGAGGTCGAAGATGAGACGGACAGTCCACGTGTGGTGTTATCCAGCTCAGGCATTCACCATCACGCCTGATGTATGGAGTTACCTGGTTTGGGCGTTTACCAGCACGCCTTTCAGTGTTGGGCATGTCTACAGAGGCAGTCGGCGCTAAAGCAGGCAAGCTTGACATAAGCAACTCCATATTGGAGACCTGACATAAGCGGCTTCATGAAGCATGATCACATCACTTAAATATATTCTTCCAGACATTTTATTTTCGCTCTTTAAAACTGCATGTGAAGTTGCAAATAATCCAGATGTTACTTATTTGTTTATACTTGAATGTTCAACATCGTTTGGTACAAAACATTTGAAGGACCATGACGCTTTTCAGATATCTTTATCCTTTGAAGACCAGACTAGAGTACTGCCAACGAAATCCAATAAACTTAAGATATTTTAAGTTTGCACAACGCCAAAGCTAACTGAGGTTTTTACATCTGGATCTTGATAGCAAGCCATCAAGGAAGAGTGTTTTGTTTTGCTTGATTGTTAATTTTGCTATTGTTTGTTGAAGGTTTCTATTCAACCACAAATTATATTTCATGACTTACAATTTTGACCAGATGGCTTCCAGATTACTCCGAATTTGCTTGTAAGAATGCAGCCAACGTATTTGGCCTCTATTCTGAAATGGTGTTTTTTTACTGATCAAATGAGATAACCACTTGCCAACTAATGCCCATACATTTATTCCCATTTATTCAGTTGTAGTGAGGTGGCATACAGCCAAAGGTCTCTCATGAATTTAAGCATATTGAAAGAAGACAAGACCAACAGTATGGCAGAGGGCTGAAACACAGCTTTTGAGTCAGTAACACTGAAGTGTGCATCTTCCTCTGTAACAGGAAGATAAGAGTAGTAGGTGCCTCATGGAGTTGTGAAAACTAAATGAGAAAATATATGTGAAGAGCTGCGTAGACTGTCTGGCATATAGCATATGGCCAATTAGCTATTACATTTCCCAGGACATACTTTTTCCGTATTAGAAAACAAAGAATACAGACTAGCTGTCATAGGGGAGGGAGGTGGGTGGAAGGATAGGTGAAATAGGTGAAGGGGGAAAAACTAGTGAGAATGTTTAATTAATAAAAAAGAAAAAGACAACATTTTTATACAAGGTGAAAAGAGACAAGACATTCGAAAATGTGGATAAAACCAATGAAAGTTTTAGGAGTTGGTGAACAGTTTTGTTCACCTGTATATACATTTGTTTTTCTTTGCTTAAACTTATTTGTTTTTCACATAGTACATCTACATGGTTCAAAATTCAAAAAGTACCCCAAGATATACAAGGAAAGGAGTACCCCCATCCTTGCACTCCATTCCCAGTTCCACTCCTATGAGGAAGCCCATGTTATCACCCTTTGGTGAATCCATTCAAAGGTGTGTCATGCATATACACAGAAATACAGGTATGATCCCCCCCTTATATACAAATGGCAGCATGAAGTGCACTTCACTTGTTCTTACATGCGATTTTTGCTTCACAGTATCTCTTGTATATCATTCCATATCAATAAGACTGTACAGTATTCCATACTTTTTAACCCTACTAATAGAAATTAATAGTTTCATGTTAATAGAAATTTAGGTTGTTTCCAGGCTTTTGCTATTGCAAATAATGTTACAACAAATCATATATGCAATATATGTTTCTGTAGAATAAGTTTTGTGTATCTGCAACATGAATTCCCAGACTTGCTGGGTCAAAGAGTATGTGTCTTTGTCATTTGTATGATCATTTGCAAATTGTTCCCCATACAAGATGCACCTTTTTAAGTACCAACTAGTAATGTAAGCAGACATTCAAAAATACTTTTTCAGGACTGGTGCGGACCAAAGATGCAGCTACCTCCACAGTCCATGTGTCAATCTGCATATACTTTAAGCTTCACATCCCTTTACAAGTGAAGAGTTTCTCAGAGATATTTCTTTTTGTCTCCATGGTGATACTTACCTATTTTGAAGCCTCGAATTATTGTTCCTAGGTTCTAATAATGAAACCTCTGGGTTAAAACATTCTGCCCACTCATGTTTTAAATAGGAAGAAAGAAGAACAATCCACATGTGCAAATAGTGGTACACACACTGCTTCATAGGCCTGGGGATTTTTCAGTCTAGGCATATTCTTGGTATGTATTGGGGGTGTGATTTTTCTGCTCTTCAAAGCTGTCTTCAGTTTTGCCCTCTGGCTTTTGAGAAAAGAGACTCTAATTTGATTTCTTTACAAAATTTGTTTCTTTACAAATCTGTTTCTTCACAAAGCATGGAGAGAGGGCAGGGTGGTAGTGGGACAATTTGGATTTGCACTTAATTTTCAGCCCCACTAAGTAAAGAATTTTGCTATTTTCTGGTGTGGCCCTTGATGACTTAAATGTGTTCTAATTCCCTTTTCTGCTATAAAAGTTAAGATTGTAAGAAACAGTGTTTTCCAAGAACAAAAATGTTTCTCCTTCCCTAATTTTTCTTTTTCATTTTAATAGTAATCAGACAAAAAGAATTCAACTGAGCTACAGGAAAAATCTCACAGAAGTAAAAACATACACAATATAAATACACAATTACAATTAACACACATGTAGGAAAATAAGACCCTCTAAGATGTCCTTCAAAAACATCAGAGAAGTATGTATATGTGTGTTTCTTTCACTTGGGGTTCATATGTGACAATGTGCCCATTTGCAGACAGAACTCAATTGGCTGTGAATGTATATGTTTGCAACACTGAGCTGTCAGTCCATTTGTGAATGTGTGTCCCTATCTGCAAATAAACTGTCTCCTGCATGTGGGCCAAACCATAGGAAGGTCTTTAAAACAAAACTCTATGTGTTTAAGCTCTTACTAGAATATCTTTTTATAATGTGGATTCCAAACTCAAACTCAACATGAAATGAGGCTTCATTTGATTGGTCCAGCTTTGTGATGCTTTTCAGAGGAAAGATTTTTGTTTATCCTTGCTGTGTCTTCATTGGTACAAATGTCTTTGAATTCTGAGTGACATGTGATTTCAGTTAGAACAAGGGGAAGAATAAAAGCAAAACTTAGTCTATTGTCTGATAATAACTCAAATTGGTTATTTGCCATACTTGAGAACAAAATCTTGATTGACATACAAATGTTTTGCTTTTCTTCTATCTGTTTTGACATACTAAGTACAGCTACTGAAATGTTCTGACTGCAAGGAGTGACCATGGCCGCACCAATCTTTTCAAGCTTCTCTCCAAACAGAGAGGTAGAGCTGAAATGTCAACCACAGCAAATGAATTGCAATTGCTTTACTTACATCAATGATAGTCTTGTTAAATAATTTTACATTTTAAATACATTTTTATGGATACATTTTTAAAAATTTTATGGATAATTGTTCAAAGTAGCTTAGGAAAAAATAGGATTAACTGGCTCAACTAACCAAAGAGGTCCCTCAAAATTAAAAGTAATTTTGACTTACGACCTAGCTCCCATACACCACACCCAAAGGTGGTAATTATTGAGAAAATGCTTCTCTGTGCATCCTTTTTAAATCAGAGTATGAACTTATGGGATATAAAAACTGAAATCCATTTATGTATCAAGCAAAATTTGAACAAAAATAAGAGAAGGCAATTTGGTCAAGGGATGTTAAGACAAGAACAACTACCAGGTGTACTTGCAAGTATATGTTTTACGTTTTTTTGTCAGAAAAATAGAGCTAGATTTAAGTGGTCACTGGTTTTATTTCAAGCTATGTCCAGGGCGTCTCTTTGCTGTAAAATAGAGCAATGTCAAAGACAAATTAGGCAAACGGGACTACATTCTTAACACTGCCCCCATCTCCTTTTAAAAAAGTATTTTATTGTAGTACAGTTGATATACAACATTATATTGGTTTCAAGTATACAACACAGTGGTTCAATAGTTACACACATTATTGAATTCTCACCCACAATACTGCAGTTACTATCAGTCAACATAGGAGGATGTTTCAGAACCACTGCCTATATTCTCCATGCTGCACTTCCATCCCTGTGACCAATTTATATTATGACAGAGATTTTTGTGCCCCTTCAGCCCCCTCACCTTCCCCACTCACCCACTCCAATCCCTCTGCCATGGTAATGACCAGTCACTTTCCAGTGTCTATGAGTCTATAGTGCTGTTTGTTCATTTTGTTTTGTTTTGTTTTTAGAGTCCACATATAAGTGAAATCACATGGTATTTGTCTTTCTGCACCTGTCCTATATCACTTAGCATTGATACCCTCTAGGTCCAGCCACATTGCAGTGAATGAACACTGCCCCCACCTCATTGTGTGTGCACCATTAAACAGGCAGGTAAAGATGATCCCCATCTTGAGTAGATTCAGAACTTTTCAGGAAAAAAAAAATGATATCTACCTATTAGTAATAATTATTTGGATCCTTGGAGCTCCACCTAATTATTCTTCCTAAACCATTTCCTATAGCTAAAGGTAGAAGTACATACACTGCACCTCAAGAGGTCTTCCTTTTAAAAAATAAAACATGTATATATTACAGTTGGAGCAGCATACTGTAATGGATGAACCCTGGAGTCAGTTAAGCCTTGGTTCAAATTCTGTCAAGTTGATTTAACTTCAGTAGTCTCATGTTTAAAGTGGAAATATTAATACTTCATAATGTTAGAATTAAATATGATAAGGTATACAAAGCATAGTTCCTTAAATATAACAAAGCCTTCATAAATAGAGGGTATTGTCATTACAGTATGCTACTTAAATATTTGTTAGGCCCCATTTACTGAAATAAGACCCCAAAAGGGAAATGCATAACCACAGTTGGAGCTCCATGGATTCCCCATCTATCAGTTAATCAGCAAACCATGTGCATGACACTGTAATAGATGTGAAGATTACCATTTAATAGGTTAAAACAAACTTTATATATAGAAGTATGGAGTTATTTACTATTAGCTAAATTTTCAGTGGTGCCATGTGGGCAGTTAAGGAGAAAGCACAGGATGAAGTAACAAATGTTTAGTACAGGTAAACTGTGCTGAAAGAATTTAGTTAGGGGTCCTCAGGAAAGATAATATGCTGGGACTCTTAATTATAAGTTACAGAAACCTAACTCAAAGTAGCTTAGGAAAGAAGAATGGATTGGTTCCACTAACTAACGTGTGGAAAGGTAAGGGCCACATTTATGCCTCTAATACAGAAACCAAGTGCTCTAACTCTATGAAAAATGTTTTTCTCTTTCCCCCATTTTTTTCTAATTTTCTTCATGTATTAACTTCATTGTTTTGAAGAAAGACAGACTTTCCACAAGACTGGAAACATAGTTCTGCTAGCATCCAGTCCACCTCTTCCTAACCTGGTCAGAGAAGAAATGACTTGCGTCTTTAACATCTAATTCAGAAAAACCCTAAGCAAAGTTTCCCACTGGCCACACTCGAGTCCTGTGCCCAATCCTGAAATGGGATGTGTTAATGGCAGCTTTAAATAAAACCACACATTTAGAAGAATGGGTGGGGAAGAGAGAGGAGTAGACCTGCCAAAGGAATGGCACTTCCCCAAATGAGAGAGCAGCGGTACAGGACAGGCTGTACAACTGCTGTGTGACCCCAAAGCTAAGGTTTGAAAACTAGGTGAGTCCATTGTGGTCTAGTTGAAAGCAGGAATAGGATAGGAGAAAAGGTAAAAACCTACTCTAACATGAATAAACCTTTGATTTTTTTTAAAGAACTCAATGTAAAATACTTTTATTTTTTAAAAAATTTTATTAAAGTATAGTTGACTATTATATCAGTGTCAAGTATACAACACAGTCACTTGACAATTAGATACAATACAAAATGCTCACCATGCTAAATTTAATATGAGTAAACCTTTTAAAAACTTTCCTTCCCCCTCTAGTGTACATTTATACTGGGCTTCATGTTTTGTACTGGTAACAGACGGGATGAGGCAAATACAGCAAATGATCAGGTATCTCATCAGGGTGCAGTTAGGAGCGATAAAACACAGAGTAATTTGAACAGGGAAAGCTTAAACTGAAGAATTATTGACTTAACAGCGGATTGGAGTTATGAGGGATTTACTAGTAAAGAGAGCTCTTACATGAATGCCAAATTTAAGGAGCAGCCACTACACAAAGGGTTGAAATACCGCAGCAAAGAGGGGGCCCCTTAGTGCTGACAGTGGAAATAACATGGCTTTAGCTCACTAGATACCAAAGTTTGCTGAGGTGCCACACTGGTGAAACTTGCTGGAAATCAATCCCTGGGATACTGGGGAAAACTGTTTCTGGGGAAATGCCTTGCTCCCAGTACTCTGCTGCGAAGCCACCGAAGGGGTACCGTGAGAAACTGTGTATAAGAAGGCGCTCCATGCTGACGGTCCAGAGTGCTGCCGGAGCCTAAGGAGAAGAGCACAAGGAAACCAGGAAGAGAAAATTTTCTCCTCCAGAGTCCTCTACTGGCTCTACTTGCAAAGATTAACAGCATGCCAACTGGCAGAGGAGAAAGTCCGGCTTCATTACCATACAGCACACAATGACAGGTGGCTTTGGAGCTTAGAGGCCATAATAAAGTAGTGACTGGCGCAAAGTATTTACGGCATTTTCTTAAAAACTCGTCGTGAAGAAATACCATCCATTAGCCTTATTCTGCTATATTTAAATACAACTCAATCAGAGAAGGAGGACAATATTGTGCCTTTGGAGGCTGTGCAAATTTTAGAGGTGAAAACACTCAAAAGGCAGGGTTGACAATTTCCCCACTAGAAAAACATTTTTTGCTTCAGAATAGATGACTGAAGATGAAATGTTGGTCATCTGTTTGATCTAGGGAGTGGCATGGAAATATATTACTAGGTGACCATCAGCTCTACATATGCAATGGAAATCACATCTAAAGTAAATTTTAACTTTTATAAAAATGTGTTACATCCCCTAAGAAAAAGAAATACAATTCCTTGTTTTATATGGGAATTCATTCATGGCATAGGGATTCTGTTTAGGCATGTTGAAAAACAAGTATAATATGTTCAAACTGAGATGAATTAACAGATTTAATCAGAAAAATGTCATGGGTTGAACTGAGGAACAAGCTTAGCAATTTTTTTCCTTTTTGGGTCAGTTTTTCCTTTATAAAAGTAGAGGTGGTTGTCTCTACAAGTTGTTATCAGAGTCCAGTCGGAAAAAAGAAAAAAAGGCGAAAGAAAAAGGGAAATACTGGGTACGTTAATACTAGAATTTATACAGAGAATGGGCAACTCAAAAGTTGTAGGACTGAGAATAAAACTAGAGCACCGTGGTGATGCAGAGCAAACAGAAGTAAGAGCTAACATCTAGGTCTGGGAAAGCAAGAGCTCACCTCGGAGGAAGGGCCCTTTGGAGCGGTGCACCAGGCCTCTGCGAAGAACACGCTACCTGGTGACGTCTGAGGGGACAATGAAGCTAGGGGGTGGGAGGAGCCAGGGCTACGCAGTCAAGAACAACAAAAAAGTCAGGGGAAGTCTCTGCTGTCCTCCCCCCGACATTCTAACCTCCCTCCACTGCCTCCTATTGGCAGCCAGCTGGCAAAGGAGTCTGGGAAATGTAGTTTGCAAAGCCCTAGTCCTAGAGTCAATACAGAAACTATGAAAGGGACAATTTAGAGTTAAAAATGATGGACAATCTATCGAGTAAGCAAGTTAAGGGGCACCATTTAAGAATTTTCTTCTTTTTTTCCCTGTCTCTTCATATTTTAGTAAGGGAAACAGTGGACATCACTACATGTCGCAGTGGAGGAGGGAATATGGCTTTTTCATCATTCAGCACCCTCCTTACTCTGCTAGTTGTCCGAGGCCTTCCTTGGACCTTGACTAGACTTAAGCCATTGAGGGAAATCTGTACACTCAGCTGGCAACCAGCTGTTAAACTGGGTGCCTGCCACCATGCCAGTCAAGGAAATCAGTGTGTGTAGGGGCCTGGAGTTTACCTGTGTGAAGGCTAAGGGCTGGCTGGCTGGTAACACTCACAGGAATCCTTAGTCCATTCATCTGGCACTTCTTGATCACTAGGCTCCCACTTCCTACCTTTATATCCCAAGCACCAGTTCCTATCTTACCTCATCCTACCTTCCTCATGCTTTCTGCCCTATACATTTTTATACATATAGTTACACAAATCAAATGTCCTGTTCCTAAATTTCTTTTACAACAGATCTTGATGGCCTATTGAAACCTATGCTTACATCAATAGCCTTGCTGGCTAGTGGGCAGTGTTTACACAGGTAACAGAAATATATTGTTAATTCTGTTGTCAGGAATGACAATGTGAGTGCCTTTGTCCCTAGAACATTGCAAGTAAAGAAAACTTGGGAAGAAAACTTATTAAAACAAATAGGAAGTTCATACCCTGCTACATATTTCTCATTCTACTGGTATTATTGTTTTATTTGTTTACTTCTGCATTCTGTTTTCCACTTCTACATCTTATATTACCTATGGGTAAGGATTTATAAAAGTGGATAATTAGAGGACTGAATGTGTTATTAGTAAAGCTATAGATATTTATCCTAGAAGAATAATACCAGGTAATTATTATATTACCAAACTAATCAGACTGAACATTTTAACTGTTTTTACTAATTGAGGGAAATAAAACCAATACTAATTACATTGATTGAAAACAGCACATCTGGGCACAAGAAAATGCCATTCCCTTTATAAAACTGAACCTTATGATAGACCTAAAGGCAAAAAGTAAAATGCATTCATTTTTGGCAGTTTAAGTGTATTTTAAATACTTATACTCCATTTTATTTATTGTTTGTAACAGGTATACTCCATTTATACTCCATTTATTTATTTATTGTTGTAACAGGTATACTGAAATATAATTCACATACCATAAAATTCACCCTTTTAAAGTACAGAATTTCGTGTTTTTTTAGGATAGTCATAGAGTTGTGCACCCATCACCATTATCTAATTTTAGAACATCTTCATCTTCTCTCCCAAATCATACCTGTTAGCAGTCACTCCCCATTCTTTCCACCCCATAGACTGTGGCAACCACAAATCTATTTTCTGTCTTCATAGATCTGCCTATTCTGGACATTTCATATAAACGGAATCATATTATGTGGACTTTTGTGACAGGTTTCCTTCATGTAACATAATGTTTTCAAGGTACAGTCATTTTTGTGGTGTGTATCAGTAGTTCTTTCATTTTAATTGCTGAATGATATTCCATTAAAGGGATATACATTTCTTACTGACCCATCTAGCATTTGAGTTGTTTCTGTTTTTGACTACTATGAGTAATGTTGCTATGAACATGAGTGTACAAGTTTTGTGTGAACATACTATAAATTTTCTTGAATGTGCATTTTAGAGTAGAATTGCAAGATTGTATGGTAACTCTATGGTGAATGCTTTGAGAAACCAGCAACACTTTTTCCAAAGTAGCCGTATCTTTTTACAATCCCTTCAGCAAAGTATGCGGGTTCCAATTTCTACACATCCTCACTGTAGTGTGATACACAGCAGTACAACTCCTTTTGAACCCGATTCCAGTGTGTGTGTGTGTGTGTGTGTGTGTGTGTGTGTGTGTGTGTGTGTGTGTGTGTGTGTATGTGTGTGAGTGGGGATCTTCCCACACACAGAAACAAGGAATTCTTGAACACCAGAAGAATGTCTGAGAACTGAACTCAATTCTGATGCTGTCTGCCATAGACAGGACCATATTTCCCAGGTTAAGGACTTCATCCTACAAGACTGCCCTCCACCCCCTATTAGAGATGTCGGTTGCAAGCCGCGGCAGTTCCTTGTGCTTCTGACCAGACGGTTACAGATTCGAGGTTTCCAGGATCTCCCCCTTAGGTTCGATTAATTTGATATAGCAGCTCACGGAATTTAGGAAAGCACTTACCTTTACCAGTTTAATGAAGAATACCGTTAAGGATACAACAAGTTAACATCCAGATGAATAGATAAGTAAGTCAAGGTCCCAAATAAAGGAGCTTCTAAGAAACAAAAATAAAAACAACAAAAAATACCCGCAACAAATAAAGAGGCTTCCCTCCTTGTGGAGCTTTGAGCCTGACTCAGTGGCACGTGGACACGTTCTGGTTCCCAGGGCGCGGGAACTCTCCCCAACAGAGAAGCAAAACACAAGAGAGGCCTTTCTTCTTCTCGCAGGGTTTCTTTGAGGGCTTCACTGCATAGTCATGACTGACTGAATCAATAGTCATTGGCTGATCCAACCTCCAGTCCCCACCCTTGGGTGTGGTCAAAGCTTCTCGTTAACCTGAAAAGATACCCAGTTCACCTTTAAGGCTCTGAAGTGTTTTCAGGAACTGTGCGTGAAGACCAATACACCTGGGAGACATGTATTTGGTCATCTGAATGACCAAGTACGTATTTCTTATAATTCATTACATTGCAGTCCACGCCCTGGTCTTCAAACACAGACTCCTTACAGAAAAATGATCATACCAGTCACACCACTTATATCTGGTGCAGCATTTATACAACAGATACAACAGTAGTACCAATGCAAACAGGCCTAACGTTTGAAGAAGCCAGTGTGGGACGGGGACAGATTTAAAACAACAACTCATTGTCCTATGAAGTCATTACAAACATATTTATATTGCCAGTTTGTCAACATACCTTATGACCAGAGTTTCTCCCAGATGTAACTCCAGTTTGCACGCTGCTATACCTTGTCAGGTTCCAAACACAGAGGTGATCTTGGCAAATGTCTAGCTTCACCCTGCCGGGCATCTGGTATGCTTTTGTTGAGAGACGACGATATTACTACTCTCTTGCTTTGAGCCTCTCTTACGGTATGAATAAAATGTTGGATCTGCCATGTTGCATCACCCACATACTCATCCCTTTACCCTCATTCTACCATTTCTCCTTCTCTCCATTTGTCATTGATCTTTACCCAGATCTTCCCCCCTGTGGAAGGGACAGTAAGTTTGGCTACTGTGCTGGTCCAGACTGCTGGCAGCAGTACCAGTGTAGCAAGTGCCTTCCTCACAGTCCACTCCCTCTCACGTAACGTAGGGGTTACACGGGTGCAGAACCAGCGGGCTGTCCCGGCCACTAGGCGGCACAGCTGAGATCACTGTCAGCCCCAACCTGGCCACATGGGGTAAACGCACAATCCACCCAATCAGGTCCTGAGGAATTTTGACTTAAAGACTTAAGGGTAAGGTTACGGTTTCTTCCTCGGTAATCTTTCCTGCTTCTGGCACTGGCAGTTGTAGCCCTCGGAAAAAAGAAAGTTGCTGTGATGTGGGGAAGAACTGTACGGTCGCACCACCATCCTCCCCACCCCCTATTCCCCAGATTCCCCGGAGAAGTGGAGGAATCTATCCAGTGGGGACGCTGTCTTAGCCCCTCTCAGGCTGAGTGTGAGCACACACTCTTGAACGTACATAAGCCAGCCCCTCAAGCCTTTAACTTCTCCCATTTTAGACAGCACATATTTCAACTACCCATTCCAATTTTCCATTAAACCACTGCTTTGAGGATGAGATGCAACACGGTATATCTGATGTGATATTTCTTGGACCACTGTTGGACACCATGGGCTATAAAGTGTGTCTCTTTGTCTGAAGAGATGTAACTTGGTCATCCAAATTAGTACAGTCTCTTCTGTTCCCATCCTTTAACAGTATTTTGTGCATTTGCATCTACCACCAGGTATGTGAAGCGCAGTCCAGAGTAAGTGTCTATTTCAGTTAGGACCCATTTATATCTCCCAGGGGCTACTGGCTTCAGTCCAATGTAATCCACTTGACATGAGTGTACAAGTTTTAATGTGAACATATGTTTTATATTTTCTTGAATATGTATCTTAGGGTAGAATTGCTAGATTGCATAACTCTAGCTGAATATTTTGAGAAACTGGCAGCTGTTTTTCCAAAGTAGCTGTACCATTTTACAAAAGTCCCTACAGCAACGTATGAGGGTTCCAATTTGTCCACAGCCTCACCCCAACTCTTACCTATCATTGTAACTGTCCTAGTGCGTAGGAAGCGGTTTCTCACTGTGGTTTTGATTTACATATTCATGATGAGTAATGAGCATCTTTTCATGCACTTACTGGCCATTCTGTGTATCTTTTTGGAGAAACAAACAGAGATGGTGTTGCATCGGAAGATCGGTTTATGGAGTATTGCCATCTTAATATTAAATTTTCTGATCCATGTCCATGCGATGTCTTCCACTGTATTTGTATCTTCTTTCATTTCTTTTTTAAAAATTTTCAATGGTTTTATTGAGAAATAATCCACACACTATGTAATGCACCAACTTAAACTACAACTCCATGACTTGCAAGAATCCTTCTCTAGGAATCTCGCCTGCTTCTGGAACCTGCGTTTGCGGTCCTGGTCCTGGAACCATAGCATCAGGTAGAAAAAAAGAAAAAAACTCTCACCATAATTAGACAACATATCGATCATTCTCAGAAGAAACCGCCTGCACATTAGCACTTAGTTTCCGCTTTTCCTCATCCTCTCCCTTCAAGCCTGAGGCAAATTCTAATCAACTTTCTGTCTCTGTAGGTTTATCTATTTGGGAGACTTCCTTAAATTATATAAGATATGGTCTTTTGTGACCGACTTCTTCCCCTTCTCACAATCTTTTTAAGGTTTATCAACCTTGTATCATGACTCAGTACCTCCTTGTTTTTTATTGTTGAATAATATTCTGTGATAGAGATATGCCACATTTTATTTTTTCATTCATCAGTTGTTGGGCATTCGGATTTTTTTTTCACTTTTTGGCTATTGTGAATCACGCTGCTCTGGATATTCATGCAAAAGTTTTGATATGGACGTGTCTTTAATTTCTTTCAATGGTATTTGTAGATTTGTACAAGTCTTGAAATCCTTTTGCTAATTCACTACTGACATTTTATTCTTTTTGATGCTGTTGTAAATCAAATTGTTTTCTTAACATCATTTTTATGTTGTTCATTGCTACTCTGTAGAAACACAACTGATTTCTGCATTGATCTTGTATCCTGCAGTGTTATGAAAATTATTAACCAATTAAAGTTTTCTGGTAGATTCCATTTTATTTTCAGAGTGAAAATATATCTTTGTCATGTGTCTCATATATGGACTGCCTTCACTTTTTGGAAAACCTTCTCTCTCCATATCTAACTCTATTGTCAGCTTTTGTTTAAACTCTTGCTTCTCTTACCACTATATCTATGTAACTTGTGGATTAGGTCGCTGCAAAAATTTGCTGAGCAAATCTTCAATGAAAGTATATTCACACAGGCAGATTAAAAAATATAGATCAAAATATAAAATTAATGATGCAAAGTCTCAAACTTAGAAAGTTTATGAAGGATGATCTTTGTATACCTCAATTTGTGTTTATGCATTGCTACGTGGTGGGAAGAAGGCACAGGACAGTTTTTAAGAGATAGATTGGAAACCTCAACAAGACCTGACAGATGCAGATGCACAAATGATTAGACTCAGAGAACTTCCAGTAGGATCTGAGACAATGCAGCTGACCTGATGTCAAAATCAGGAAATCTAGACTTATTTTCTGGCCCACACTGAAAAGTCTATAAAAATAGAAATACTTACTGTGTTATTCTGTATTTGTTTTTGAATTATCACTTCAGACTTCAGACTTCTGCTTCCAGCACAGATGGAATAATGAGGACTTTATTTAGCTCACACCACCAAACAGTCCTCGGCCACCAACTCGGTGTCCTATGGAAGTGAACTCAGTTCTGACACATGCACCAGGAAATAGTATCAGATCCCATAGGTTAAGGGCTCAGTCCTGTAAGACTGTCTCCCAATCCCCCCCTCCAATCTCACTTCTGACACAATCACAAGACCACTTATCCATGTTTATGAGCAACTGGCTATAGATCGAAGGTTCTAAGGACCCTCTCCCTGGGTTCCATTAATTTGCTAGAGCAGCTTCAAGAATTCAGAGAAACATTTTACTTCCTAGAATGACCGGTTTATTATAAAAGGTTCGCTCAGGAACAGTCGGGTGGAAATGTTGCACAGGGCAAGGTATGGGCAAAGTGGTGAAGCTTCCACACCCGTGGCGCACTCCACTCTCCCCAAATGGCCGTGTTCACCAACCCAGAAACACTCCCAACCCTGTCCCTTTAGGATTTTATGGAGGTGTCATTACAGAGATATGATTGATAAAATCACTGGCCGCTCTGATTGAACTCAATCTTCAGCCCCTCTCCACTGAGGTTGCGGTGGGCTGAAAGTTCCAATCCTCCATTCATGATTGGTTCCCCTGGCAACCAGCTTGCCTTTAGGTTACTTAGGGGCCTTCCAAAGCTACTTCACTAACTTAACAAGGACACCTTTCTCTTCATAGGAAATTCCAAGGGTTTTGGGAGTTCTGTACCAGGAACTGAGGAGGGCAAAGACCAAGTGCATATTTATTATGGATCACAATATCAGTTTCTCATAAAGGCTGTACACACCTACCACATTACCCAACCATTACACTCCTAGGCAATTTGCCGGAGAGAAATGAAGCATGTATAGCAACCTTATTTTTAACAGTCAAAACTGGAAATAAAATTAATAGGTCAGATTTAGAGAGATAATGGATATGTTCATTATTTTGATTGTTGAGATGGTTTCATGGGTATATACCTATACCAAGACTTGTCAGATTGTACGTTAACTATGTACAGTTTATTGTGTGTTAATTGCATCCTCCGTTACAGTACATTTTGCATTTTTAAAAAATGTCTTACTGCATATTCTCACTTTTATTTAAAAATACTGGTATTACATTTTGCTGCCATTTTAACAAATACAGTTTTCGTTTTAGATATCTGATGATACATATAAAACAATGTGTATAATAAAAAGATTGGAATCTAAGAGTTTTTCATGATCTAGAGCAGAGATTATGATTTGGGAAATGGGTTACCTAGTTCCTTCTCTCACATTAATTTAAAAATCCATAATTTCCTTTTCTTGGGTGGTGTGCATTACCCCTCCACCCCCACCCAGCACCATCCCAATTTTCAGATGTTCCCAGACACATTGGCTTATCTTCAGAATCACCTGGAATAAACGTGATGAAACAGGTTCCTGGGCCCCATCTCTTCTAATTCTGACTCAAGAAACCTGGAGTAGAATTCAAAAACCTTGCTTTGAACCTTCTTTATTACAGAAAATTTCAAACATGTGCCAAGTAGAAGGGATAGTATAATAAACACCCATGTACTCATCACCTAATTTCAATAATGATTATCTCATGGTCCAATCATTCCCCATCCTCTCCCTTTATTCATTCCTATCCTCTAGCTTCAATTTCAGTGATGTGTGGTTTAAAAAATTCTCCGGGTGATTGTGATGATAAACACACACACACACACACACACACACACACACACACACACACACACACACACACATCATTAAAAGATTCAATATATTCTAATTGCATGGACAAATGATAAAGCATTAAGCAATTTTATACTATTGAACATTTAGACTACCTTTAATTCTTTATTTATGAAGAAGGATATGATGTATAACTGAACACATAATCTTGACTGAGTATTTAGGCTTCATGTATCATGTACAGGTTTCATAATTATAGAATTTCAGTCTACATATTTTCTTCATTGATTTATTTGGGTACATGAGATATTTAGTGAGTATTTATTGGATTGTTCTTCCTCTGAATATGCAAGAACAACACAGCATCAGACACTTGGAAAATACAAAGTAATCTTAAATTGCACAAGCCCACGATGAATTTATGATTCCACTGGTGATCTAAAGTAAATTCTTTATAATGTGATTTGTGAGTTTCCTTTGATTGGAGCAGGAATTGAGAGGTGGTAGTGGAAGGAGAGGCTGAAACTATGTAAGGGTTTGTTTGTAGAGATGACAGACTCTGACTAGGTGGTCGTGTAAGAGCCTCAGTCTACTGTGAGGTTTATTAGTCTTTCCAGTTCGGGCATGGCAATGTGTTTACCCCACAATGAAGTGACAGCTAGGATAAGAAACTAAACCATACTTTGACTTCTTCAATCATATTGGTAATCAGGCATCAGGACTACAGTCTGAGCACTGGGATTTGGCCTCACTCAATCACAAGTCTTCCTGTGCAGAGTCTGTAAATGAAACATGTAAGTTATATGTTTTTTTCACATATTACTCTATCATTAAACTGTAAAAAAGGTCTTCTTCTGAGTGATAGTTCCATTAAATATAAGTTGAGAATGTACCCCCATCACACATATCTTTTCCTACTTTTCTGGAGCATTTAAATTATCTCTCAAAAAATTGGCTTTATCAATTTATTTTGACTACAGTATGATTCCTTAATGTTTCTCATCTAGTGCACAGAGAATGAATGATGATCAAGCGAAAATAAGGGGTTATCTACCACAGTAAATGATGTTTCATTAAGTCATTTGATAAGTATTCATCATGTTTTTTGAGTACCTACTATGGAAACCCAAAATGCTTGGTATTAGAGCCCTTGGAGTGATTGGTTTTAAGGAGAAGAATAGTTTACTTTCAGAAATGAGTTTTAGTTCAACGTGCCTAGTGTGGTCGGGAGATAGGGATTCAATCTTGAAAAGAGAATAGGACTAAATAATGTTGAAGCTTGAGCCTTGGGAAGTCTCTACATCTAGAAGATGGTGGGGAGGAAGGCAAAGAAAAAGAATCAGCAAAGGAGACGTAGCGCATAGCTATAATGAGACAGTTATACTCACAGAGGAGAGGCAGAGTCAGTTTCAAAATGAGGAGGTGGTCAACATCGTCAAATGCAGGAGCTGAAGAAGAATGCGGATTAGTGATGAAGAATTTGTTGAAATAACATAGGAAAAACCTTTCTGGAAATCCTTCAACATTCAGGATTCCCAAACTTTCAGAATGAAAATTTCTGAACTTTTGAGGAAAAAAAACAACTCAGTAAAGTAACTGTTGTAAATCAATTTTATTCGGCCCCATACACTGCTCTGTATTTAATACTGGAAGAAAAAAATATGCCAGACTACATAGACTAGGTAATTGCAACAAGCACAACAAAAAATGATCGGTTAAGTAAGTCTATTTTTCTCCACAAAAGAATCTGCCGGTGAGCAGTCCAAGCCTTATGTTCCGTGAAACATTTGGGGATGCTTTTCCTCATCCCCATGCTTTGAGTTCTCTTAGGGTGGTGGCTTTGTATGATCAAGGCTGCCCTAGCTTCGATCAGGTTTTCAAACCAAGTCATGGGAAGAAGGGAAGGCAGTAGAGGGAAGGTGGCTTCATCTTTCAGGAGATGACCTGGAAGTTAAACTCATCAACTGTGTTCGCGCCACAGAGGCCTGAAATAGTCACATTCAGGTCACATTAAGCTAGGTTGGGAAATGTGATCCCAAACTGGTGGCCGTGCGCCCAACTAATGTTCAGGAGAAATAAAATGGGAAATGGAGGACCATTAGTGGTCTTCAGCACACAGGATTGGAAGGAAATTGGTCTTTCTTTGTAAACTGGTTTTCATAGAATTCAATTACTTGAATTCTTATAGAACACAAATATGCTATGTGGCAATAAAGACCATTCTTAGATCACTCTATTTTTGTAATGGAATTTATAAATTAGAAAAAATTCTACTGGCTGGCTAGTTTACTAGAGAACTAGTAAAACCACTAAGGATATTAAATTAGTGGCAATTGTAATGAATCACTGAAATACAGACAAACAATAAAGACAAACAATGCGGCACTATATCTGTATTACTTACTGATTGCTAAGTAACAAATTATTCCAATAGGAGCTTAATACAATATTTATTATTCTCACATAGTTTATAGTCAAGAATTTCAGAATCCCAGAGTTTAACTGGATGGCCTGGCTTGGGATTCCTCATGAGGTTGCTGTCAAGATTTGTGGCAGAGTTGCAATCGTTTGAAAGCATGACTAGGCTGGAGGATTTGCTCCGAGGCTGACACACATGGCTGTTGATGGGAGGCTCTAGTTCCCTAACAAAAGCACCTCTTTGGAAATCTGCTCAGGACTCATAGCAACCAGCCTTCACCAGACCGAGTCACTGACAAAAGAGGAAGTGCAAGAGACAACCAAAATGATAAAACTGTCTCTTATGAGAGGTTAGACACCATCACTTTTACTCTATTCCATTGATTATGCCGACTTACCCTGGTACACCGTGTGGGCAAGTACACAAGAGTGTGAATACCAGAGGGAGGGAACATTGGGGGCCATCTTAGAGGTTGGCTTCCACAGTACTGAAACTTTTATTGGAAAAACTCCAGAAAAGCTATCACTCTTTAGAACAAAAGAACTCCACCAGAACAACTGTTAGCTCCAAAGTTTGTCAGAGTAAACAAATGGGCTTGAGGTATTTGCCGTGCACAAGAAAAAAATCAGTTAACATATCTGCGTAAGATGAATTTAATACATTTCATGAGGCTCTCAGGAGCATTGAATCTTTCAGGTTTTAGTTGCTTAAAATGTCATTTTAAAGAGATCTTCTCTTTTGCTGGTCATAAACGGCTTCCTCAGTGAGAACATACTCATACATGTTTTCTTGAGAAGTTTCAGAAGTGAAAGTTAACAAGGTCCTTGGAAAGTGAGTTTCTGTGAATTTAGGTCCAGTTTAAAGTCATAGGATCTTTCAACATTGCAGACTATATTTTGGGAGTTGGTATACAGAGGGTCTATCTTGGATTAGTCTCAAAATATCTTTTCCTTATACAGACCCAGGGTCAGATGCAACAGCTTTTTCACTTCTAATTTTGGAATTAGAAGTAGCCAGTTCAGAGTGAGGCTGTTCTGCACTCATTCTTCAAGAGTGAGGCAATGAATAATTCTGCCAAGACTACACTTTTCTCAAGTGTAGAAAAGGCCAGAAATGTGTTATTCTTCTAGTACTTCCGATAACAAATCACATTTACAAGATAACATAGAATTTTGATGAATTCTGATAAAGGCCTCTGTGTTCTTCATATTTCATAATTCAGTTATGAATATTGCAATTGGACTCTGCAGTGTTAGGTTCTATACTAGAATACTTATTTGAATGACCCATTCGTACTTTGCTTATACTGTTGTCAGTGAATTAAAATTTTTGCTACAGAAAATAAAGATTGTAGAAGTAATGATGCATTGGGTTTCCTTTTCTTTTTAAAGCATTTCAAAGGTGTTTGGGGGCTTCAGAAATGGTGATATTACTTCACTAACAATTATATATGTTAGCACATTTAAATATTAAAATACGGATAAACCTTAAAATAGAAAATACGTTTCAAACGCAGTCACCCCAAATGAAATTATTGTGCATATAAAAGTGGGCAAAGCTTTTTATTTGAATAACTTTTAAAACAACTAAAGCAATGTAATCAGGAACATTTCAATAACAAAACAAGTGTTGATACATTTCTAAAATGTAAAGTCTCTGGAAATAGAAATTTCTAATGTATTTTCAATATACTCAGCAATAAAACTAGCATGGTATGTAAAGATTTCCTACAAACACATAGTGAATATGGGATTAGTTTCAGAAATTCTTATTGAAGGATATTAAAGGTTAGGAAAGGCATGGTTTTCTTTTGGCATATGAGAAAGCCTTTTGTTTTTAAAATTAATACTGTAGAGTCTTCCTATTTTAGGAAATCAATATTTAAATTCTACAATTTAGATATTACTTTACTTTGAATTCCTCTGTGGGTTTCAAGCAAGTCTTTAAATGAAAAAGGCAAGCCATGTTATACTGGCAATACTCAGTAATTTTTTTTTTTTTTAGTGAAATGAGAAGCACATGCGATGTATGAATTTTTAGGGAAAGAAAAGCAACAGGCTTGACTTTAAACTAGATTTTTAAAAGTGATTTACAAGTGTTTATTTCTCTACAAAATGTACAAAATTTAATACAGGGACAAGAAAGTTAATTTAGACCACAAAAACTCGTATTTCTGAAGAACAGCTCAGTTGGAGGTAGAATCTTTAAAACATTAAAAAATCAAATTTAGAAGCTACAAGGCAAGTGTTAGCACAGGAGTGATTAAACCAAAAATAGTGAAAACAAATTTCTAAAACAGGAGTTTTCAGGAATTTGCGTTGGACCTTTAATATCTGGTACTTGCCTTGCCCCCATTCCAAAGAGTTTATTTGACTGTCTAAACCTACAGTTACACTCCACTCCACCCCCACCCCCCACGCCCACCCCCACATACACTATGGCCGCAAGACGCCAGTAGATTTTATTATTATCCACGTATTTAAATAATTAGGACATCACATGCTGTTGTATTTTGGCAAAATAAAATTGTGGTGTCACCAAAACGTGCTGAACACATTCTGGGCTCTAACGCATGTGTGGGAAGTTGAGCTAGAAGCCTCAAGTGCTGCTGAACCCCTAGTCGATCCAGCGAGTTATCAAGTAATTATATGATAACTTTTTCAAGAAAAACAAAAATCTAACTTTTTCTGACCACTGACATCTCTTTGTGCTGGGATGCGCACAGTGGCACGGTGATAAAAAATGTGGAGGGGCATCACCTGGCCATCGTGCGCGAGCTGTACGTCTAATTTCTAGTAGGATTCAGCAGTACACGGGTGATTTATGGACAGTCTGTGTCGTCCTGCACGGTGCCAGTTCCAGGAGCCTTCCTCAATTAGCTCTGTTTTCTGCTTAAGCCATAAGCTTCCTCCATGGAAACGCCAGGAGGGGCTGCGGGGAGGGGAGCAGACAGGTGCGCCCTCTGTTCGGGAGGACACCAAGGGCCGACCTAGCCGCCGCTGCGTCCCTGGCAACTCCACGCACGCGTGCGCACTCCTCGCGGACTCGCGGGGCGGGCGGCGGCCCAGAGGGAGGGGCCGTGCGGGAGGCGCGCGCAGAGCGCCGAGAGTCGGTTCGCGGAGACCCTCGGCCTCCTGGCGGACGCGGTGCCGAGGCAGCGCGAGGTGGTCTGTGGGCTGGCGCCGCCCGCGCTGTAGGGACTTGTAGTCCGCGTGCCTCCCGGCGCCTTCCCCAGGTAGGCGGGTCTGCGCTTCTCCGCCGACTTCCTGCCGCTGCCGAAACTACACCTCCCGCCATCCTCTCCGCTGTCGAGCCTGAAGCGGAAACAAATTGTGGGCTGCGAGGGTGCTGCCCTCCGCAGGGTGCCGCAGCCCGCTCCCCGCCCCTCCTGCGTCCTCCTGCGAGGTAGGGAAACGAAAGCCGCGTCTTTCTCTTGGGGCTTCATCGGCTCCCAATGGGAGGAGCGCGCGGGGGAACGTAGACCTCGCTTTACCTGAGTCAGCCCGGCGCTCGAGAGTCGCGCGTGTCTCCTCACCTCACACCAGTCGGGTCGGGGAAACGTGAGTGCGACGACCCCCGGCCGGGCCTGTTCCTGAGCCGGGCAGCGAGGCCACCGGGAAGTGACCGCACTCTCGGGGTCTCAAAATTTTCCCCCGGTTCTCCTTGGGCCCGTGGCTCCGCGGCGGACGGCCGCGTGCTCCCAGCCATGCATTAGGCAGGCCTGCCCTGTGCGCGGGGAGAGCGCGGACCGCCGCCAGCCCGAGGCCGGGGCTCGAGGAGCCCGCGGCGCCGCCACGTGGGGCCAGCCCGCGCCGCGCCCGGCCTGCAGCAGGACCCACAACATGGAGGCGGCCGTCAGCACCCGAGACGGCGGGGACCAGGGCGCCGCGGGGTGCCGCGAGGACGCGACGTCCATGGACGCCTATCTGCGGAAACCGGGCTTGTATGGGAAAATGGTCTCCAAGGACGGGTCGTGCCTGTTCCTGGCCGTGGCGGAGCAGGTAACGGGGCAAGGAGGGCCTGTGAGGTGAGCGGCGGGGCCGGGTGGGAAGGCGGCGGCGGGCCGCTGTCCGGCCACGCACGTCCGGCGCTGCGCGTGGCCCCGCTGTCGTCACAGCGGCGCACGGTAGCGCCGGATCGGGACTCTGCCCTGGGTCTGGAAGCTGAAAATCGAAACTTAAAAACCCGTAAATTAACTGGGTGGCGTCCCTCCTGGTGTAGAGGTAATGAGGGCAACCTGTGAGGCCTGTTCAGGACTTCTGCAGTTCGTGGATTGCTGGGGACTTGACGAGATATTTCCCCATTTTCTTACGCATTCACCGTCGGCGTTCACACCAGTAAATCAAATGTCTACTAGAGGCGGCAGTGCGCCAGACTTCACTCGCAGAACTTAATTTTTTTCTCCTACTGCACTTTGGAGTGTCGGGTAGTCAAGCTTGCCGAGGTCCCCTTGAATCAGGAGGGGATAAATGTGCAGTTGGTAAAGCTAGCCTTGTAAACATTCAGAATGTATTAAAAGAGTTGTCTTTGAATAGAGCCCACACTTTATTTTTCTCCGTAAGGCAGTATACAGGTGTAGTAAGAGCAATTTACTGTTTTGGCTTGTTGGTAGTGGACAAAGTATATACGGGTGTTCCCTGGGCCTTTCTTGACCGAGTTTTTCCTACAGGATGGTTAGAATCACATTCTAACACGGTTGCTCGGGACGTGTTTTTGATTTTTGTTTGTAAGAGAGCTTATTCCGTGTTACGTAACACTGTGCAGTTGGTAGGTATACAGAAAAAACAAACAAAAAACAAGCTGATCCTATATTGAAAAATAGCTGCTGAAATTAAATAGGAGGGTAAAAGTTTCACGTTACTGCCCTGGTGTGTATTGCATACCTACCTTTCACAGTTCGCCCTTCTTTGGCTTAAGATACACCCCTTTTCTCCCCTCCCATAGAGTTTTTATGTTTCTGTTTTTCTCACTTTTTTTGAAGCCTAATTAGCTTTGAAGTTTTGTGTTTGTGAGTAAATGTTTTACTTAACATCTGTAGACCCAGTCTATTCTCATTTTTTTTTCGACATCAAAAGTCCAGCCAATGTTTTCACATCCCTGGATAATTTTTCCTTTTTTCAAACCAGGAGTTGATTCAGTTGGTACAAACCTTTGCATTATGTTACAGGCATTACCATTCAAATATTATAAAGCTCCCCAAATTGAGCTTTTTCAGTTCATTAGATTTCTCTCATGTTTAGAAATTAAGGATGTTCCAGTGTTCTTGTGGGATATGTTCACACACCCACCCGACTCTTTACTATTAGTAGATAAACAATCTGTTCCATTTGTGAATTTTCTGTGTCTCCATCTGTGCTGTTTCCTCAGCGTCAGGCTGCCTGGCCCCAGCACCTTTAGAAGCAGAGTAAATTCCCCGTTTATACAGACTATTAGCTGTAGCAAGAGTGGTAAGGAGGTAGAAAGGAATAGAAATATCTGGAATTGCAAATTACCAGGTCCACCTGTGTCTGATTTCAGTATTACTAGCTGTAGATAATTGGTGAACTTGATTAAGCGGAAGCCTCTGTTACTGTAGTGGGATCTCTGTTTTTAAGTAGAGAGGCAAGAGCTCGTTAACACTAAGCACTCAACATCAGATAACACATTTTATTGTTATCTTGTGGGTGGATTTAAGTTAGGTGCAAGAGAATACCTCCTCCAATTTAAGCCACTCTTGATGTTTTTGTATACTGAGTTTAGAAAGCTCAATACCATAAATTCTGGGGCAGGACACCTCCTCTGTAGATGAGGACTGTGTGTATAGCCCTCACCGTCAAAGGCAAGGTATGTGTTTGCGCATGTGTGGGCGAGGGGGTAACAGCAACCTCAGGCTGCCCTTTCAAAATAAGTACAAAGGCTTTACTTTTCTGCCAACAATTTCTCCAGCATCAAAATAATTTATTGTGTCTAACGAAGAGTCAGAATGAGCAATCTGAAAGACAGTCTTGGTTGGGGAGAGGAGACTGGAATTAGGGGTAGTCTTTACCCCCAAATTACTTGATTTAGTTAGGCCCTTCCCTTTTTACACTCTGCAGGAGGCCTGACCTGAATCAGCTCTGTGGCCATGGAGCTAAAAATAGGACACACTTAGGGATTTGCTAAAGCAGTGTCTCTCAGCCTTTCCCAGTGCTTTATCGCTATCTTGTTGAAAGTAAAGACTGGAAAGTCTCCTACGTCTAGGTTATTTTCAAGTATATAAAAATTTGCAAATATATTTTTCATTCCATTTGCATTCTTCGTGAGTGTCCTTGAACTTTGCAGTGCTATACGTTTTAAGCAGTTGTCATGTAACCTTGCTTCTGTTGTAGTGCTTGGCTTTGTAAAGCACTAGCCCCCCATTCTTCATGGAGGTTTTTGAGAGTTTTGCATCTGAGTAAAAGGTTCATATTTCATGTGCAAATAACATCTTCGTTAAAAGTGGAGAAAAGATGAGATAGGCCTGTCATTGTTTTTGACTGGAAATAAGCCTTCTTCACTTCTGCCTGCCACCTGTTGCTACGTAGATGGCTTTAAGACCAGCTTCCCTTTGCTAATGGTAGGAAAGCCCTATCAGATGAGCCTGTGGTTTACTCCAACTAATAATACCCTGATTCATATAGTCTAGGTATGTCTAACATATCTTCTGTGAAGGAAGGTGTTGCTAAACGTTATTTTTTGAATTGGCAAAAAAAAATTGTGTGGTGGTTATTTTTACATGGGGAGAGCCCTTCCAGTGCAGGATGCTTTTTCATTGTTCCCAAGATAGCATGGGGCTACATCCAGGTTGAAAGCCAGCTAGTATATTGAAAACGAACTCATTGCAAACCTCAGCTAGCGCGTCTTCCGTATATCTCAATGGAAAGGGACATAACTGGCTGTCAAGAGAGTTGTGCCGTTGGTTCTGTGGGTGTAAATGAGCCTTGGCTGTGGACGACCAGCAGTCAGAGATCCCCTTTTCTCTGCTTACCCTGAACATAAGGTTGAGTCACTCAACTGGAGCTGTAACTTTTAAAGTTACTTGATATTAATGTAAAATCCCAAGGATCCTTTTTAGTAGTTTGAGATGTGGTTATTTTAAATGCCCCAGGTTTTTTTTTTTTTTCACTCCCACCATGACCCTTTAGTGGTATCAGGTACACCTTCACTGGAGATACCTAGTAATAGGAAATTAGTTTAATCTCCTCTTTTAAGCATGGCAGTTGAAAATATTGGAGGCCAGCCAGAGGACTCCTGACAGTTTTAAACCAAAACTTTGGAATTCAGAGACAGAATGCCAGTAAGTTATCCTTTTGTTGAACTAGTTTAACGAAAGAATACAGAGTCTACAAAGTGAGAGAATTTGGATCATCATTGTAGTGTGACTTAGTTTGGGTAGTGCTTTAAGAAAAGATTTTGGGCGTAAGTGCCAGTTTCAAGGCTATTGGGATGACAACACACAGCAACATGTTTGTATCCTATGTGCTGCCTATTTGGATGTTCTTTCAAGATTCACTGAAGTCTGACAACTGAGGATTTAAGAATACAAGGATTAATTTTTGTGAAACCGCAGTGGACTTAAATTTCTACATCAGGCAAGTAATTCAAAATTCCTGGGAAAAAGGAATCTTACAGGCTTAAAGAATCAAAGAGATTTCCTGTTGAAGTTGCCTCTTCTCTTTTCCATCCAGCATAGGACGATGCTAAGCACTGTGTAACAGGGATTCTGCTAGCCCTGCTTTGTGAAGAGCAGACTTACCGCAGAGGGCTGGCCTAGAAAGTGTCTTAAGTTGACAAAGGTTTCCTTAAAGGGAGTGATGTAGTGACCTGAAGGAGAAATGGTAATAAGCTGTTACAGAATGACATCTGACTTAAGAAGTACTACTGTTCGTATATGTTACATTATTTCTGTAGTTAGAGGAAGAGTTGGGAATGTAAAGATCTAGAAATTATGGAAAGGGTAGTGGAGACTGATGTCCGTTGGTTGTGAGGTTGTCTTGGGTGTGAAAGAAGACACTGGGTTGTAACTCAAGTCCTCATTTACCGAAATGCTTAATAACTATTTTTTTTCTTAGGTATTGCACTCTCAGTCTCGCCATGTTAAAGTCACAATGAACCTGTATTCACTATCTTCAAGAGAACAGAGAGAAATTTGAAGAGGTAGTTTGTAATTTTAAACATACAATGGTGTCTTGACTTGCACTTACATTTCAGCTTTTATAAGTGGTCTGGTGGGAATTGCACAGGCTGGCTCTTACTGTAGGTTATGAAAATAACCCTTATAAAAAAAGAACTGTTTTATTGAATTCAAATCCAGTTATATTCATTTGTGATTTGTTTTTAGTCCATTTTGTGGTATTCATTTATTCAGACATTTAGAAATCATATGACAGATGAGAGACACTGCGCTGTGGAGGATGGAAGGATAACTTGGGCAGGATCCTTACATACAAAGAGTGTGCTTTGTCTGACATGGTCAGGGAATTGGGTGTTGGTGCTAATAGTTTTCTGTGATTGTTATCCCGCCTATGAATTTAAAAACCTTCAGACTTGGAGTATAAAAAACTTGCTGCATACAGCTAATACTGAACCTGTATCAGAAGGCACATACAGGTTTCTAATTTTTGAGGTTCATCATCGTGAGTCACATGTCAGAACACTGTACTTATGTAAATAATGATTAATAGTTAATAAGGCATTGTATAACAACTTCTCTAATTTTCTTTGTACTACGTAGTAGGCTGTGAAATAAGATGCCACAGTGGTCTATTTTCATTTCACCTCAAGCCTTATAGGATTTACTGGTTGGTGCTATGACCCAGAATTATGTCATATGAATATGACAACTTCCAATGATGGTATTTCCCCCCACTGAATGCCAAAAGAACATTGGCACTTCACCTGTCAAATGTTATAATTGACATATTTGCAAATAGATCTTAGTTTGAATATGCTCTTGAGTTGGTATTGCTGCTATATTCAAGTGAAATATTATTACTGGTAATGTTTTCTTGGGTGCCATGTTATATGATGGACATGTAATTTATTCCAGGAAGGAGAGTTACCTGCTTGATTAGGAAATTCGAGAACTTGTTTTATAAAAAAACAAAACAAAATTGGTAGTGCGGAAGCTAGATGAGAGAGTATTAGGGTGTGGTGGTAGGTAGGTGGTAGAGGAGGGGGAGGAGAGGTGGAGCAGTCTATAAGTATTTGAAGAACTTAAAAGTAAATTAATCACTATTGATGGCCCCAGTTGTGGAAATTCATTTGTGTTGACAGTAGTGGAAATTTCCAACATCAGTTGAGTGTTTACTATGTGCCAGTCTTTGTTTAAGTGCTTTGCATGTATTTACTTAACCCTTACATTCTTAGGAGGTATGATCAGAGGTTGAAAGTTCTAAGGGGGAAAGTTCCATTTTCCTTACAATAAGGACCTTTTAATAGTTTTCCTTGGGCAGAACTGGAAAAGGCTGTCATGGGAGTTAGGGGTGTAACTTGTTACTCACATGTAGTCAGGGCCTGCCTAGCTGGATACTTTCTGATTATAAAGGAGAATCTCAGATTGGATGCAGGTTTGTGTCAGAACACCATTTAGGTGTCTTCCAACTTTAAGTGATATTGTGGGTTTTTTTTTTAAAGTCTGTAAATAATCACCTATATTTATTGCACTTTTAAATAATCATTTACAGACTCTCTTTTAAGTCTGCAAATACAGAACAACAGCTTCTGATTGGTGGGTATTTAAAATATGTAGTTATTTTGTGTGGAAACTTAAGGTAACTTTTGCGAATTTGACAGTGTATGATTTGTAGAAGAAGTAATTTCGATCTTAAAAAGTCCATGGGTGTTTAAAAGATTTTTATAGACTGGGGCGGGGTGTACTTTAATGTTTTTAAGTGTATCACTTTGTAAAACTGGCTGTGACTGTCATTTAAATAAAGTTGAATTTGGTGTTTTGGACAACTGTCTTTTAGAGCATTTCTCAGTTAGAGCATTCTCTATGAGAAAAACAAAAACCATCACATAGCTTGACTAATCTCCGGTTTTATGTTAAACTAACAATGAAGCAAGCTGTATTAGAAAAATCTTGATTCTTCCAAGTATCTTCAGCATTATAGTGTAACTGACCTTAACAGGCAGTGAATATATTCAAATATTTATGTGTATTAATAAACAAGTATTTTTTAGCTAGTGCTTTCTGTCTTTCTCTTCTATGCCTTGGCCATTACTAAATTAATCCTAAAGTGCTGCATTTATCATGTAATTTCTCTGTTCATAAAGTCACCTGCCGAGATCTTGAATCGCCTTGTCCCTCAGTCTGGAAGTCCTGGCTCGAGGCCCTCTGCAGACAGGTGTCCAGTTGAGTTCCTGCTCTGCCAAGTTGCCCTGCTGGCCAGATCGCTCCTGTCTTCCCAACACAGTGCTGTCACTGCCTCTTGCTGCTGCATGATCCCTGGGCCCATCCATGTCCTGTCTAGGAAAACTTTCCAACGTTGTTTCCTTATTCAGAGTATTTTTTATGTTTACGATCTTTACTTAATGATTTGTATATATTTTCATAATGAGATTTTTTTGTGTGTGTATATAACTTGATGCATCCAAGGTTTGTGCAGCAATGCAGAGGCTAATTTTTTTTCCTTCAGTTTATAGAAGGGTCATTTGAAGAATATTTAAAACATTTGGAAAATCCACAGGTATGCAGTAATTTTCTGTTTCTGTTTTTTTATGTATTCAAATAATGTATTCAAACTTAATTAAATATAAGATGAGTATTTTAGTGCATGGAGAGGTTACAGTAAGTTACCCTGTTTTCTTACAAACATTTCTTAGTTGCTCATTTTATGTAGCATTTAACTGGAGGACATTTGGAGCTGTGCCCTGTGTACTGTGCACAGGGTGTTGCTTCACTCATGACAGAGTCGTGATATGTTTATCTTTGTCATAATGGCATGTGAGTGCACATAAAAGGCCTGCAGTAACATTGGTGATGCTTTTCAGGATGCTGTGTTGGTATGTGTATGGGGCTTGGTGGACTGACAGGGCAAGACTTGGTGGTTTCCTTGAGCTTTTGAGAAGATAGGCTTTTTGTGGATGTTCTGTTTCTCACGGTCAGCTTGAGAAAGAGGAAAAGACTATTGAGAGTAAAAGGTTAGCACTTCCCCAAGTCCCACTGCTACACTTTCTCAGTCATGTTGGTGTTAAAATAATTCTTCTGTTTTTTTCGCTGTTTATAAGAATCCATGTAGATTTGTCCTGTCATCCTCAGACATGCCATGTAGCATGTCCTGTCATCCTCAATCACTGTTAAGTTTAAGATGACATTAGCAAAGGAAGACACTAACGAGTAAGGGTAAGGTAGAGATGAAAGGGAATACTAACATAAGAACAAGGTGTTTGGTTAACAATAGGTGTCTCCATTTGATTTCCCAATATTAATCTGAGTACTTGTTGTGGGCCACGAATTGTCAGGCCCTTGAGGATGCAGAGTTAACTAGGATTTGGTTGTGGTTCTTAGGAGTTGCTCTGTAGGGAAGAGTATCTAAAACTTACTACAAGTAAGAGAGTATGTGTCCTAGGAAGTATAGATATGATGTTATAGACATTCAGTTTTATTTCTAGCTGGGCTGGCGAAGATAGAGTGAGTTGGCATTTGAAGTCTGAATAGTTGCTGAGGAAGAAATGCCTGGGGTGAAGGGTTAGTTCCTGGTAGTGAAAAAATTGTGATCAAGGCAGAGTTAGAAGGCAGTTCAGTCAGTGTGGAGCATGGAGCAAGCAAAGGAAGTAGGGAGAAAAAAGTCAGAGGGCAGGCTGTGGACCAGGTCATGGGAGAGCCACCAGTGCTAGGGTCAGTAGTTTGGAGCTTATACTTCAAGGCAGCACTTCTCAAGATAATCTCTTTTCTCTCATATTGTATCTCTATGGTAGACTACTACAGACCATCTGCATTAATAGTACCAGAGGTGATTGTAAAAGTGCAGATTTTTACAATACTGGAATACTGGTCTATATTCCAGACCTTAATTAATGTCTCTGTATTTGGGGCGTGGAAATATGGCACTGGGAAGGCTTTCAACTTTTTTGAAGCAAGAAGTGCATATTTTTCACACCGTTAACCAAAAAGAGTGCCTGTTTTTGCTGGCAGTCTGAATGGTTGATGAAAGAACATTATATATAAAGATGGTTGGGAGGGAGGTGAGACAGAGGCAGGAAGACCCATTGCAATGGTTTAGGAAAAAGAATTGTTTACTACATGGAAAAATGTGCACACTGTATTAAAGTATAAAAAAGGTACAAGTATAGTATTATACCAATAGTTTTGGAGACAAATAGCCTCTGAAGGCCTTTCTGCTAAATCCACTCCTGAGTACATTTTTATTTAAATGATGTCAGGACTGAGTTTTTCCCACTGATACCATGGTCACAAATTCCTTTCTTGAAGTTTATATTTTTTCATTTTAGTATTAAGCACTCTTTGAAGGCAAGGATTGTGTATTTTGTTGCCTTTGGAATTCCCTTTGTTACCTTTCGGTTTGGGGTGCCTGCTTGCTCTGTATGTGTTGACTGAATGTTAAGCCCATATAACATTGTATTTAACAGATAGGAAAGATAACCAAGAGTGTGTTAACAGTCCTGATCTCTAGGTGGTAATGTGACTGGTGATTTTTAACTTCTATGTAGAAAATAAAAGACGACTTAATAATTTTTTAATTCAAACAACCCCCTCAATGTTATTTTACCAATAGTCCTGGTGAAGCAGTTCTGGCTATCAGACTGTGAGGGTCTGAGAACGGACAGACATAATGGGAGTGGAGAGAACTGTACAGAGGGAGGAATTGAGGTGGTGGGAACTGACCTGACTGACTAGAGGTCTGCGGGAGAGAAGGAGGGAAAGCTGCTGTGGACTCCTTCCCAGGGCGCTGCTGACTGGCTAGATGTTTTTATTGTTAGCAACACCTCCCTCTCTAGTCTCATCAGACCTGTTCTCCATATGTTTCAGGCACCTTCCAAACAGTTGTTTGTTCTTCTTTATAGCAACAAATGCTTATGTGTTCATTCATTTCATTTTCTCCCTGCTTATATGGGATGTATGAAACAAAGGGAAATATAGCTAATGCATAAACTCCATTACTTCATCCACTTCTCAGAGAAGGTGCCTTTATCCTTTTACCTAAAATACCAGTGGAGCATTTTGAAAAATGTTTTTAACTTTGTGCAATAATACATTTGATCAGTTTTACTGAAGTAAAACAGACATACAATAAAATTCACTACTTCTGAGTGTGTAATGTGATGAGATTTGACAGATGTGTAGAGTTGTACCGTGGATAATCTCTTTTCTGCCGTCATCATCAAGGACCTCATTTCTTGAGGACCTGTTTAAATACCCCATTTCCCAAGGTCACTCTGTTTCTGTTTTCATTAGTAGTTATTTTCTTTGACAGACTCTACAAAACTTTGTAAACATCATATTCTGTTTTATATTCTGGTTTGGTAAACATCTCTTTGTTTAGCCTACAGCTGTATTAGAGAGATCTTCAAGGGAAACAGGGACTAGATCCTAAGTATATGTTTGGAGAGTAAATTAAATTTTACTTCTTGTCGCCTATGAAAATTTATAATTGTGTACTATAATGATTTGTACATGTGACTTACTGCCCCAAATAGACTATGAAATTTTTCTAAAAATTATTAAAATGAAGTTGAAAAGTACATCATGGATCCCATGCCAAGAAGAATCAACTGTATGAGAAAGGGAGTAGAAAATTATCACAGGTTTGGGCATAATACAAGGGCATGGCTTAATGTGTACTTTTGATGTAAGGCTGAAGGGTGCAATGAAATAGTGAAGACTGGAAACAGGAGGTTATTTGAAAGGCTGATCGAGTAGTCTAACATAGCGATGCAATATGAGAGAAAAGAGATTACAGTCCTGTAGTTTTTCTAACTTTGTGGAGAATGGTAACATTATTATGCCAAGGGAAACAACATTCGTTAAGTTACATTAAGTTTTCTCCCCTGTGTTGGTTTTATGAAACCGTAAGTCATTTCATTTACATTAGTTGATTGGAAGAATACTTAGTAGTAAGGCTCTTCCGGTATATGAAAGATACATTCATTCTGTATTTCCAATGAGTAATAAAGAGAAATAAATGAAAGTAAACTCTCACATGAGGGCTTGAACCAAGTTAAAAATTGCCTATCAATATTAGTGAATTCTTGACTTTGTCAGCCTTTGAGTTCTTTAAAGAACCCTGGAGTATCCTTTAAAGATAAATTCCTTGTAAATTGCCACGAGTTAGATACAAGAGCAGCCTTCCTTGTTAGTATGTCTCTGTTTGTAGAAATCATAGTGCTATCTGGAAGGCCCTCCTCACATGTGCACAGGCACACACACACACAAACACGCTTCAACATGACCCACATTTTATCATCAATTTTATTTCAGTGTTCACCCTCTATTCAGATTATTTTATTTACTACTGATTGATTTACTGTATGATTACAGTTCTTGGAGGTGCTGACAGCTAGCCGAGGACAGGTTAATACAGGAAGTGAAGGAAACTGAGTATAGTGCATCGAAAGAGAAGGAAGCCTTAGGTTGAGAGTATCTAGGTAATGCTGGAAAGTATGAGAAGATACAAAATGCAAAGTTATCAACCAAAAGGAAAAGTAAGGGAAGACTTCAATGCTGTAATTAACCTATGTCAGAATTCTCAAAGTACCTTTAGTTAGAGCTAAATCTACCTGAAAGAATCCTATGACTACCAAAGATAATATTCATATTTGCTTGTAGTACAGAAAATATCCATAGCTTTCTTCTTCCTTTCTTTGGGTGTGCAGAAAAATATTATGCCACAAAATAGGAAAGAAAGACAAAAATTTCAAGGCTTACCATTATTTGTGGTTTAATTTATATTTGTTTGTGGTGAGTTCAGACTCCATAAATCCTGTAATGAGAAAATGAGACTTATTTCCAATGAGCAAGGAGGAGAAATAAATGAAACTAAACTCTAATAGTAGGATCTTTATAATCCTATGACATTTTATAAGTGTATAATGAAACTTCTTAGGCTGACATGCATTAACTAGAATTATGGTGGGTTTTTTTTTTTTTTTTCAGTTGAGACCTCAGTAATTCTGGAACTCGCTGCCGCTGAGAAAGTGCACACTGCTTTTTAGTCTATACTTGAACTAAATTAGTGATTACAAACTCTTGGCAAATTATCTGTAATAACTTATTTTCTAGAGATTAATTGGAACTTAAAAAAAATGGATAGAAGTGAAATGAGCAAACTTCAAATGTGATAATTCTATATAATACAGAACCACTATTTAGAAAGATTTAAAATTATAAAGTTCTTTGCCATAACGTAGAACAGTGAAATAGGTTTCATTTCTAATGTGCTCCAACTATCTAAGCAGGTGTGTGGCTCCTATATACTCGGAATTATGTGGTCAAAGAATAGTCTAGAAAATTTTTAGAATAATTTAAGTCAGTAAAATATTTTGAACATGCAATCATAAAACAAGTATATGTACATAAATCATATTTATGTATATACATTTTTACCCAGTAAAAATGTATATACATAATTAGACATTTAAGAAGAATAAGATATAGGCAAAATATGTATTTTTAATGTACTGGAAGTTTTGATCATTCTGTATTTTTGTTAGTAAATATGTCAAGGTACAATATACACTTAAGGAAGACTTGTTAATGTCAGTGAATATAATAAACCCATATTCAAAGTCCTCACAATTTAGAATTTTTTTTTCATAATTTTTAAAATTTGTTAATTGAGGTACATACAGTTAAATTCCCCAAGTTTTAGTGCACAATTTGATTAATTTTTACGTGTGTATATACCCCTGTGACCATCACCCATATCAATGTATCAAACATTCTTACTAAATTTTTTTTCCCTTCACCCATCCTCCCACCACTTCCCCTCTAGGAACCGCCAGTTTGTTCTCTGTATTATGAGTCTTTGTCACTTGCGTATGTTTGTTTTCTTTTGTGTATTCCACATATAAGTCAAATTATACAGTATTTGTCTTTCTCTGAATTTTTTTCACTTAGCATAATACTCTCTTGGTCCATCCATGTTGTCGCAATTGACAAGATTTCATTTATATTTTCGGCCAAGTAACATTGCATTGTGTATAGGTACCACATCTTATTTATCCGTTCATCTGTTAATGGACGTTAAGGTTAGTTTTCTTATTTTGGCTATTGTAAGTAATGCTGTGATAAGTGTAGGTGTGCTTATATCTTTTTGTATTGGTGATTTTACATAATTTAGAATTTCTGACTGATTTCTTACTAAATATATACTAGGTTTTTTTTTTTCACCTTCTAGTGTGGCTGACCAATAATATATTTAGGTCTATTTAACTATGGTTTGCTGGCATTTTCATTGTTGTTATCATTTTCAGTCTGTCATTTTTTGTAGGACACACGCATACACATGTCCATGGAGTCAGTCCTCATCATCTGCACTAGTTATGTCCTGCAAAGTCACTGTGAACACTGACTTGGCAAATACTGAGACATAGCTCCTTGGTGAAATTTAGAGCTGAGTTCTGAAGAGCCTCTGGTCACTTGATCAGCTAATCAATCATATTTTTGTTTCATGTGTGTTTCCTTTTAAAGATACCTTATGTAATATCAGTTGCCGGTCCACAAACATTGAATTCATGGTCAATAGCCGTATAAGTCATGCTTGAAGTAAGCTTATCCAAAACACACACCGGTTTTCCTTAAAGCACAGTACGGCCTTCTTATGCTTACAAAACAAGACAACAACTGAGCACTATGCTTAAGGGCCATTTTAAACAGTGTAATCAGCAACAAAAAGCACAAAAATGCTAAAATCATGGCACTTAATAGACTGTAAAAGGGGCACTTACTCACAGTGTAACAACACTAGCCAAAAGGGAGAGAACAGTGCTGTGTTAGACCTCAGCTGGAAATACACATGCATTGAGTGACTCAGATATTTTGCTGTTCTGTGCTTGTTTGCAAATGATCACAAAGTCCTTGTGAGTATAGGTTTTTGGGGTTACAGATAGATTTTAGGGAGTAGATCAATGTAGAATTCATGAAAATTGAAGATCAGTTGTATATATGTAAATATGTATCCTCATATGCATACCTGTATGTCTATATGCATATAAACACTATATGTATAAAATGCTATATTAACTGTAATTTTTATGCATACATATATTCATATACATATACAAATCCTATACACACATATATATACACACACACATGTACTGTATTCTATATTATTATATTCATTTCTACATATATTTCCACCACAAAAGGTGTTGACATGCTATGATAAAGTTATAGAAATATCAGAAATTAAAGTGCCTAGATATGGTCAGAGTTTTCTGATTGTATTTGTATGAAATGCAGGAAGTTAAAATAACATTTTCAGATGTGAAAGAAATTCATTTTCTCAAAAGATCTGCTTTGCTATAGAATACATAGTTGAGTTTTTTAATACATGTTTAGCATTTCTATTAATTTAAAGGAAATTATCCACAGTAATATATAACATTCCTTTGGTACATTAGCCAGTTTCGAAGCCCACTGGAGTCCAAGAATCTTGGTGTATATAAATGAGCTCTACTGTTTCTTTCCAAACATATAGGCATTCCAGCTCTACAGATTCTTGATGCCCCTCAAAACCAATTTTCATGAGCAGTGTTAAATGTAGAGGTAAAAATTCTGTCACTACACCGTCTGGTGGCGTAAAGGGGGGAAATGATGGATGGAAGGGTGGAAAGAGATGAAATTTTCATTAACTTGTGAAGGTCTGGAAAAAAGCTGGTTGGGTTGGGGTGAGGAGTGGGGTTGGAGTGGTTCAGAAAACACAATGTAAGACTTGTGAAGAAAGGACAAGTTGACCGAAGCTTGAGAGACTAGTTGAAATCTATCAAGATAGCACGGGATAGCTCAAAAGGACTGAAGTGGAAAGCAAGCAGGTTGACTCAAGGTGAAAAAGACAGTCTAACAACCCAGTTTAGATAAAAATTATAAAGTGGCAGTTTCTCATGTAGTAGAAGGATTCACAAAGCTTGAAATGTTGGATAGGTCTCTGCCATAGATGAATTTTTATTTCACTTGAAATTGTTTTTGACTATGTTGTAATTTTGGGTTGGTTTTGGGAAATCATTTAAATACTGTGCTTATGAGGAAGTGTGTTGTGAAAAGAATGACAACAGAAAGCTTGCAAGTGCCTTGTAGTTTTAGCAAACATCCCGAGAAATGCAAGTGTTTGCCATAATTAATATTAATGAAGTTTAATTAAGAGAAGGCTTTTTTCCTTATGATTGTTTGGGAATTAAAATGGATATACAAAGTTGACAAATTGCTTAGATTAATAAGGAGTTTGGTATCTAGCAACCAGAAGGGGATGATTCACTTGATTATGTTTTATGTATTTTACATACTGCAGTTTATTATGTTAGAAGTTTTTATATACGGTTCATGAATCAGTCAGCCCAATTCTCCATGTGAAGACCATGGTGCTTGGACATTGCATCCTCAGTCTCATCAGATTTAATTTTGAAGAACTACCTAACCACAGATAAATGTGAGTAAGAACCCAGACTCTTGAGCCGGATGGTATCTCAGTTCCACCACTTTACTAAGTAAACTCTGGACAGTTTCATTTACAGGTGGTAATTGGGTTCTTCAGCCATTAGAATGAAGGTAAAATGCGACATTCGAAGATTATGCTGAGTATCATACATGGAAATTGCGTGGTGCGTATGATACAGTGCCAATGATCTAGATTCCCCATCTTTGCATGCTTTCCCGTTCCTTCCATCCCTGCTTCTCACGTGGAGGCATGTGGTGCACACACACTAACTTTTCTTGGTAACTTAAAGGAGGTACATCGACATTGTGCACAGGTCCACCAGAGTGAAATATTAGAACCCAAGCTTTAAACGACCATTTTAGGAAACCATGCAACTTTCTAGGTAACATCTCATTTTCACTCGCCACCAAAATGTTGACCTCTATTCTTAAAATCCCTTGGCCCTTGTCATATAGCCTGGAATTTCTCATTGCCCATTTCTTCCACTGTTGAGCCGGTTCCTAAGTCTTTGTCTACCTAATTTCATTTTTCTTACATCTCTGTTTTTCCATTTTTCTGGCACCTCATTCCCACTCTCTCAGACTGTGCCTAGAAATGCAGAACCACCCTCAATTTGTTATGCAAACAATTTACCTCTCCAATTCTCTCCTGTTGCCCTTCTTTCTATGTATGGACTTCTGCTCTAGGAAGACTCATTCAAGTTGCTCTAGTAAACAGTGAACAAAGGATTCCAGATGTAAAACTCCCCACCGAAAAACAAATACAAGTTACTGACCTCAGAGTGTCCAGTGAATATGCAGTTATAACTCATGATAAACTACTATGAAAGAACATCAAAGAGTGTGACTAAAGGGTGCTATGATTAATTAAACGGATCATAACAAGATGACTTGATTTAGAATGGTGTATCTTAGATTTCTTTGAGGAAGTGACTTTTAGACTGTAACCTGAAGGATAGGATTCAGCCATCTGAAAAACTGCCAAGAGTTGTCTAAACAAAGGAAATCAGACCTGTGAATGCCCTGAGATTGGAAAGAATTTGGTTTATTTAACTGACAGAAGCCAGTGTGGCTGAAATTCAGTGAGCCACAGGTAGAGTCAATCAAGGTGATGCTAGAGGGCAGGATTTACCAGGCAGGGATTTGGAGGGGCCTAATTCTTCCCTTTTCTGAACATCATTAAAGTCCATTTCAAAATTCTCTCTTTAGTGATATGCCCATGGAAGATAATCTTAATGGACCCTCACTGGTTGAGGTGTCCCATGAGTACATTTCTAGTTTTGACTTTGATAGTATGAGCCATACCAGGTAGGACTTTGTAGGCCACAGTTAATTTTTGTATTTTTTGTAATTGATCCAAAGTATAGTGGAAAGCCTTTGAAATATGATGAACAATATCCCAAGATATCTCACTTAAAATAGTTTTTCTATCCTTTACCATTTAATCTATTCCATCTGTACAAACTTCAGTTCATTGTGATCTTAGAAGAAAAGTGCCCAAGTGTGGTCTGGCCAGCAGAGTAGATTCGGTGTGCCATTCTTTTCTATATGTCAAAGGCTTCTTAGTTTACCTAAGATCACACAGGTTATTTCTGTAATCACATTCAACTATTGATAGAAATAATCATAGCAGTTTAGACTTTCAAGGATCCATTGAAATATTTTAACCCATTCACCTCAGTTTGCAGATGGAGACACTGAGGCTCAGAGAATTAATTGATAATACAATCCTGAAATAATGCTCATACAAATTTATAAAACATATCACTATATTTTGTACTTGTTCAATTTGAAGCATATTAAATCTCTGTAGATTTGTCCATTTTCTTCAACCTGCTAAGAGATTTTTGCATGTTACGTACGTCAGGTAATGTATTTGATAACCCTCTCGGCTTCACAGCATATGTGAATGACCATCTAAGCCGCCAGTCAAGTCTTTCACAGAAACTATTAGGAAAAATAGAGCAGAAGACAGACTTGGTTCACACAAGAGATGTTCTAGTGAAACGCTGATCCATTCAGTCTTTTTAAAATTGAAGAATAGTTGTTTTAATATAAATGTTTTAGGTGTACAACATAGTGATGAAACATTTTATATATGCTACAATTCAACTAGTTGCAGATACTTACCTGTCTTACTGACTTGCCTGTGTATGTTATACCACCAAACACATTAATCTCCTCACTGTTCTCATGATAAATCATATTCACCTTAGTAGTGTAATTGCAGATTCCGTTTTCTTAGCATGGAATGATTTCACTAATATATTAAAACTTCTTTATCCTTTAATGCCCAGATAGCCTCCATTTAGATTTCCTTTTTGCTTTGACAAGTCATATGTAACTTAAACATATTAAATTCGTATTTAAAGTTATATTGACTTAGACATCTGCCATTTCTACTGTTCTTCATTCCTTCCTGAAGAGTACCACTGCCATCTGGTATCATTTTCCCATATCTTGAAGATATCCCTTAGTTTTTCTTTCTGGTAGTAGAGTTTTGCTGGTGGTAGATTCTCTTAATTTTTCTAAAAATGGATATATCAGGCCTTCATTCTGGTATGATGTTTCCTGTAAATATAAACCTCTGTGTTGACTTATTTTATCTTTCAGCATTTTAAATATAATGTTCTACTGTCTTTGGGCCTCTTGTTTTTTTCTTGATAAGAGCTCATTGGTCAGGATTTCCTCTCCCCATTTTCTCTTTCATTTTTCAACAATTTAATTATAATATGCCTAAATGTGGTTTCCTTGTATTTATTCTTCTTGGGGTTGTAGGTCTTTTGAGTGTGTAACTTAATGTTTTTCTTCAAATTGAGGAAATATTTGACTATCGTTCTTCAAAAAAATTTTTGCCCAACTCACTCCCTTCTGTCCTTTTGAATTTCAATTAGATGTTTTAATATTGTCGCACGGAGCAATGCAGCCCTTTTAAATTCTTTTTACTCTCTGTCCTTCAGATTGGCTACTTCCTAGATTTCTACATTCACATTCCCTGTTTTTTCTGTTATATTTTTCTGTTGTTAAGCCCATCCACAGAATTTTGAATTTTAAATACTGTATTATTTTCAGCTTCATACTTTTCATTTGGTTCTACTTAACGACTTCTATTTATCTGCTGTTTCCCACTTTTCTTTACATTCGTGAACATAGTTGTAACAGCTGCTTTGCAATTCTTATCTGCTAATGCAAACCTCTGCTTTATGTCTGGGTTGACCCCATTGGTTCTCTTGTTCCTGAGTATGGGTCATTTCTTTGTGTTCTTATATCTGGTACTTTGGAATTTATCTTGGACATTGTGTCACTCATCTGTATGGATGCTGGATTGTCATATCTTTTCCCGGAGTACCATTTTTATTCCTGTTTGTTAGTAATCATCTATCCAGCTGAAGTGAGGCCTTAGAATCTGTCATACTTGCAGTTGAAGCAGCTTATTACTTTGTGCAGCTCTTTTAGCCTTATCTGGGTCCTAGAATGAGCACCACACATGTATAGTTCAGCAAGAAATTTGGGTAGTGCTTATACTCAGAATTTGTGGGATCATCTTTGTCTCTCATTAGGCTCTTCTCCCTTCCCATCCATTTTTTGTGGGTACTCTGAAACACATTCCCTGGTTCTTGAAAGCAGTAAGACGATATGTTTATATCCAAGGTGTAGCTATCCTACATATGTGTAAGGTGTCCTACCCTCAGGCTCAAAAACTTAAAAAAAGAAAAACTTACTCAATGCTCTTCCCTTTTTCCAAGTATAAAGTCCTCCCCAGTTTCTCTTTGCTTTTACCACTCTCTAGTAGCCTTTAAGTACTTCTTTTTAATGCTTTGTCCAGGTTTACAGTAATTACCTGCAGGAAAGCTGTTGCAATAAGAGCTCTCCTACCACCATTAGAAGTGGACTATTCTGATAGACTAAACGCTAAAATTCTTGGAGAGTTTTGAAAAGTGCTTTGCACAGAGTTAGTTCTCAAAGAACGTATACAATATTATTAATTAAATAGAAACTCAAACTAGGGTCTGCCAACATCATCCAGTAATTATTCTGTCTGCCTAGCTCTTATGTACAGGTCGTGCTTTCAGCACGACGGGTGATAGTCTAGCAGCAAAAAAGTACAAACTATACCTGGTCCACAATGATTTTTATTAACCAAAACTTTAGGTATATTCTCTCAAGATTTTCTTTCATTACAGTTGTGGCACCCAACTAGTAAAATGACAAATACATGCAGCAATATATTTAATTCACTTTAATAGTCAGATACTTGTAAAAGAGATAATTCCTGAAATGCCAGTGTATTTTTCTTTTTGAAATTTAACTTTTTGTGATAAGCCCACTTAACATAAGACTTACTTTTAAAAAAATTTTTAAGTGTACCGTGTTGAGCAGTAGATCTCTAGAGTCTATTCATCTTGCTTGCCTAAAACTCAATGTCCATTGATTAGGAACTCCTCATTTCCCACTTCCCCAGCCCTCAACAACCATCATTCTACTCTTTGAGAACATGAATCTATTTTATTGAGTTGTATTTTCTAAGTGTTTTGAAAGTTTCCCTAAGTATGAATGACTCGATAGTTATTCTACATTATGGTGACTTTTATAATTTAAACCCTTTTTAAAATATACATCTTTTCATGCCCTTGTTATAATTAATGCAGACATTCTCTATACCCTTTACTCAGTTTTCCCCAGTGGTACCATCTTGCGAAACTATAGTACAGTATCACAACCAGGATGTTGGATGTTGTCATGGATACAGAGGAGATAAAAAGAACAGTTCTTTAACTACGTGGAATCCTTTTATAGCCAAATTCACTCCACTTTGTCACTGGTCCCTGGCAAGAACTAATCTGTTCTCCATTTATGTATATTTTTTACTTTCAGTAAAGGAAATTTGCATCTTCCCAGTTTTATATATAAATAAAATCATACAATATTTAAACTTTTGGGAATGTCTTTTTTTCACTCACCACAATTCTCTCAAGATTTATCCAGATTGTTGTGTATCGATAACTCATTATCTTTATTGCTGAATAACATTCTGTGTTACGGATATAACACATTCCTGTTTAACCATTCTCCTGTTGGAATATATCTATGTTGTTCCTAGTTTTTAGCTATTACAAATAAAGCTGCTCTAAATATCTGTACAGGTTTTGTGTGAAAATGTGTTTTATGTTCTCTGAGGAAAATGCCCGAGTAAAAACTGCTGGGTAATACTTAGACAGGGACCATGGGTGTAGTCAGAGTAAGGTGAGGGCCTCCAGAGAAAAAGCAGAGAAAGATAATTACAGTCAGAACAATGTAGCAATGTACAAAGAAGTCCCTATTGAAACTCTGCAATAAGCATTACGCAAAGTCAGAGTCACACTAATTCGTTAGGGCAAAGATACGAGACTAGGAGTATAGACTTCTTCAGTGAGATCAGTTATAACTCAAAAGGCCAGCAGCAACTTGGCCTCGGATGTTTGAGTGTTCTGCAGGTAAAGAAAAGTGTCTAAGCATAACCCGTGACTTCACTGTATCAATTTACATCCTGACACTGTAAAATTTACCTTAGCCTGCTAAAAGGCCCAGCTCATTTAAACCATACCTATGTGCTGTATTTACTTGTCTGATCCTGAACAAGTCATCTGCAAGCTAGGAAAAAGACTAATTTAGTAAGCAAGCCCAACTATAAACAGCCCAAGAAGTTAAGAAGTAAGATTCTTAACTTACTTCAGCAAACAGGCAACAACCCAGCCCACCTTGGAGGCAGGCTGCTATCTTGAGAGAGAATCAGAGCAGAAAATTTATTCTGTTACTCACCAAGAATGAGCATTCTGGGACCACTCAACAAGTCTGCACCCGTAACCCTTTACTCTCATTCCTGAAAATCCTCAAATTGCGCATAAAACCTCTAGACAGTGAGTCAACCACAGACTTTCTTGTGTCTTCCTGACATGAGCCAGGAGCTCTGTCCTCTCACTTAATCTCTAAATAAAAGCCTGTACCTTGCTCTCCTAGCTTGACTATTTGTGAAGCTCATTCTTCGGCTTCATGAACAAGAACCCCGGCATCAGTATGGTGGTCACATATTTAGTTTTATAAGGAACTGGCAAAATATTTTCCAGAATGGCTGTAGAATTTTACATGCCCACCAGCAACTTATGAGTGATCTTTCTCCATATCCTCACCAACACTTGGTATTGTCACTTTTCCTTTTCAGCAAATTTGATAAATATATAGTCATATCTCATTGTAATTTAAATTTGCATTTTTCCAGTGGCTAATGATGCTGGACATCTTTTTCATATATTTCTTTGACATTTATACCCATTTTGGTGAAATGTGTTCATGCTTTTTGTCCATTTTTTAATTGGATTTTTTTTTGTAGTGTTGAATTCTTCATATATTCTAGGTTGTAATCTTTGGTTGGGTATGTGGTTTCAAATATTTCCTCTGTAGATTGTCTTTTCATGTAAGAACTTTTTTAGGAGGCTCTTTCATAGAGCAAAAGTTTGTCACTTTGACCTAGTGCAGTTTTTCAAAGTTTCCTTTTATGGATCATGCTTTTGGTGTCAAGTCTACGAGCTCTTTCTGTACCAGTAGATCTCTAAGACTTCCTCCTATGTTTTCTTTTTCTAAAACTTTTACACAGTTGTACATTTTATATATAAGTCCATGGTGCATTTTGGGCTACTTTATGCATGAAGTGTGATATTTAGGTCAAGATTCATTTTTGTAGTGTGGATGTCCAGTTTCTCTGATAATGTGTGTTGAAAGGATTATCTCTTGCTCATTTAATTGCATCTGCAACTGTCCAAAAATCAGTTGAGCATATTTTTGTGTGTCTATTTCTGGGTTTTCCATTTTCTACTGATCTGTGTATAGCTCTGTCTGTGAATATCACCCAATCTGGATTGCTGCAGCCATGTAGAAGGACTTACTGTTGGGCATTGGGAAGTGTGATTCTTTTTCAAGACTATTTTAGCTGCTATCTTAGTCTGTGTGGGCTGCTATTACAAAATAACACAGACTTGGTGTCCTAAGTAACAGATATTTATTTATCACATCTCAGGAGACTGGTAAGTTCTCAGTTAGGTTGCCAGCATGGTCAAGTCGGAGCACAGCTTTCTTTCTGGCACATAGACAGCTTCGTTCTCACTGTATGTTCACATGGTGGAGGAAGAGAGCACACAGGTATCTCTTCCTCTTCCTATTAGGGCACTAATTCCATCATGCAGCATCTACCCCCATGAACTCATCTCAACCTAGTCGCCTCCCAAAGGCCGTATCTCCTAAGACCATCACACTGGGAGTCAAGGTGTCAACAAATGAATTTTGGGGGATGCAAACATTCACACCATAATAGTTATTATAGGAACTGTGCCTTTCTTTATAAATTTTAAAAGTATGTGTATGTCCACAAAAATCTTTGCTGGAGTTGATAAGAATGTCATTAACTCTGTGGGTGTGGGTATATACCTATATGTATACTTATGTATAAGTATATGTACACAAAGCACATGTATATGTATACACACATATCAACTTGTCCTGCTTAATGTTGTCGTGTAGTAAGTCTTAACATTTTCCCTTCGTATCTCACTGTATAGCCTTCTTCTCTCAAACTCTCAAATATCCTTCTGTATCAGAAACACTGCAGTCTTAAGGGAAATTTCCTGCCAGTTATTACTTCCTTACACACTTTATTGTGAATAATCAAGTTATTCTACTTGGTGGTATCATTTTAAATTTATCTCCAAAATGACTGATTTATCTCTAGTTTATTTTCCATTTTATGTAGCATTTTATTGTGACTATATAAAAACATTTTTCTCTTACTATATCGGTAAGCATTTGTTTTATGTTTCAGTTCCATTCTATTACAAGAAATTCTGCAATGAACATTTCTGTTACGTGTTTCCTCATGTATGTATGTGAGAGTGTTTCTCAGTCACGTAGCAAGGAGAGGAATCCCTGGGTTATTTGATGTGTGCATCTTCAACTTTACTATCAAAAAGGCTTTACTAATCACTTAAATGCAACTCCTATTACATAACCTTTCATGCTAGCCAATTCTTGGTACCTTAAGGCCTTTTAATTTGTGCCAATTTGTTGGATATTAAATATTTCACTTTTAGTTTTCATTTGCATTTTTCTGATCAGTCATGATTCTCAGCTTTTTGTCTCTATGTGATGATTACAAGAATGTACATAGTGCATGGACATATGTCCATAAGTGTTGTGTGAATGAAATTTCTTACAGCGTATGGGGCTAAACAGATAACTGTGATTGTGATTTTATAGGTCTGACTTGTATGTTCATTCAATTTTTAGACTCCAGTAGACACTAAAGTTACTCACTTTCTAAAATTTCTAGGTATGCCACATCAGTGTGTGTGTGTGTGTGGGGGCACATATGTATGTGCTTATCAGCATATATATATATGTCTGTGTGTGTTTGTCAAGGTCTGTGTGTTTATCTTTGTGCTTGTATAGGGTATAGGAAAACATTATCTTATTGACTATTTGCCATAGAATTCAGTGCTTGAAGTTTTCAACATCAATGGGACATGATTTGGCATATATTATATGTACATCTATTCCTCTGTGTTTTCTTTTACAAATACACACAAACACCATCTGAAGTCTGCACCACAGGCTTTGTATTTATGAAATACCATACTGTTCTGTACCTGGAAACCTGGGTTTTTTTTTTTTTTTGATACATTGAAGTTTCTTAATCCCCTTTCAGGTTTTTCCCAGCATCCCTTCTCGTTTCCTAAAGTACTTATAAAATGAATATCATTAAAATTCCTGTGAAATTTAAATTTTGACTTTTCATCTGTAACTGTCAACTATTACAGATAATTCAGTTTTAGGCTTTTCCTGCTTCAATTGTATAATACTTTGTTTCTTTATTATTTATGAGGTATCTAGTATTGAAAGCAGGCTTCGAAGAGGCCAAAAACACCCTTCAAAGTAAAAGATCCTGTCTAAAATAGCACATCACATGTACACGTACATACACACATGCATACCCATGCAAAAATCACGAAGAAAAGAAACTGTTCCACCATTGTATGCTGTGTTCCCCTTTTTAAGTTTTCTTTCTGAAATTAGGAAACAGGCTTTAGTTTAAACTAGAAAACAATGAGGAACCTCCAAACTGTTTTCCAGTGGCTGCACCATTTTACATTCACACCAACAGTGCATGAGGATTCTGCATCCTCGCCAACACTTTGTTATTTCTTGTCTTTCTGATCTAATGATGTTGAGCATCTTTTCATAGAAATAGGAATACCCATATGGCCCACTAATTCCACTTCTGGGTATTTATCCAAATAAAAATCACAAATTTGAAAAGATATGTACACCCATATGCCTATTGCAGCATCATTTACAGTAGCCAAGATATGGAAGCATCCTAAGTGTCCATCAGTAGATGAATGGATAAAGAAGAGTTGGTACATATACACAATAGAATATTATTCAGCCATAAAAAGAAAAGACATCCTGCCATTTGCAACAAAGTGGATGGGTCTACAAGGTATTATGCTAAGTGAAATACTTTGGACAGAGAAAGTTACCATATGATTTCACTTACATGTAGAATATATATGCTAAAAAAAAGGACAAATGAACACACACACCACGCAGTTTTTCCCCTCTGTTATAACACGGTATTCATTCTGCATGGCATTTCCAGTTTGCTTACTCTATGTCCAACATTGTGTTGTACGCCCAGTGAGGAATACACAGGTCCAGAACTCAGATCTTGACTCTAAGGAGTTTCCTTGGAATGATACCTACCCAGACAACAGGAACCCCAAAATAGATCGTAATGAATGCCCTGTTACCAATTCTCCTACGACAAAGTGGCACAGTTTTAGAAGTGGGCTATTAGGAAGGGAATCTGGCAGGGGGAGGGTTTTCTTTTTGCTCACTTGCCTTTACACTACAGCTACTGTATTTAGGTAAGGAAAAAGCTGGGTTAGACATTTGCAAGTCCGAAGGGCAGGGCTGCGACCATGCAGTCTAGCACCTGGAGTGTGTTGTGGTAGCTGCTTTCCTTTTCTGCTTCAGCTAGAAAGCTAGGAGAATTCACCATGTACCGCGGGGCAGAGGGGGAGGGGAGGAAGCAAGACAGACTGCTCTCAGCACTTGTGCTTTAGTTAGTTGTGCAGAAGAGGCAGAGAAACAGAGACAACAAAGGCTCCGTTTCCTTTCTCTGAGAGAAGGCTTTTGTCTTTCCTCTTGCCACAATGTCGATATCTGGCAAGAAGGAGTTTGATGTGAAACAGATCCGGAGGCTACGCTGGAGGTGGTTTAGCCCTCCTTCTCAAGGCTCGCCCAACGCTGGAAATTGCCTTCAGCAGGAAGGATCTGAGCATAGAGGGGCCCCAGAACATGGCAGGTTGAAGAACGACTTTTGGCTCAGAGATGGACTGAGGAAAAGCAACAGACCTATCCACAGCGTACTGGCACCAGTGCGGGCACCAGCTCCTGCCCGTCAAAGAGCCCTTCAGAACGTGCACCTGCAAACCCTGATAGAACATCTTCAAGCAAATGAAGATACTCCTAAAGCATTTCCAGAGGAGAATTTGTTCCAAGAAGCTTGTGAGAAACATAAGATTTGAAGGTGATGGCTGACGACAATACAGAGGGTTCTACAGCGAGCTAGGAGTTTTCAATCGTATAACTGAAAGTCACAGCCTGGGGTAATTTCTCCTCCAAAATTCTCATTTAGCGTTGAACAAAAAGGGCTGTCATAAATGCCAAACTTGTGTGCATTCAGTCAGGATCTCCTAGAAATCCCTTCCTCTGTCTATAAAGGAAAACAGTAATAATATATGCATTTTGATAATTAATGGGACATACTTCTTAGGATTGTGAGTTTACTTCTTTTCCATTTTGATTTCATTGAGAGTTCTGTTTCACTTCTAAGAGGTGTTTATTATAATTACTAAATTTCTGTAAATATCCTCCATGGCATGGATGTTCAAACAGCTGTGACTCTTTGTGTAAGTGTGATCACACAAATAGAACTCTTTCTGACTTGGTGACTTATGACAATTCTGACTAAATAAAGGCTCTGACTGCTCAGCACATCCTTATCTGTCCCTTGGTACATGGTCGCTCTATTGACACTTGACAAATATTATGTCTTTATGTGACAATACAGAACAACTTCCTTTGGCATTTGAGATTTATTTCAGGATGCATTCGTTTCATAGTTTGTAATCATGAAAAAATTTTGCACAAAGCAGGTAGTGAAATGCTGCTTGCAGCAGTGAGATCTTAAAAGTAGGAAACAGAACATGTTGTCTACTTCAGAAGAGTAAAATGGAATAAGAAGTAATAATAAAGTGCACTTGCAGTATACTTCATAAAATATTTGACTTCAACTTTATTTTTGTGACCACTAGCATTGCTTGAGGAGGACAGAGTTATGTTCTGTCTTTTAGTATTGTCCAACCTAACTTACCTTGTAGGTCTTTATGTTGTTTTTTTTTTATATGTTTCATTATCAGGTTTCATTTGCCCAACACAGTGTAGACACGATTGAGTATCTTGGCTATGTAACTAAACTTTAAAAAAGTACAGAACAAAAAGCATTTGTGATATGTTTTGAATTATATAACAGTTCAACAGGAAGCTATGCTAATGCTTTTGGAAATATGAATGTTTGGTATATTGTGTCTATGTAACTGTAGAGGAGAAGGACTGGAACTTTTGCTTCTAGATACTATTTTTCCAGCATATTTGCCTGACAGGTCCTTGCTTCCCTAAATTCAAAACATACTATCAGTATAGCAGCGTTGTGGCAAAAGAGAGATCAGCTGTGCAAAATGTTCTTTGTGTAGGAACTTGGTCTTCTTACTGAAATGTAAATATGCAAAAGACTGTGAAATGACTTTAAGTATAGTATTAGAGTGTTTAGGATGCATAAGGTATGTTAAGAAAAAAGTGTGTGTGTATGCATTTGTGTGTAATTACAAACAAAAATGCTATGAAACTGTTGGGAATGAAGGTTATGTTTAGTTGTTTAGTACAACGAACTGGACTTTTAAAGTAATACGCCATCCGTGCTTTCAGATTTAGCATCTTTTGAAATGATCTCTCCTCACCATGAATGACAATTTTGAAAACCACTGAATTTGGAGGTTAATATTAAGCACATTTGACTGTGCTTAATTATGCACTGAGAAAATTAAATTAAAATTTATGCACTGAGAAATTTAAATTAAATTATGCACTGAGAGATGCTGACAAAAGTTTTTGAGGATTCCGAATTGATTTTCTTTTGAGAGAATATATTTATAGTAAATCAGTTGCTAAAAGAAAATGCCAGATAAAATGTAAAATATTAAGTATCCCTAAGTAATACTTTAAAACAAATCTATTACTATTTTTAGTTTATTCTTGACAGTTTGCACATTCTGAAATGTTCTGCTAAATATCCTGTGGTTACAGTGGAAAGTTATGTTTTCTTAATATAAATATAGGAAACGGTTTCATAGAGGTGCCAGTGATATTTTAAGCAGAAGGGAAGGGGCAAATTGAGGACCTTATTAATTGAATTATGATGATTCACCTATGTACCATTACCCTTTCTGAACTGTCGTGTCTTGATTAAGGAGAGCTTGAGAAGGAGCTCTCTTATGGCCTGCTTCTCTAATGCCTCTCTTCAACAAGTTTAGGGAGGGGGAAGGATCCTGAGAAGTTGGCAGCAGCCTGCCATAGCCTCAACTGAACTCTTGTGGTTAAGCAAACAAACAAACAAACAAACAAACAAATGAAAATGCCGGTAAGTGTGGACAGTTATCATGCCAGTACTATATGGGCTCTGACATTCAGGGAAAATTTAAGGTCTTTAAAGCCATCCTCCTCTCTACAAATATATCAGGGAATGAATAGAGAATGGACTAAATTACTAACTGCAGTGTAACTGAATAACTTTCAATTATACCAAAAACAGGTATGAAAGTTAGATTAATATGTTGGTTTGGGGATTTAAAAATCCAAATATATTCCTATGCAATTATAAGTGTGTACTTCATTTAGGAACAGATCTACATCATGATCCCACAGTGTGAGTATGCACATACTGGTACGTCAGTCATCAGAGATCTGGGCTCACTTACCATTTTCTTTTTGTTACAGTTACCTATTAACTCTGCTTCTTTGCTTTCCCATAACTACCTTGCTCAGTACCCTTTACTTTCTTTATCTCATTCCTAGCACTCAAAAGATCAGAACAAATGTTTGAACGGTATATTATTATCATGCTTCTTATATGACATTTAGTTATCAACTATGTATACATAATAATCATATATATATATAAAACAATATTTAACTGCTCATAAAGAAATAATTGCATAAAGAACAAGGTGTATGTCAAAGTTTTAGACTGCATTGAAGTTACTCCTCCTTTGCACTTGAGATCATTGATTAAAATGCTGATGAGCTGTATATAGGCCCAGAGCAACATGCCCCAGTACAAATCTGGGCTGTTTAGTTTTAAGGGATTGGTAGGAAAGAGGGATTATGTCCTCATTCTATCCGTTGGGGCTTTAGGTTTTGCAGAACTTACCAAATGTATGCTAGGTGATTTTGCACATCCTTGCCAGAGTTCCTTAGACAAGACTTAAATTTCCTCTCCACTTGAGTCCTTTCCAAATTTTAATAGAGGTTGACCCAGAAAAAAGTGTGCAGCTATCTTTGTATGCTGTGGTATTCCAAAGAAAGGAAGATTAGATGAAAAAGACTTAGAATTTATTCATAATTCATTCCACAATTATTAAGCATCCATTGTGTTTCATCAGACACACTTCTAGGTACCCAGTAAAACAAGATCCAAAAAGAAAACCTGTTTTCAGGGAGTATACATTCTAGTGAGGGGAGAGAGGCAATTTAACTAAAACAAGAAAGTAGTACATAAGTGGTTGTAACTAATGGGAACACAAAACAGAGGAAAGAGAGTGAAGAAGCGATACTACTTCAGAGAGGCAAGACCTTTCTGAGGAGGTAACATTTGAGCAGACATCTAAACAATGTAAAAAGATGTCTGACTCAAAAATTTGAAACAAGTGAGAGGCACTGCTCTTAACCATCATGCATCTTTTTCTCCTCAGATCAATGCCATATGTCCCCATACAGTCCACTAATTAATGTCCAAAGTGTCCTTGAGTGGTGAACTAAAAAATATGCCCCGACCTGTTGTTCATTATAGTGATTTTTCAGATCACATGATGTCCCATGGCCACAGAGGTGACTTCCCAGCCATCCTGTAACTGTGATGCCATTTTGTCCTCTAGGGATCTGTCTATTCAGCTAGCACACCATAATCCTCATGTACAGAGACCTGTGCCATTTATGAAAACAGACACATGATGTTATATTTGCTTTCCTTACAAACCTATTCAGAGATGGCCAAAGGCATGGTACATCTTCATCCACAACACAGATCGATCTGAAGTATGCAGTACGCTTGGGAAATATTTATGCACAAGAATAATCCAAAGTGGAGGAGCAAAGATGGTGGCATGAGTAGGGTGGAGGAAATCTCCTCCGAAAACCATATATATATATATATACACACACACACACACACACAATAACAACAAATATATATATGTAACAACAACATATTTGTTATCATTAATCTACAATTACATGAAGAACATTATATTTAGTAGGCTCTGCCCTTTAACAAGTCCCCACCCACAAACCACATTACAGTCACTGTCCATCAGCCTAGTAAGATGCTGTAGAATCATTACTTGTCTTCTCTGTGTTGTACAGCCCCTCCCATGCCCCCCACTCATTATACATGCTATTTGCAATGCCCCCTTTCTTTTTCCCACCCTTATCCCTCCCTTCCCACCCATCCTCCTCAGTCTCTTTCCCTTTGGTAACTTTTAGTCCATTCTTGGGTTCTGTGATTCTGCTGCTGTTTTGTTCCTTCAATTTTCCTTTGTTATACTCCACAGATGAGTGAAATCATTTGGTACTTGTCTTTCTCCACCTGGCTTATTTCACTGAGCATAGTACCGTCTAGCTGCATCCATGTTGTTGCAAATGGTAGGATTTCTTTTCTTCTTATGGCCGAATAATATTCCATTGTGTATATGTGCCACATCTTCTTTATTCATTCACCTACTGATGGACACTTAGGTTGCTTCCATTTCTTGGCTATTGTAAATAGTGCTGTGATAAACATGGGGGTTCATCTGTTATTTGCAAACTGGGCTGCTTCATTCTTAGGGTAAATTCCTAGAAGTGGAATTCTTGAGTCAAAAGGTTTTTCTATTTTGAGCATTTTGAGGAGACTCCATACTGCTTTCCACCATGGTTGAACTAATTTACATTGCCACCAGCAGTGTGGTTGCCCTTTCTCCACAACCTCGCCAACATTTGTTGTTTGTCTTTTGGATAGTGGCGATCCTTACTGGTGTGAGGTGGTATCTCAATGTGGTTTTAATTTGCATTTCTCTAATGACTAGCGATGTGGAGCATCTTTTCATGTGTCTGTTGGCCATCTGATTTTATTCTTTGGAGAACGGTCTGTTCAGCTCCTCTGCCCATTTTTTAATTGGATTATTTGCTTTTTGTTTGTTGAGGTGCGTGAGCTCTTTATATATTTTGGATGCCAACCCTTTATTGGAACTGTCATTTATGAATATATTCTCCCATAATGTAGGGTACTTTTTGTTCTGTTGGTGCTGTCCTTTGCTGTACAGAAGATTTTCAGCTTGATATAGTCCCACTTGTTCATTGTTGCTTTTGTTTCCCTTTCCCGGGGAGATATGTTCATGAAGTTGCTCATGTTTATGTCCAAGAGATTTTTGGTATGTTTTTTTCTAAGTTTTTTATGGTTTCCTGACTTACGTTGAGGCCTTTGATTGATTTTGAATTTATTTTTGTGTATGGGGTTATACAGTGGTCCAGTTTCATTCTCTTAGTTGTAGCTGTCCAGTTCTGCCAGCACCATCTGTTGAAGACACTGTCATTTCCTCATTGTATGTCCATGGCTCATATATTAATTGACCATATTTGTTTGGGTTAATGTCTGGAGTCTCTAGTCTGTTCCACTGGTCTGTGGCTCTGTTCTTGTGCCAGTACCAAATTATCTTGATTACTGTGGCTTTCTTGTAGAGCTTGAAGTTGGGGAGTGAAATCACCACCACTTTATTCTTCCTTCTCAGGATTGTTTTGGCTATTCGGGGTCTTTGGTGTTTCCATATGAATTTTTGACCTATTTGTTCCAGTTTGTTGAATAATGCTGTTGGTAATTTGATAGGAATTGCATCAAATCTGTATGTTGCTTTGGGCAGGATGGCCATTTTGATGATATTAATTCTTCGTAGCCTTGAGCATGGGATGGGTGTCCATTTGTTAGTGTCCTCTTTAATTTCTCTTAAGAGTGTCTTGTAGTTTTCAGGGTATAGGTCTTTCACTTCCTTGGATAGGTTTATTCCTAGGTATTTTATTCTTTTTGATGCAGTTGTGCACGGAATTGTTTTCCTTATTTCTCTATCAGTTCATTGTTAGTGTATAGGAAAGCCACAGATTTCTGTGTGTTAATTTTGTATCCTGCAACTTTGTTGAATGTTGATAATTAGTTCTAGTATATATTTCTGAAAATACAACAAATACAACTATTCCTAACAGTACAGCAGTCAGACTACATCTACATCTGTGAAAACTCAGCATTTCACAAAGGGTGTAAGGTGCAAACCGTAGCCTTGCAGAACCCGTGTGCTGCCCCCACCCCAGCTCCCTGGTGAAAGGAAAGGATTCAGAGTGGGAAGGGAGTGGAAGCCTAGGAATGCCAAACAGATAGCTCAAGTCATCCGCACAGGAAGCACAGACACAGAGTGCATGCTGTGTTGGATATTAGAGAAACGGAAAAGCAAAATCTGTGGGCAGTTCCCTGGAACAAGCTCCCTGGGGGCAAAAGAAAAGCAAGTGCTTTTTAAAAGTCTTAAAGGAACAGATATCCCACTGCTGGATGGAATCATGCCAGCACACTCATCCCAGTAGCTGGGAATCCTAGGGAACTCCAGGCGCCCTATCCCCCATGGTAGAAGCACAGCTCTGAAGCCCCTCACGCTGATAAACAGCCTGGCAGTCATTTCCCCAGCCAGCAAGGCTCCGAACACAGTGGTCCAATAGTCAGAGATTAGTGGTGGCAGAGCAGCCTGGGAATAGCTGCACACCCAGCTGCCGCCCAGAATCTTCTCCTGGTGCCCAACTACCTGGGCCAGACCCAAAGGACACCACAAGCATGCAGCTGTACCACACAGGGATAAGAAACTGGGGCAAGGCGTGAAGGGGTGCTGCTCTCAGGAGAGCACACCCGGTGTGCTTACCACTCCCCGCAGGTCTCTGGGCTACCCTGAAAGCAGCCTGCTCATGGCAGCTTAAGGAATTAATCCAGAGAATGCTCCTGGTGTGCAGATAACTGACAGAGGCAGTGGAGATGGGCAAGACAACCCACAGGCAGTAAAGAACCTTGTTATCCCAGCTGAAACATGCACTACCTTCCTACCGCTACCTCTCTCGCCATGAAATGGCAGAAGAATTTGGTCTACTAAAAAATTTAGCTGAAGAACCCTGAGAGAGGGCCTGAGGAGATAGATTTAACCAATCTTCCTGAAGAATGATTCAAAATAAGGGTCATAACCATGCTGATGGAACTGCAGAGAAATATGCAAGAGATAAAGGAGCAGGTAGGGAGATTACAGAAATAAAAAAATCTCTGGAAGCTCTTAAGAGAAACTGAATGGGGTGCAAGAGGCAGTGAATGGAATAGAAATCAGAGAACAGGATTACAGAGAGGCTGAGGAAGAGAGAGATAAGGAGATCTCCAGGAAAGAAAGAATATTAAGAAAACTGTGACAAATCCAAATGGAACAATATTCACATTATAGGAGTACCAGAAGAAGAAGAGAGAGAAAAGGGATAGAAAGTGTCTTTGAAAAAATAATTGCTGAAAACTTCCCTAAACAGGGGGAGGAAATAGTCTCTCAAACCATTTAGGCCCACAGAACTTCCAACAGAAGGGACCCAAGGAGGACAACAACGAGACATATAATAATTAAAATGGCAAAGATCAAATAATAGGACAGAATATTAAGGGCAACCAGAAAGAGAAAAAAGGTGACCTGCAAAGAAAAACCCATCAGGCTGTCATCAGACTTCTCAACAGAAAACATACAGGCCAGAAGAGAATAGCATGATATATTTAATGTAAAGAAACAGGAGAGCCTTGAACCAAGAATACAGTATCCAGCACGATTATAACTTAAATATGAAGGAAGGATTAAACAGTTCCCAGACAAACAAAAGTTGTGGGAATTTCCCTCCCACAAACCACCTCTACAGGGTATTATAAAGGGACTGCTCTACATAGAAGCACTCCTAAGGATAAATAGATGTCAGCAGTGAAAATAAAATCACACCAAAAAAAGCAGACAAACCAAAAACTAACGAAAGGCAAAAAATGAAATGCAACTACTCACAAAAGCACTCAAAGGAAACACAAAAGAGTAAAGAATAAAATACTTAACATATAAAGAATGGAGGAAGAGGAATAAGAAGCGAGAGAAATAAAGAATCATCACTCTGTTTATAAAAGCTTAATAGGAGAGTTAAGTTAGATGGCAAGATAGTAAAGAAACTACCCTTGACCTTTTGGTAACCACAAATCTAAATCCTGCAATGGCAATAAGTACATACCTTTCAATGATCACCCCAAATGTAAATGGACTGAATGCACCAATCAAAAGACACAGAGTAATAGAATGGATAAAAAAGCAAGACCCATCTATATGCTGCTTACAAGAGACTCACCTCAAACCCAAAGACATGCACAGACTAAAAGTCAAGGAATGGAAAAAGGTATTTCATGCAAACTGTAGGAAGAAAAAAGTAGGTGTTGCAGTACTTGTATCAGATAAAATAAACTTCAAAACAAAGAAAGTACCAAAAGATAAAGAGGGACTTTACATAATGATAAAGGGCTCAGTCCAAGAAGAAGATATAACCATTTTGAATATATGTGCACCCAATACAAGAGCACCAACATATGTGAAACAAATAGTAACAGAATTAGAGGGGGAAATAAAATGCAAGGCATTCACTCTAGGGAACATCAACACACCACTCACTTCAAAGGACAGCTCCACCTGACAGAAAATAAGTAAAGACACAGAGGCACTCAATAACACACTAGAACAGATGGACCTAACAGACATCTACAGAACTCTACAACCTAAAGCAACAGGATATACATTCTTCTCAAGTGCACATGGAACATTTTCCAGAATGTACCACATACTAGGCCACAAAAAGAGCTTCAGTAAATTCAAAAAGCTTGAAATTCTACCAACCAAGTTGTCAGACAATAAAGGCATAAAACTAGAAATTAATTGTACAAAGAAAACAAAACGGCTCCCCGAAACATGGAGGCTTAATAAATTGCTTCTAAATAATCACTGGATCAATGACAAGTTAAAGGAGAGATCAAGCAATATATGGAAACCAATGACAATGATATCATAAAGCCCAAACTTCTCTGGGACACAGCAAAGGCAGTTCTAAGAGGAAAGTATATAGCAATCCGGGCCTACTTAATGAAGGAAGAACAGTCCCAAATGAATAGCCTAAAGTCACAGTTTTTGAAACTGGGGAAAAAAAGAGTAAATGAGGCCCAAAGTCAGCAGAAGGAGGGACATAATAAAGACCAGAGAAGAAATAAACAAAATTGAGAATAATAAAACAATAGAAAAAAACAATGAAACCAAGAGTTGGATATTTGAAAAAATAAACAAAATAGATTAGCCCCTTGCCAGATCTATTAAGGGAAAAAGAGATTCTACACACATTAGAATCAGAAATGAGAAAGGAAAAATCATGATGGGGACCCCATAGAAATACAAAAATTTATTAGGGAGTACTATGAAAATCTATATGCTTACAATCTGGAAAACCTAGGAGAAATGGACAACTTCCTAGAAAAATACAACCTTCCAAGATTGACCAAAGAAGAAACAGAAAATCTAAACAGGCCAACTACCAGCAAAAAAATTGATTCGGTTAATAAAAAATCTACCCAAGAATAAAACCGCTGGGCTGGATGGATTTACCTTGGAAATTTATAAGACACATAGAGAAGACATAATACCCATTCTCCTTAAAGTTTTCCAAAAAATGGAAGAGGAGGAAATACTTCCAAACTCATTCTATGCAGCCAGCATCACTCTCATACCAAAACCAGGCAAAGACTGCACCAAAGAAGAAAATTACAGACCGATATTCTTGATGAACATACATGCAAAAATCCTCATAAAAATATTAGCAAAATGAATTCTAAAATACATCAAGCAGATCATACACCCAGACCAAGAGCGATTCACTTCAGGTATGCAAGGATGGTACAATCGAAAATCCTTCAATATCACCCACTACATCAACAAAAACAGGACAGAAAACACATGATCATTTGCGTGCACACTGAAAAAGCATTCGGCAAAGTTCACCATCCAGTCATGATAAAAACTCACAACAAAATGGGTATACAGGGCAAGTACCTCAGCATAATAAAGACTGTATATGACAAACCCACCGCCAAAATCATACTTAAAAGAGAGAAGCTGAAAGCCTCGGGAACAAGAGAGGGATTTCCACTCTCCGCACTGTTAATCAACATAGTACTGGAGGTCCTAGCCATGGCAATCAGGCAAAACAAAGAAATACAAGGCATCCAGATTCGTAAAGAAGAAGTCACACTGTCACTATTTGCAGATGACATGATATTGTACATAAAAAACCCTAAAGACTCCACTCCAAAACTACTACAACTAATATCTGAATTCAGCAATCTGGGAGGATAGAAAATTAATACACAGAGATCTGTTGCTTTCCTATACAGTAATGATGAAAGAACAGAAAGAGAAATCAGGAAAACAATTCCATTCACAAATGCATCAAAAAGAATACAATACTTAGGAATAAACCTAACCAAGGAAGTGAAAGACCTATATACTGAAAATTACAAGACACTCTTAAGAGAAATTAAGGAGGACAATACCAAATGGAAACTCATTCCATACTCTTGGCTAGGAAAAATTAATATTCTCAAAATGGCCATCCTGCCTAAGCAGTCTACATATTCAATGCAATGCCTATGAAAATACCAACAGCATTCTTCAACGAACTGGAACAAGTAGTTTTAAAATTCATATGGAACCACAAAAGACCCCAAATAGCCAGAGCAATCCTGAGAGGGAAGAATAAAGCAGGGGTCATCTCACTTCCCAACTTCAAGCTCTACTACAAAGCCACAGTAATCAAGACAATTTGGTACTGGCATAAGGACAGATCCACAGACCAGTGGAACAGAATAGAGACTCCACATATTAACCCAAACATATATGGTCAGTTAATATATGATAAAGAGCCACTGGCGTACAATGGGGAAATGACAGCCTCTTCAACAGCTGGTGTTGGCAAAACTGGACAGCTACCTGTTACAGAATGAAACTGGAAAATTGCCTCACCCCATACACAAAAGTAAATTCGAAATGGATCAAACACCTGAATGTAAGTCATGAAACCATAAAACTCTTAAAAAAAACATAGGCAAAAATCTCTTGGGCATAAAGATGAGCGAATTCTTCATGAACATTTCTCCCCGAGCAAGGGAAACAAAAGCAAAAATGGACAAGTGGGACTGCATCAAGCTGAAAATCTTACGTACAGCAAAGGACAGCACCAGTAGAACAAAATGGTATCCTATAGCATGGGAGAATATATTCATGTATGACAGATCTGATAAAGAGTTGATATCCAAAATATATAAAGAGCTTGTGCACCTCAACAAACAAAAAGCAAATAATCCATTTAGAAAATGGGGACAGGAGCTGAATAGAGACTTCTCCAAAGAAGAAATTCAGATGGGCAACAGAAACATGAAAAGATGCTCCACATTGCTAGTCATCAGAGAAATGCAAATTAAAACCACATTGAGATATCACCTCACACCAGTAAGGATGGCCACCATTCAAAAGACAAACAACAACAAATCATGTTGAGGCCTCCTACACTGCTAGTGGGAATGTAAACTAGTTCAATCACTGTGGAAAGCAGTATGGAGGTTCCTCAAAAAGCTCAAAGTAGCAATACCATTTGATATAGGAATTTCACTTCTAGGAATTTATCCTAAGCATGCAGCACTCCACTTTGAAAAAGACATATGCACCCCTGTGTTTATCCCACCACTGTTAAAATAGTCAGGAATTGGAAGTAACCTATATGTCCATCAGTAGATGAATGGATAAAGATGTGGTACATACACACAACAGAATATTATTCAGCCATAAGAAGAGAACAAATCCAACCATTTGCAACAACATGGATGGAGCTATAGGGTATTATGCTCAGTGAAATAAGGCAGGCGGAGAAAGACAAGTACCAGATGATTTCATTCATATATGGAGTGTAAGAACAAAGAAAAAACTGAAGGATCAAAATAGCAGCAGAATCACAGAACCCAAGAATGGACTAACAGTCACCAAAGGGAAAGGGACTGGGGTGGATGGGTAGAATGTGAGGGATAATGCGGGGAAAAAAGAATGGGGGCATTACTATTAGTATGTATAATGTGGGGGGCACTGGGAGGGCTGTGCAACACAGAGAAGACAAGTAGTGATTCTGCAGGACCTTACTACACTGATGGATAGTGACTGTAATGCAGTTTATGGGCTACTCTTAGTGATGTGGGGGAGTCTAATAAACATAATGTTACTCATGTAATTGCAGATTAATGCTACCGAAAAAAAGAAAAGAAAAAGAAACGAAAGAAAAAAAAGTCCAAAGTCCTGAACAGTGGAACTTAGTATAATATTCTTTCCCATAAAGTAGGAAGTAAGCAATAGGAGTATTTAAAAAGAAAGTTTTCCAGTAAGCCAGAAGAGCAATTTTAAGATCTCTGAGATGGCAGTGTGTGCAATAGGTTCAAACACAAGGAAGCCAATACACCTGGAGTAGAGTACTCAGTGGGCGAATGATGAGAGACTATTTTGGATAGGTGACAATAATAAAACAACATTAAAAATTGCAAGTATCTTTTCTAGGCACATATTATGTGCCAGGTGCTAAAAGCTTTACATATATTTTCTCATTCTTCCAAGGAATATCTCTGAATATAGAGATGGTACTCACATCTACAAGTGATATTTCCCTGGGTATTAATTTTTTGGAAAGCTATTATTGCTGTTGCTTATCTTCTCACAACGCACAGACAGTATGGTTTCCTAAAATTCAGAGCAAGGCCTACTACACTTAATTTTGCACTTCATTGCTCAGTAGAAACTATTACTTTGAAGAAAATAACAAGGAGCAAACTATAATTTAATTGTTATTTATAGAAAGTTTAAGGTTAAACCCCTTAGCCTATTTAAAACAGGCCATATAGAATTATGCATGTTACTTAGTTGCTTTACCAACTTTACAGCATTTTAACACATAATTAATTTAAACTTAATTCAGTGATCCCTAATCTTTTTAGAGATGGAATATCTGTTGGTTAATTTTGAATCCTTGCTACTCACAGCCTCATTCCTAAGAGTGAGTTGAGATACTGTGGTCCTATGTCCTTATGTCTCATTCCTAGCAGTGTGGTATTGCATATATATTTAAGTTAGCATTTAATTAAAATACATGTAATGTTTGAAAAATCTGGGACTCCTTTCCATCTAGGGCTATAGTATTATGTAAGGTTACCTATAGTTATTATCTTAGATATTTATAAGCAAGTATCACTTTATTTTTACATTCGGAAGTAACAATTAATGACTCAAAATGAATGGTTCTAATCAATATGTGACTTCAAAAGCAACATGTTAGCTATGTTGACTTGTTATACATTCCCTAAATGTTCAGTGGCTAAGTACGTTAAAGTTTTTCTTAACGTGTATGTCTTCTTTTTAACTTTTATAAGGCATCTTTCCTTAATTCTAGTCTTTTTTATGTCTTTCCTATGACTTTATTTGTGAAAATATTTGCAGTGTTTACATGTGCCAATCATCACACATATGTATGTGTGTGTGTGTTTAAATATGTGTATCAGTGTGAAATTCTTGTATTTGAAAGAGATGAAATCTAGCGATCAACGTGTTGGACTGGGGAACACGGTATCCTTAATAAAGAAAATAAAGTCGAATTATAACCAGTAAGATGAACCTGGAACAGCTTGTAGTGCATAAAGTAAGGAAGTCTTAAAAATAGTGATGGGGGCATATCAAAGTGTCACAGGAGCCAACAGAAAAAGCTCCCAATGGCCAAAACTGGAACGATTCTATTCATTAGTTAGCTAATACATCTATCTGACAAAAGTAAAGTATGGAAAAGACCAATGTGGGGGATATACTGTGAAAAATTAGCACATAGTGTCTTTTAATTTATTTTATTTTTGCTATCATTAATCTACAATTACATGAAGAACACTGTTTACCAGGCTCCCTCTCCTCGCCAAGTCCCCCCCCACACGCCCCACTATAGTCACTGTCCATCAGTGTAACAAGATGCTATATAATCACCACCTGTCTTCTCTGTGTTGCACAGCCCTCCCCGTAGCCCCCCACCCCCACAACACTATACATGCTAATCGTAATGCCCCATTTCTTTCCCCCCACCCTTATGCCTCCCTTCCCACCCATCCTCCCCAGTCCCTTTCCCTTTGGTAACTGTTAGTCCTTTCTTGGGTTCTGTGATTCTGCTGCTGTTTTGTTCCTTTAGTTTTTCTTATACTCCACAGATGAGTGAAATCATTTGGTACTTGTCTTCATCCACTTGGCTTATTTCACTGAGCATAATACCCTCTAGCTCCATCCATGTTGGTGCAAATGGTAGGATTTATTTTCTTCTTATGGCTGAATAATATTCCATTGTGTATATGTACCACCTCTTCTTCATCCATCCATCTACTGATGGACACTTAGGTTGCTTCTATATCTTGGCTATTGTAAACAGTGCTGTGATAAACATAGGGGTGCATCTGTCTTTTTCAAACTGGGCTGCTGAATTCTTAGAGTAAATTCCTTGAAGTGGAATTCCTGAGTCAAATGGTATTTCTATTTTGAGCATTTTGAGGAGACTCCATACTGCTTTCCACAATGGTTGAACTAATTTACATTCCCACCAGCAGTGTAGGAGGGAGCACATAGTGTTTTATTGTTTTCATTTTGAGCAAATAAAATATGATAGTCATTATGAAGTTACATTAAGACAAAGCTGTATATTTAGTTGATTAAGTAATTCCTATACAGCTTGATCATCAAACACTTTTAAAATATGATTTATCATTGTTTTTAGAAGACTGTAAACATGTATATTTAGTTTGTGAATTTTTGCAGTCAATCACAAATACTTGTTTATAAGTAAATAGAAACTGTAGAGTTGCTCTTGTTGGTTGAATGATAATTGCTTAATTTTGAATGTCTATGTAAGAAACGCTTATAAGCTAAGGCCCTATTAAGTATTTTTAATGATTAAACTATTTGCATCTCTAGTATTTTTAAGGCTTTCCTTATTTTTGTACTGTTGCATGCAATACCATTAGTAAAGCCACTGATGGCTCTTATGCATTAAGTGATTTACTAGTAGCATTGAGAATGGTATACGTTGTGACATCAGAACACACTGTTTATTGAATTCAAGCCTGTTACTTAGGTTATTTCATTTGTAAAATATCTTTATGTTGAGAACCATCTTATTCACTCATCTTTTCTTCCATGATCCAGCGATATTTCCCAGAAGGCATGCTTTGATGCTGTCTGTGATCAAATGAAAGAAAACGCATGGAACTCACAACTTCTAGTAGAGTAATCACTCCGCTTCTCCCTAGTCTGCATCACCCTAAAAGGAAGACTGGCTCTGGAATTTACAAGAACAGTGCTCACGTCTCTAAGAGAGCCATTAAGGTCAAGGTCACACCTACAGTGCTGAGAAATAACCAAGTGACAATATGGGTAGAACAGTAAACTAAAAATATCTAGACACTTTCCCAACCTGTTGTGCTTTAGCTGATAGGCGGGAACCAAGAGGTTATTGACTTGGAATATTTTGTCCCTTAAAAAACACATTCCCTTGACTACATTGAGAAGATAAAACACAAAATAATTTTTTATAACATTAAATTGAATTCTAAAGAATGTTTTCTCCAAATTATTTTATTTTTATAGCTTACGTGATTTTCAATCCTTTCAACTTTAATAGAAATTATAGGATTGACTCATACCTTCATCTAAGAGGTCCCATAATACTCTTTAACCTACACCCCCCCACACACATACATCCTAGAAAATGTCCAGTTTCAAAAAGCTATGCAATCCCTCAAGGTATAATGAATAAAACATTTGTTTTACTATGAAACACTTAAACTTAACTAGCTGAAATGTCATGCATGTCCCTATTTTCCCTGATTAAATATTTTTTAAATGTTCCACATTAATTAGCTTTGTCAATACTGATCATCACATTCTTGTTATTTAATGAAAAACAGGAGCACATGGCCAGGAACTTTCATAATCATAATGATTCTTGTCATCACTGTAGAGTATCTAAGAATCAAACCAACTCCCGCAGATCAGTTATTTGATATTTCATTTGGAAATGTTTATGGGAGCAAGCATTTAACTGTGAGTTTGGTGTGCTGTCAAGTCACAGTCCTCTACTTAACATGAAATAATAATGTAGGAAATGAAAGATTGAAAGTCTCACTACAGCTCCTCATTCTATGCTAGGTAACGACAGCATCTAAGTTCCTGTGATTCTCCAATGTCTGAGATTGTCCCTTTTTCCCTTTCCTACCTTTCTTTTTTCCTTTCTTTCCTATTTTGATTCCTTTCCTAGGAGAGGATAAATAGGGATAGGAGTTGATGTATGGAAATCCCTGGGAATCCCTGCTGTAGTTCTCCTTCAAACATGGGATTCGAGGCTGTTACAGAGGTCAACATGAATTAAAAGGAGATTTTAATCTGAGCTCCAGGCATGATTGTATCATAAGATCAGAGATGCGTCGGGAACATATGTCATAAAGATTGTGCCTCTATAACTGGGTAAGAACCATGAGGATTATTGAAATTCATTTCCAGAAACTATTTAGCCCAGTCTTTTTTGCTAGGTATGATAATTTAATTAGCACAGCAAAGACGTAAGTTGGGGTAGTGGAATTGCCATGAAAAAGAGTGACAATATTTGGAGGACTATTACTACAGTTAGGACATCTAAAAGAAAACAATTCTTAGAAGTTTCTGTTTGTTAAATTTTACTCATACTGATCACCTTGAGAAATCAAAATTTGAACTCATTTTAGTTCTTTATGGAAGAGTTTATTTTGTGATAGCTGCTAGAGAACCATGGTGAAATATAACAGAAATCCCCAAATTCTGTCACAGAACATTCATCAGGTTTTGAGTATGAGCTTCACGTAGGTCTGTATACTCCGCCCTCATTCCTTTGCCTTTCGCTTCTTTTCCTTTCTTCTCTTTTCTTTTCTTTATTCAAGTATTGCTAACATACATTCTTACCTTGGTTTCAAATGAACGTCACAATGGTTCCGGAGTCCCTGTGATCAGCTTATGTTGTGATTGTAGATTATTGTGCCCTTCTATCCACCTCCACCTCCTCCATGCACCCACCCCAACCACTCCCCCTCGGCAACCACTAGTCACTTCTCAGTGTCTAAGAGTCTCCTGCTGTTTTGCTTTGTTTTCCTATTCCAAAAATAAGTGAAATCATATGGTACTTGTCTTTCTCCACCTGGCTTATTTCACTGAGCTAATAGCATCTAGCTCCATCCATGTTGTTGCACATGGCAGGATTTCTTTTCTTCTTATGGCTGAGTAATATTCCATCGTGTATACGTACCACACCTTCTTTATCCATTCATCTACTGATGGGCACTGGGGTTGCTTCCATGTCTTGGCTATTGCAGATAGTGTAACAGTAAACAGAGGGGTGCATATATCTTTTTAAATCGAGGATTTTGTTTATTTTGGGTATATTCCTAGGAGTGGAGATACTGGGTCAAATGCTAGTTGGACTTTAGTTTTCTGAGGAACCTCCATAATGCTCTCCACAGCTATTGCACCAATTTGCCTTCCCATCAACAGTGCAGGAAGGTTCTTATTTCTCTGCATCCCCGCCAGTATGACGTTGGCTATGGGTTTGTCATATATGGTGTTTATTATGTTGAGGTACTTATGCATTTTATTGAGAGTTTTTATCACGAATGGATGTTGAATTTTGGCAAATGCATTCTCTGCTTCTATTTATGCGACCATGTGGATATTACCCTTTTGTTGTTGTTTATGTGCTGTATGTTGTTTAATTTATGAATATTGTACCATCCTGACATCCCTGGAATCAATCACCCTTAATCATGATGGGTGACCTTCTTGATGCAGTTCTGCATTTGTTTGCTAATATTCTGTTGCAGATGTTTGCATGTATGTTCATCAGGGGTATTGGTCAATATTTTTCTTTCTTTGTAGTGGCTTTGCCTGGTTTTGGTATTAGAGTGATGCTGGCTGCATAGAGTGAGATTGCAAGTATTCCCTCTTCCGTTTTACCACTTTTTGGAATTCTTTAAGAAGGATGCATACTAACCCTTTGTTAAATGTTTGGTAGAAATTGTGAAGTCATGGGGACCTGCCATTTTGGTTTGGTTTTTGTGAACGTTTTGATTACCAGTTTGATTTCATTGCTGCTAATTGTTCTGTTCAGATTTTTGTTTCTTCCTGGGTCAGTCTTGGAAACTTGTATTCTTAAAAGAATTTTTCCATTTCTTTTATGTTGTCCAGTTTTTTTGCCATATTATTTTTCATAGTATTTTCTAATAATTTTTGGTATTTGTGTGGTATCCATTGTGTTTATCCCTTCATTTCTGATTCTGTTTATGGGTGTACATTCTCTCTTTTTTTTTGGAAGTTTGGCTAGGGGTTTATTGTTTTGTTTATTTTCTCAAAGAACCAGCTGCTGGTTTCACTGATTTTTTTCTATTGTTTTTTTCTTCTCCAATTTATTTATTTCTTCTCTAATCTTTATTATGTCCCTCATTCTACTGACTTTGGGCTTCATTTGTTGTTCTTTCTCCAGTTTCTTTAATTGTAATTTTAGACTTTTTATTTGTGGTCCTTCTTGTTTCATGAGGTAAGCTTGTATTGCTATGTATGTACTTACCTCTTTGAACTTCCTTTGCTGCCTCCCACAGATTTTGGAGTTCTGTGCTTTTGTTTTCATTTGTCTCCATAAATTGCTTGATTTCTGTTAATTTTTTAAATTGATCCACTGATTGTTTAGAAGCACGTTGTTTAGTCTCATTGTGTTTTTAGGTGTTTTTTTTTTATTTGTGTAATTTATTTCTTGTTCCTTACCATTGTGATCTGAGGAGCTGCTTTATTCAATTTCAGTTGTTTTGAATTTATTGAAGTCTTCTGTGGCCTAGCATGTGAACTATTATGGAGAATGTTCCATGTACACTTGAGGAAAATGTGTATCCTGCTGATTTTGGGTGGAGTGTTCTGTTGATGTCTGTTTAGTCCATTTGATCCAATGTATTGTTGAGTGGTTCTGCTTATTTGTTTTCTGTCTGGTTGATCAGTCTATGGATGTGAGTGGTGTGTGTATGTCTCTTGAAACGAATGTGTTATAATCTGTTTCCCTCTTTAATTCTGTTATTTTTTTGTTTTACATATATAGGTGCTTCTATATAGGATGCATAGATATTTATAATGGTCATATTCTCTTGTTGGACTGATCCCTTTGTCATTATGCAATGTCCTTCTTTGTCTCTTTTTACTTTCTTGGCTTTGAAATCAGTTTTGTCTGATATAAGTACTGCTACTACCGCTTTTTTCTCCCTGTTATTTACATTGAATATCTTTTTTCATCCCTTCACTTTTAGTCTTTGTCTTTGGATCAGAAATGAATCTCTTGCAGGCAGCATAGAGAGGGATCTTGTTTCTTCATCCATTCTGCCAGTCAGTGTCTTTTGATTAATTCATTCAGTCAGTTCTCATTTAAGATGGTTATTGATAGATATGTACTTCCTGCCATTGTATTATTCTCTATTGTTTTTATACCGCCTCTCTGTTCCTTTCTTCCTGTGTTATATTCTTTTCTTATTTTTAATAGTTTTCTTTAGAGTTGTAATTAGATTTCTCTCTTTTTAAAATTTATTTAAGTTAGTGTATGTATTTATTGTAGACTATAGTTCTGTGGTTGCCTCAAACTGTATTTCATTTGCGCAAAATATCAAGCATCATTTATTTCATAAAAAATCTAAAAAGGAATGAAAAAAACACACTGATGAAATGGCTAATATGCTGAAGAGAATAATTAATTGAAATGAGAAAAGAAATTTATCTTCAAGGCATGCCAAGCAGCCTAAACTGCCAATTGTTTTCTGTAAAAAAACTATGTATTGACCCACAGCCAACCCAAGTAAGTGTGTTTGGGTCCTGGGGCATGTTCCTATCACACCCACAAAGAAAGGCACATTAAGGGTGTATTGCTGTACAGAAGATTTTCAGCTTGATATAGTCACACTTGTTCATTTTTGCTTTTGTTTTCCTTGTCTGGGGAGATATGTTCATGAAGAAGTCACTGTTGTTTATGTCCAAGATACTTTTCCCTATGTTTTTTTCTAACAGTTTTATGCTTTCATGACTTACATTCAGGTATTTGACCCATTTTGTGTATGGGGTTAGACAGTGATCCAGTTTCATTCTCTTACATGTAGCTGTCCAGTTTTGCCAGCACCATCTGTTGAAGAGACTGTCATTTCCCCATTGTATGTTCATGGCTCCTTTATCGAATATTAATTGACCATATATGTTTGGGTTAATGTCTGGGGTCTCTAATCTGTTCTACTGGTCTGTGGCTCTTTTCTTGTGCTGCACCGAATTGTCTTGATTACTATGGCTTTGTAGTAGAGCTTGAAGTTGGGGAGTGAGATTACCCCCCCACCCCCACCTCAAACTTTATTCTTCTTTCTCAGAATTGCTTTGGCTCTTCAGGGTCTTTGGTGTTTCCATATGAATTTTTGAACTATTTTTTCCAGTTTGTTGAAGAATGTTGTTGGTAATTTGATAGGGATTACATCAAATCTATATATTGCTTTGGGCAAGATGGCCATTTTGACTCTATTAATTCTTCCTAAGCAAGAGCATGGGGTAAGTTTCTTATCTTAAGAGTGTCATAGTTTTCAGGGTATAGGTCTTTCACTTCTTTGGTTAGGTTTATTCCTAGGCATTTTATTCTTTTTGATGCAATTGTGAATGGAATTGTTTTCCTGATTTCTCTTTCTATTGGTTCATTGTTAGTGTTTAGGAAAGCCACAGATTTCTGTGTGTTATTTTTGTATCCTGCAAATTTGCTATATCTCGATATCAGTTCTTGTAGGTATGGAGTGGAGTCTTCCAGGGTTTTCTATGTACATCTCATGTCATCTGCCAAGAATGAGAGTTTGACTTCTTCTTTACCAATCTGGATTCCTTATATTTCTTTGGTTTGTATGATTGCCATGGATAGGACCTCCAGTACTATGTTAAATAACAATGGGGAGAGTGGGCATCCCTGACTTTTCCCAATCTCTGAGGAAAAGCTTTCAGCTTCTCACTGTTCAGTATGATGTTAGCTGTGGGTTTATTGTATATGGCCTTTATTATGTTGAGGTACTTGCCCTCTATACCCATTTTGCTGATAGTTTTCATCATGAATGGAAGTTGAATTTCATCGAATCCTTTTTTCAGCATTTATGGTGATGATCATGTGGTTTCTTTCTTTTTGTTTATGTGGTGGATGCTGTTGATGGATTTTTCAAATATTGTACCATCCTTGCATCCCTGGGATGAATCCCACTTGGTCATGGTGTACAGTCCTTTTGATGTATTTTTGAATTCGGTTTGCTAATATTTTATTGAGTATTTTTGCATCTATGTTCATCAGGGATATTGGTCTGTAGTTTTCTTTCTTGTGGGGTCTTTGCCTGGATTTGCTATTAGGGTGATGTTGGCTTCACAGAATGAGTTTGGGAGTATTCCCTCCTCTTCAGTTTTTGGAAAACTTTAAGGAGAATGGGTGTTATATCTTCTCTGTATGTCTGATAAAATTCCAAGGTAAATCCATCTGGCCCGGGTTTTTTCTCCTTGGGTCGTTTTTTTGATTATCACTTCAATTTCTTTGCTGGTAATTGGTCTGTTTAGATTTTTTGTTTCTTTCTGGGTCAGTCTTGGAAGGTTGTATTTTTCTAGGAAGTTGTCCATTTCTTCTAGGTTTTCCAGCTTGTTAGCCTATAGATTTTCCAAGTATTCTCTAATAATTCTTTTTTATTTCTGTTGGGTCCGTCGTGATGTTTCGTTTCTCGTTTCTGATTCTGTTGATGTGTGTTGATTCCCTTTTTCTCTTAATAAGTCTGTCTAGAGGCTTATCTATTTGGTTTATTTTCTCAAAGAACCAGTTCTTGGTTTCATTGATTCTTTTTCTATTGTTTTATTCTTCTCAATGTTGTTAATTTCTTCTCTGATCTTTATTATGTCCCTCCTGCTGACTTTAGGCCGCATTTGTTCTTCTTCTTCCAATTTTGATAATTGTGACATTAGAGTATTCATTTTGGGTTGTTCTTCCTTCTTCAAATGTGCTTGGATTGCTATATACTTTCCTCTTAAGACTGCTTTTGCTGCATCCCCCAGGTGTTGGGGCTTTGTGTTGTTGTCATTTATTTCCATATATTGCTGGATCTCCATTTTAATTTTTCATTGATCCATTGACTATATAGAAGTGTGTTATTAAACCTCCATGGGTTTGTGAGCCTTTTTGCTTTCTTTGTACAGTTTATTTCTAGTTTTATACCTTTGTGGTCTGAAAAGTTAGACCACAAAAGACTGGTAGAATTTCAATCTTTTTGAATTTACTGAGGGTCTTTTTGTGGCCTAGTATGTGGTCCATTCTGGAGAATGTTCCATGTGCACTTGAGAAGAATGTGTATCCTGTTGCTGTTGGGTGTGGAGTTCTATAGATGTCTATTAGGTCCATCTGTTCTAGTGTGTTTTTCAGTGCCTCTGTGTCCTTACTTATTTTCTGTCTGGTGGATCTGTCCTTTGGAGTGAATACGTGTGTTGAAGTCTCCTAAAATGAATGCATTGCAGTCTATTTCTTCCTTTAGTTCTGTTAGTATTTGTCTCACATATGCTGGTGCACCTGTGTTGGGTGCGTATATGTTTATAATGGTTCTATCCTCTTGTTGGACTGAGCCCTTTATCATTATGTAATGTCCTTTGTCTCTTGTTACTTTCTTTGTTTTGAAGTCTATTTTGTCTGATACTAGTACTGCAACACCTGCTTTTTTCTCCCTATTGTTTGCATGAAATATCTTTTTCCATCCATTGACTTTTAGTCTGTGCATGTCTTTGGGTTTGAGGTGAATATCTTGTAAGCAGCATATAGATGGGACTTGCTTTTTTTATCCATTCAGTGACTCTGTGTCTTTTGATTGGTGCATTCAGTCCATTTACATTTAGGGTGATTATCGATAGGTATGTACTTATTGCCATTTCAGGCTTTAGATTCATGATTACCAAAGGTTCCAGGTTACTTTCCTTACTGTCTGAGAGTCTAACTTAACTCACTTACTTAGTATGCTCTTACAAACAGAATCTAAAGGTTCTTTTCCATTTCTCCTTTTTCTTCCTCCTTCATTCTTTATATATTAGGTATCAAATTCTGTACTTTTTGTCTATCCCTTGATTGACTTTGGGGATAGTCAATTTAATTTTGCATTTGCTTCACAATCAGCTGCTCCACCCTCCCTACCGTGGTTTTACTACCTCTGGTGACAGCTATCCAACCCTAGGAACACTTCCATCTATAGCAGTCCCTCCAAAACAGACTGCAGAGATGGTTTGTGGGAGGTAAACTCTCTCAGCTTTTGCTTATCTGGAAATTGTTTAATCCCTCCTTCAAATTTAAATGATAATCTTGCCAGATAAAGTAATCTTGGTTCCAGGCCCTTCTGCTTCATGGCACTAAATACATCATGCCACTCCCTTCTGGCATGTAAGGCTTCTGCTGAGAAGTCTGATGTGCTTTCCTTTGTATGTGATCTTATTTCTGCCTCTGGCTGCTTTTAACAGTCTTTCCTTATCCTTGATCTTTCCCATTTTAATTTCTATGTGTCTTGGTGTTGTCTTCCTTGGGTCCCTTGTGTTGGGAGATCTGTGGATCTCCATGGCCTGAGAGACTATCTCCTTCCCCAGATTGGGGAAGTTTTCAGCAACTACCTCCTCAAAGACACTTTCAATCCCTTTCTCTCTCTCATCTTCTTCTGGTATCCCTATAATGCGAATATTGCTCCGCCTGGATTGGTCACACAGTTCTCTCAATATTCTTTCATTTTTAGAGATCATTTTTTCTCTCTGTGACTCAGCTTCTTTGTATTCCTCTTCTCTAGTTTCTATTTCCTTTATTGTCTCCTCCACAGTATCCAACCTGCTTTTAATACCCTCCATCATGCTCTTCCAACGATTGGATCTCTGACCTGAATTCATTCCTGAGTTCTTGGATGTCTTTCCATACCTCCGTTAGAATGTTGATGATTTTTATTGTGAACTCCCTTTCAGGAAGAGTCATGTGGCCCATATCATTTAAATCTTTCTCGGGAGTTGTATAAACAGTTTCACTCTGGACAAGGTTCCCTTGGTGTTTCATGTTTGTCTATGGTGCCCTCTAGTGTCCAGAAGCTCTATTCTGGAGCTGCTCAGCCACTGAAGCAATGTTGAGGGTTGCAGGGGAGTGATACTGGTGCCTGGGGGGAGGAAAGAGCCGTTCCCCGCCTCCCGGCTGCTGTGCCTGTCTCCACTGCCTGAGCCAGTGGGCCGGTCACACAGGTATAAGTTATTGTCCCAGAACTGCCGATATGGACCCCTTCTTTCCACACGCATCTGGAATCACAGTCTCCCCAGGAACTCTGCGTGTATTAGCTTTCCAACATGGTAGTCATGTGACTCTCATGAAAGCACCATGAAATGTGGGGTTGTGTTCCCAGAGCAGCTCTCTGGAGCTAGGTATTCAGCAGTCCCAAGCCTTCCCCTCCCTCCCTGCTCCGTTTGTCTTCCTCCCTCCGGTCAGCTGGGGTGGGGGAAGGGCTCGGGTCCCGTGGAGTCACAGCTCTGGTACGTTACCGGGTTTGCTGAGGTCTGCTGTTTTTTCCATATGTGTGCATTCTGACTCCATCCTCTTTCCTGTTGCTCTCTCAGGATTAGTTGTGCCAATTAAATTTTCTAATTGTATCCAGTTTTAGGAGGAAGCCTCTGTCTCTTCTCACGCTGCCATCTTTAATCCCCAGTGTCATTGTCTTTTTTAAGCCATAAGTAACACTTGCTACTCTTTACTGATTTTAATAAGGATCATGTTTATTTGCAAGTCTCTGGTTCTCTTTTCCATATGTTAGGGTAATTTTGCCACAGTCCAAATAAATTGATGCTGTATCAGAATGGATTCTTAAAATTTCTCATATTCCCTCTTCTGTTTAAGTTATACTATATGTTACTTTCTAAGCAGACCCATTCCAGAAATCTACTTAAGCAAATGAGAGAATAATTTGATTTAAACCTGAGATGGGGATATATTTGGATATATAATTCCAAAGACAGGAAAGAAACTTTATCAAGAAGAGATTCTACAAATTACCACCATATTTTGAAAATTATAAAACTATTAAGAGACACTTAACATTGTGCTAGTATTAAAAGAGAGGAAATGTAAATAGATATTTTACCAAAGTTACTTAGTTGTAATGAACTGACAACCGAATTGTGGAGACATGACTATGCATATTTTGTAGGATTTTTCTAAAGTAATTTTTATAGTCACATTATCTCACTAAGATTGACTGGATTCTTCATCTTATGCGTGTAAATCTTAACCAAAACTACTGTTAATGTAGCATTGACTTTTTTAAACGAAAGCCTTTATTGAGGAGCTTGGAAAGATGGCAGAGTAGGATCCTGAGCTTACCTCCTCCTGTGAAAACACCAAGGCTGCAACTACATTACTGCAACTCTGAAAACAACCTGATGACTACCACAACAGCTCTTCGATGCTAAAGATATAACCAAAAATACATTGAAGAAGGGAAGGGGAGAAGTAGAAATGCAGTTGGGAACAAAATCCCTGGCATGGCAACCTTCACGTGGGAGAGAGCCCACAGGCATGGAAGTCCTCCATGAGAAGCAAAGGAATGAAGCTACATCAAGCAGCCCCACCCCACCTGGGGACCTGTATACTCCATCACGTCTGAGATTTGAAATCATCAGGGCTTACCTCAGGGAGCTATGAAAATCAGCACTCAGGAAGAGCCACAGCGCTGTGGGAAACTGAGACTCTGCTCTTAAAGGGACAGTGCTCTATATCACTCACTCCAACCCAGCACAGAGGCAGCAGTTTGTAAAGTACCTGGGTTATACATGGAGGAGAGTTATTGACTAATTTAGGATATATGCCAGAGTGACAGAGATCTGTGTAGAAACAGAAGTGCTGATGAGCCCCATGTTTCTTGCCCTCCTTCATTCAGCCTAGATGGCCCCACTCTGGAGAAAGCCAGTCTGACACTGTCTGTAAGGAAGGAGCGACACACAGCAGCAATTCACCGGAGAATTCCGCCTTATTAGGGAAAGGTGCTGGGTTATATAGGAAGGGGCATGAGGGGATTGTGGTGTTACTTCTATGGGGCTGGTGGCTATTGGCTAGGTGCTGGGATTGGGAGGGGGGAGAGAGGTGATTGGGCTTCAGGTGGCACCGGCGGGAACCGAGGACCCGGAAGAGAAGCAGGAAGTTCGCCATCTTATGGATTGGGGCCCTTCATTCCCCCCTTTCTCCTCTATGGGGTTGTGGATGTTGCTTTCTCTCTGACAGCTTCCTGCTGAATGGGGGCGGTGCAGGGAGTGAGTGCTTGAGGATTGGGAGGAAAGGGTTGATAGGACTCCCCACAGTAAGGACGAGTAGTTGTGGACTTCTTCAGGTTGGAAATCAGTGAAGGTTCCCTGTAACCATGGGTCGAGGACTTGCTGATTCCGATGGTGCCAAGAGGATATGGTTGCCAGAAGCCAGGTGTCCGTGGCCAGTGTTCCCAGGAACTGTTTCCAGCAGGGAGAGAGGTCCATCTCAGCGTGTGGTGATGAGGTTGTGTGAGGGCGAGGGATCTTCTGTGGCTAAAAGCTGGCAGTTCCTGAGTAAAAGCTGGTTGAAAGTTTGATTAGAGATTTTACTGACTTGGGATTTGATAAACTTTACAAGGCAAGAAGAGACAGGCAAGAAGAATGATTATTATGGGGCCTGCAATGGGCCACAGCCAGGTGAGGAGGGGGTTTGTTAGTATTGAAGAGAATGGGTTGGAATTGGAAGCAGAGTGGAGGCTGGAGGCAAGGTCAGTGAGTTTGGTAATGTCAGTTTCTACAATGCCGGATTCATTGATGTAATAGCAGCACTCTTCTCGAAGGAAGACGCAGGTGCTGCCCTTCTCGGCTGTAAGCAGATCTAGGGCCCACCGGTTTTGAAGGGTGACCTTAGCTAGCGAAGTGACCTGTCTTTGGAGAGAGGCCAGGGAATCGGCAGTGCATGTCAGGGCCCCCTCAAGTTTGGCATTGAGATGTCTAATTGCCCATAGAGAGTGAACCAAGGCTCCCCCTGAAAATCCTGCTCCAATGGCTGAGGTGGCTAGGGAAATACCGACCATAATGGGAAGGAAAGCAGCCCTTCTTGTGCAAAAGGGCAAAGGAGGTTGAAGCTCAAGTAATTCTGACATGCTGTAAAGTGTAAGCTGTGGGTTTAGGGTGACGAGAATGCAGGGTGTGCTGGAGTTGGGAGGCAGTGAGTTAAAAAGACTGCCTTTACACAAAAGAAATGTCCCGGCTGTGTAAAAGTCTTAGAGCCGGAGATAGGGGTGTGGATAGAGAGACATGAAGTGCACTGGAGGGGGGAGGGGTTGGGCCTACACAGCGGTGGATGGTGAGATTGTTTGCGTATTCTGGTTCCCGTAGGGGTATGTCTGCCAGGGGGTGGAAGGGTTGTCCTGCATGAAAGGAGTAAATGGAAATGTTAAGGGGCACGGCGGCTAGCAGTGTGCACTGTAGTGATGAGCACAAGAAACAATTGGTGGTGTTAAGAGTGTGGTTGAGAAAGATGGTGGTGTCCTGAAGGAGCTGTAACCAAGACTAGGAGGAATTGGAAGAGGGGCGGGGGTGAGAAGATGAAGAGGCGCCATCAAGAGTTTGGATAATGACTTTTCCGGAATGTCCGATATCTGACGCAACTTGAGAGATCTGGGAGTGAGAGGGAACATACTCTCGAGAGATATGAAGGGTACCGTGGGGGGTTGAGGACCCCCCATAGTAAACTGAGACTGTGACCCCGGCGGCCCATCGAGAGTCCCAGGGATCTGGGATTGATAAGGAGAATGAGCTTTTGGGATATTTTATGAAACGGTTGGAGGAGTAATACCGTGGGTACTGGGAGTTACCCATGTAGTGAATCGTGCAAGACCAGTAGGGACATCCCCCGTAGGTGTCTGGCCATCGCCTGCAATAGGCTTGTTTTTGGTCATAGAGGAAGCAGAGGTAGGGAGAATAAAGGTAGCCGCTAGTGAGCACTTCGGTGGAGGGAGGAAAGTGGAGGTATCAAGTCTCAGAGCAGCCTTTCAGAGGGGTGTCTGATGTGGCAATGAGGGCAGTAACTTTTGTTTGATGCTGTATGTAAGTCTGTCTGACTTTGAATCACCATACAAAGGAGGCTGGGGTGGCGGGGAAGACAATAAGAATGAGGGAAAAAAGCGAGAGAGCAGTAAAGTAGGAAAAAGTCATGATTCGGGTATGGATGGCAAAGAGGGTGAACGGGAGATGCAGAGTTTCAAGGGATCAGAGGGATGAGGCATGGTAGGGTAGACAGCATCTTGGGCTGTATACGAAGGGCTCTGGATTTTGACTGATGCGTCTTGGGTGTCCAGCGAAGGTGGGTCCTGGGTATTTGGTTTCAATGTGGAGATATGAATCCAAGGGGTGACAGAGTTATCAGGCAGTAAGAGCTTGATGGCCGAGGGGGTGCAGAGAATAACTGGGTGTGAACCTTCCCATTTTGGGGTGAGAGAGGGCTGATCCTCTGGTGGCTTATAAAACACTAGTTGGCCGGGCTGCAAGACAGGAGGATTTTGGGAGGCAGATGGATCAGGAAGGAGGCAATCCTGATATTTCCACAATTCGGTGTGGAGGAGAAAGAGTAGCGGAACAACCATATTGGGAGAAATCGGTCCTTTGTAGGAAGGGAGCCCCGGGGGTAGAATCGGGTGGCCGTACATGATCTCAAAGGGCCACAAGAAGGAAGGTTTCTTATGGAGGGCCTATATGCGGAGTGGAGCTAAGGGCAGTAAGCGAACCCAGTCAAGGTGTAGTTCTAGAGATAGTTTGGTCAGGATGCCCTTTAGAGTCCTGTTGGTTCTTTCTACTTTTCCCGAAGCCTGTGGATGATAAGGAGAATGTAAATGCTGGGGGACTGAGAGCGACTTGGAGAGGTTCTGGATAATTTGGGCAGTGAACTCAGGGCCGTTATCTGATTGGAGGGAAGTGGGCATCCCGAACCTAGGAAAGATCTGTGTGAGGAGAATAGACGCAACTGCGGACGCTCGTTTGTTAGTGGTGGGGAAAGCTTCGACCCATCCAGAAAATGTATCTACTAACAGGAGTAGGTATCTGGTACGCCGTACAGGGGGCATGTTAGTGAAGTCTATTTGCCAATCTGCGGTGGGGACATTACCCCTTGCTTGAGCCGGAAAGGGTCGGGCCTTGAGGGGGCATTAGGGTTAGTGCTTTGGCAGATGGTGCACCTGCAGGTTATATGGTTAAGCAGGGTTTTGTCTTCAGGAGAGAGAGAGAAAAAAAGGATTGTAAAAAATGGATCAAGGAGTGGGGGCTGGAATGGATCAGATCGTGTAAGAAGCAGAAGAGAGAATCTTTGTCCTGGGAACAGAGGGTGTCTTGTGATAAGGCTAAAACCGCAGGGGCAGACGGATTGTTGTCTGGTGTGTCTTCTGATAGGGCAACTGACTGGGCTATTCTGTCGGCTTTGTTGTTACCTCTTGCAATGGGGGAGTCATCCTTTTGATGTGATTTGCAGTGGACTATGCCTAGTCGGTGTGGGACTTGTGAAGCCTCTGGAAGTTTAGTAATTAAGGCTGAATTAGTGATCGAATTTCCTTTTGTGGTGAGGAGGCCGTGTTCTTTCCAAACTGCCGCGTGAGACAAGAGAAAGTGGAATACGTATTTGGAGTCAGTGTACAGTGTGAGAGACGTGTCTCGGGCTAGAGTGCAAGCTCTGGTGGTGGCACTGAGTTCGGACTGTTGATTGGTTGTATAGGGGGGTAGGAATCATGCCTCAATGATGTCTTCGAGGGACACTACTGCATATCCTGCATAGTGGGTGCTCTCATGTTTAAAGGACGACCCGTCAGTAGACCAGATGAGGTCGCAGTGTGAGAGCACTCCTTCAGAGATCGTGGAGTGGCATGGAAGGAAGTTGTGAAGGGATTCCAGGCAATCATGCGAGGGAGTATGAGGAGAGTAGGGTAGAGGAAGAACAGTGGCCGGATTCAGAGGCTGGCAGGGGAGGAAAGAAATGTCTGGATTTTGGAGGAAAGAGGTAAGTTCAGGAGTCTGGAAGGAGGGAGAGTCTGTAAACTTTTGTAGGTTAGGAGATCTTTTAGGTGATGTGGGGGGCAGAATGGTAAGGGGTGCCCCGAATGTCATTTTATGAGCTTCCTTCTGCAAGAGCTGTCCAGCGGCTAATGCCCATAGGCAGAGGGCCCATCCCCGAACTGTGGGGTCTAATTGCTTAGAGAGGTAAGCTACTGGGGCAAAGGATGGGCCATAATATTGGCCTAGGACTCCTAGAGCTTGACTGGACCTCTCATGAATGTATAATGAGAAGGGTTTTGACAAATCAGGGAGATGGAGAGCTGGAGCTTCCACAAGGGCTTGATGGAGCTTAATGAAGGAGTGTCGGGGTGAGGATGATAATGGTTCTTCAGGGGGGCCCTTGCTGAGGTTGTATAGGGGTCTTGCCAACAGGGAGAAGTTAGGGATCCATGCTCTAAAATACCCAGCCAGGCCTAGAAAGGAAAGGATTTCTGTCTTGGTTTTGGCAACGGGCAGGTCAGAGAGGAGCCATTTTCTGTCTAAGGTAATGGACTTTCCTTGTTGAGACAGAAGGAATCCAAGGTAAGTGACAGAAGGGGAAGAGATTTGAGCTTTGACGGGGGATACCCAGTAACCTCTGGAAGCTAGAAGGTTAAGTAGGGAGGCAGTGTCAACTTGAGACTGTTCCCACGAGGGACTGCAGAGTAGAAGATCATCCAGGTATTGTAATAAGGTGGACTTGGAGTGACCATGACGAAACTGTTTGAGGTCCTGAGCTAGGACCTGTCCAAAAATATGGGGACTATCTCGGAAGCCTTGTGGCAAAACTGTCCAAGTGAGTTTTTCAGAATGTCTTGTGTATGGGTCCGTCCAGGTGAAGGTGAAAAAATCTTGGGAGGAGGGGTCCAGAGGGATAAAAAAAATGCATTCTTGAGATCGAGGACTGAGAAGTGGGAGGCCGGGGCAGGGATCCACGATAAAAGGGTGGATGGATTTGGAACTAAGGGATGGATAGGGATGACAGCCATGTTAATGAGGCAGAGATCTTGGACTAGGCAGAACGATCCATTGGTTTTTTTAACAGCTAATATGTGGGTATTAAATAGAGATTGAGTGGGTCTGAGGTAATTTTTGTTTAAAAGGTCCTGAATGATGGGTTGGAGGCCTATGAGGGTCGAAGTGGTTAGGGGGTATTGGGTCTGATAGATATACTGAGAGGGGTCACATAATTTGATAGAGGCAGGAGGACATAGAGCCACGGAGTGGCTTGTAATGTCCCAAACTGGGGTTTACAGGGTGTATGAGGGCAGAACTGGAGCTTTCATTGGGTAGAAGGGGGTCGTCGGCTATGGGGGCCATCAGAAAGGGAGTACTGGAGGCTGGGGGAGTGGATATAGTGATGGAAACATGGAGGAGAGAAAGGATGTCCTGTCCTAATGAAGAGATGGGACACTGGGCTATAACCAGGAAGGAGTGGGAGAAAGGTATGGGATTGTCTGGGATTGTGCATAAAAAGGGGGAGGCGGTTAATGGGAAAATCTGTCTACCTCCTACCCCGACTATAGGAGTAATGGCAGGCATGGTAGGGCCCTGGTATTCTCGCAAGACTGAGAAGGTGGCTTCTGTATCTAGGAGGAAGGAGATGGGGCGACCTTCTACTATTAAAGTAACCCTGGGCTCCTGTTCGGTGATGGAAATGGTTGGGCGAGAAGCCCCCGGGCTCCGTCAATCTTCTTCTGCCAGCCCCACTATGGCGGGCTTAGGATGGGGGTTAATCCAGCCTCCCCTTCGGGTGGTTGGGCAGTCAGACCACCAGTGGCCCTTTTTGTGGCATCTGTGGCATGGGGTGGTAGGAGATCTGGGGGAGGGGCACGCCCTTGACCGATATCCTTCTTTTCCGCACTTGAAACAAGCTCCTGGGGCGGGGGCCTGTTTGTAGAGGAGCGCTCAGGTTGTGGTTTTATCAGCTGGGCCAGCATTTGGAAATTGGCCTGATCAGCCTTTTGTTTACGGCATTATGGAAGACTTTAAAGGCCACTGTTAGGATCTCAGTCTGTGAGGTAGCGGGGCCCTGTTCTAACTTTTAGAGTTTAGCTTTAATGTCAGGGTAGCCTTGAGCTATGAATTGCGTCGTAAGGACATGTCTTCTGTCAGGCGTTTCTGGGTCCAGGCTGGTATGCTGAAATAGGGCTTGAGTGAGTCTGTATAAGAACTTGGAGGGAGTTTCCTCCCTCCTTTGAATTATGTCTTCGAGCTTTTGAAAATTGACTACTTTGCGAGCTGCCTTTCTCAGACATGCTGTTAAGCAGGAGGTGCAAATATCTTGTGAGCAGAGACCCACAGTGGTGTTATAATCCCAGTGTAGGTCTTGTTCAGGGATAGCGGTGGGGCCAGGTTGATAGGTGGGGTCAGTCCTGTGGGTTTCTGTAGCGTGCGTTTGGGCAAAGTCCCAAACTCATCTACACTCTTCATGGAGGAGAGTATTGGCCAGGAGTATGAAAATGTCATGATGTGTGAGGCTGTAAGACTGGAGGGCCCATTGAAATACCTGATGTATGTCATGGGATCAGTGGAAAAGGAACCTAGGCATTTCTCTAGTTGGGCTAAATCTCCTAAGGAGAAAGGGACGTGAACGGGCACGATGCCTTTGGATCCTGCTACCTCCCAGAGGGGGGCGATAATTTTGGGAGGCCCTCGGGATGAGTCTGAGAGGGACTGAAGGGTTTTGGCTCAGTCTGTGGGTGGGAAACAGGTGATGGGAGCAAAGCCGCGATAATTTTGGGAGGCCCTCGGGACCGAGTCTGAGGGGGTAAATATGGAGGAGGCTCCTGGGACTTAGTTAGAGGTGGGCTGAAAGACTCAGGCTCCTTCTGTGGCAGGGGGGCAAGGTGAGGGAGATGGAGGCAGAGGGTGTGAGGTTGGGAAGGAGATGGTGGTGGAGGAAGGAGAGAAGGGGGAAGGGAGAGGACAGGAGGCTTCTGCGGGGGAGGAGGTGGAGGCACCTGCTCTGGCGGTAGAGGGCGGAGGGGTTGTAGGAGGGGGAGGGGCCGAAGGGGGAAGCCTGTATGGTGGAGGCTCGTCGGCTGGGTCAAAGGTAATCGAAGAAGGACTGGGAGTGTGGGGAGGGTAGGTAGACGGCTTGCAGTCTAAGAGAACTTGGGGTGGGGAACAGGTGGTGCAGAGGCTGGGATTTTGAGGTAGGAGGTGAAAAGCTTCGATATAGGGAATCTCCTTCCATTTTTCCAGGCACTGGCAGTAGTTAAAAAGATCGCGAGTGATGTTAGGATCAAGAGTTCCCCCTGCGGGCCATTGGTTGTTATTGTCTAGGGGGTATGTCGGCTAATCTTGGGTGCAGTATTTACGGAGAAGTTTTGGTTTTATATCAGGTGTCAGGGAGAGGGTAGTTAGATGCTTCAGCAGGCATTCAAGAGGTGAACTTTCAGGGAGGGATGAGGAGGCTCCCATGGCTAAAGGACAGAGAAGGAGACAAACGGGGGGAGATGAACGGAGGTCCTCGGACTGGGAGCAGACCGCAAAGAGACGAAGGGCGTCCCTGATCATCCTTGGTGGTCTGCGGAAACTCACATACGAGTCGGAATTTCTTAGGAAGTGTGGGTCCTCACCCAGACTTCTCTAAGAAGGCAGAGTGCCGGAGTCACGAGGAACCTATTACTAGGAATTTTCGGCGGATGTAATGGAAGGAGGAGGGGGGGGAAAAGCATTCTCATCCGCAAAGGAGTCATCTCATTTATGGCTGTTGGAGGAGGGGCCTGAGGGTCTGCCGCAGCCGTGAAGGCCTGAGGCAGGGAGAGTTCCCTCCTCGTCCCCGAGCTTCAGGGCCTTGCTGGACGATCATGGTCAATGGCGCTGCTGTAGCTCGGGGGAGAGTGGCCCACCCCGGGGAAATTTTGCTTAAAAAGTTTTGGCACTTATGGAAGGAACAGTGAGTGCGTTTATGACTGTTGGAGGAGGGGCCTAAAGGTCCGATGCAGTCGTGAAGGCATGAGGCGGGGAGAGTTCCCTCCTCGTCCGCAAGCTTCAGGGCCTTGCCGGATGATCACAGTGGTGCTGCGATAGCTCGGGGAAGAGTGGCCCACTCCGGGGTAAAACTTACCCAAAGGCCAGAGAGGAGTGGTGAGTGTGATGAGCCAGCGCGGGAAAAAGAGTACAAGGGGAAGCTGCTGCTGGTGTCCGGGGGGAAGACGAGGCCCAGTTGGGGTGTCCTGTCTCCCGAGTTTTGGCACCAATGAAAGGAAGGACCGACACACAGCAGCAATTCACTGGAGAATTCCGCTTTATTAGGGAAAGGTGCTGGGTTATATAGGAAGGGGCATGGGGTGATTGTGGTGTTACTTCTATGGGGCTGGTGGCTATTGGCTAGGTGCTGGGATTGGGAGGGGAGAGAGAGGTGATTGGGCTTCAGGTGGCACCATCGGGAACCGAGGACCCCGAAGAGAAGCCGTAAGTTCGCCATCTTATGGTTGGGGGCCCTTCAGTCACTCCATAGATTAGAACATTAACTTTCTAATGCTTTCTTGTACAGAAAAGCATGCTAATTTGATTTTTTTTCCCTGATTAGTCTTGTATGATAGGATGTTACTATAGTAATGGGATTTGGATTCCTACACTAAGTGTTTAGGAAAAAAATTTAATCATTTAAAATGCATATGGCCACGTAAGAATATGAGTCCAATGTGTAGTCAAGAATTATTTATATTGAGTGTATGAAAACGGAACTGTTCTTCTCTGTGCATGCTAGGGTAAAAGTTTTGGATTATAAATGAATGTTTCTAATATACTTTAAAACTGTATCTTCTGTATAATTGGAATTTACCTTTGTTTTTGATTGGCTTGCTAAATTCTGTAAACAGTATCTTTCTAGCCTATGAAGAATTACAAATTCTAAGTTAGTGAATTACAAATTAACGAAGTTTGGCAGGACAGTTATACTAGTTAATGTGAATTAAAATATACTGATATTTTGGCATTCCATTTAGTAAAATAAAATGTAATGGGTCCATGAAATAATAATGAGTAGGTTAAGTAAGTAAATGTAGCCAATAATTTAATGGGAAGAAGATAATAGTTTTCTCATCTACTTCTTTAAGTGTCAGTTCCTTTGATTTTTGCAAAATAATTAGAAAAGGGATAATATACCAATCCAGGGAAGATATAGAAGTGAATACATTCTCTAAGCTTATTAGAAAAATAATACATGTTATTTTGATAATTGTTTAAACTCTTAGCCTAGCTTTTAACCCAGTCAAATGAGGGAGGACAGAACTAAAATTCCCGCTGTTATAGGAATATTAAAAAATATATGTTCCTAACATAATAGATTCTGACACTTTAAGTTTGATACTTTTTCCATCTGAAGACCTGGAAAATGCTAGATCTTTCATAGTTCCTTGTTGTCCAGTAGTGGGTCCTGAAATATTTGATGCATCTTAAAAATGGAAAAGAGAAATTTGAAAAAAATACATGTACAGTGAGATATTTAATAACTTCCTTTGGGAACTGGAAATTATAACCATCTTATCATTAGAGTATGGGAAGTAAGACATACATATTTTATCATTGTGTTTGAGGTGATTCATTTGCTCTATGGATTATTGAAATTAATGTAATTTAAAATATGATATGAAATACTATACGATGGCTTTATTGTGACATTCTTGTTTTCCATTGGTTTCTCCTCAGTACATGTTCAGACTTTTGAGACAATGACTTCTTGTTTCATAAATCTCTTTCCACATGCTCCTCATCTGTCTGTCTGTGTTGCTGGCTCTTAGCTTTCTGGGACTCATTTCATTTGCTCTTCTGAAGTTCCTACTGACTGACTAGATCCTGACACATTGCCTTACCTAGATATCTAGGTGCAAATTCATAAGGACAATGAAAGGGGAAAAAATTCCAGAGACCCAATTCCGTCTAAAAAATATAGTTTGTTCTTTGAGATTCCAATCAATCCGGCTTTGAGAACTAAAATAATCTATTATGTTGTTTCAAAAAGTTATATGCCTGGCATTAATTCAGTGTATCTTCCAATTCTTTCATATGATAACCTCCTGAAAAATACTGCTTGTGATCCTATTCTACAGTCACAGGCCCTGAATATTTTAAACATCTGAGGTAAATATGTAATCAGATTCATGTGATGCTTTATAAATGATATAGAAATATGTAAAATGTAAGTAGCAAACAAAACAGTAATGTTATAGTCAGCGAGTACCAAACATGAGCCTAGAGCAGTGTTATCACCTGTGCAGCATTGAACAGAGCATTCTCAGATCACTGAGTGGGTGCAGTCATTTCAGTGTTCCTACTTCTGCCATTACATCTTCAGCAGCTTTACTTTGGGTTTGGTGATAGCATCACTTTCTGAAAAAAGGATGAAGAACACTGCATATGGCTTCAGTATTCAAATAAAACATATATACAAATAGCAATAAAGCCATCCAAATTAATTAGATTGAGGAAACCGATTATTCAGCATTTGTTTCTTCTTGTATTTCCTATTTTACTGCAAGTCAGTGATTTGGCACAGAAGCCGAAAGAGTATAAATCAAAATCAAAATAGTTCATCATAAAGGTGAAAGTAGTGTTTCAAAGAAAAACGTCATTCCCTCCTTACATGCGCTCCTCTGAGATCTGTTAGTGAAGAACTTTGTCTTTTCTTTAAAAATATCCATAGATAAGATCTTTTTTTAGACAACAGTAAATGACATTGCTTCAAGAGTCCTCTCTTCCTGAAACAAGTTATTTAAGTAGAGGTTCTAAAAATGCTAAAATTAGTAGGTCAGCCTAGGAAACTAATGCACCTCTCAAATAACATCTCAGCCAACAATCCCCAAATACCCTCTTTTCCTTTCCCTAAGATATCTTGAGCTGAAAATATGATTTCCAGGTCAATAATTTGTAATCATTATGTTTTTCCACTACTATAAATGATCTATGAAGCTTTCAGAAGTTGATTTCTGAAATTGTACTTCATAAATTATAGAACTGCTGCCTCTTTATCTTTTCTAAGATTTTATTTAGAATAAATATATACTTTATCTGTACCAGCCTAGATTACAGCTGTTTAGAAGAGAGTATAAACATTCTAACATCCTACAAGTTAAATATCAAATGCAATGAAAGTTCTTAAGTGGTATTGTGTAATACTTGAAAGAAATCGGCCTTAGCATCATATAGATCTTGGTTTGAAACCCAACTTTCCATTTACTAGCTGTGTAATACTGGGCAATTTAAAAATCTTTCTGAGCCCATTTGCATATCTGAAAAATGGGGATAGAAAAATTCACAGACTATGCATATTAAATTGGTCAATATATTTGAAAACATCAAGTATATTGCCTGGCTCATAACTGACACATAATAAATAGTTTATTGTTATTCCTCACATTATTGTATTGTTAATATATGAGGATGTCTTTCTTTTCCAGTAAATGTAGATGAAAGGAAACACTTTTATTTGCATGGGAGCTTTCACCATAGTTGAAATTATGAAGTATATTGTTCATTAGAAACTGAGTTTAGATATACTGCTATTCAAATAGTGTCTTCTAATACATAGCAACCCTGAAGAGAAATAGACTCATAACTGGTACCCAACCAAACAATGGTCAGTTCTGTTAGCCCCAACTCTAGCCTCATGAAGGAATTTTCATTTTGTTATTTTGACATAAGCTTTTTTGGATGCAAAAATGCTGTAAGTCTGGGGAAAGGAAATCCTGGTGCAAAATACTCCTAAAAACCTGAATCAGTCAAAGGGAGAAATATAGTTTAAAATCCGTTTATTGCTCCCAATCTGCAGTCTGGTCCCCCCTCTCTTTCCTGCCCTACCAAAAGCAAAGGTAGCCCTTCCCTGGACCTCTCAGGTACAGATAAGCACTCTTGTCCAGGTAATCACTCATTGATATGGAAATGAACTTCTCTCCACCCCTGAGGAATTATGCCCATGCACTAAAGCCATGCTTCTTCCCACCAATGAACTCCTATTGATATGCAGATGTAATAATCAATGCGAGATATTCTGGAAATTTTACAATTTTACCCACAGGTCTCCCCTCCAAATATCTCACCTTGTAATTCACTCATTCCTCCTTTTCTGACGTATCTAATAACACAATAGCAACAGCAATAAAATCTTGATAATCCTCAAGGCAGAGGATTCAGTCGATGCAGACTGAGTAAATGTACTTTATAGCACAATCGCTTACTAAGCACAAAATATGTCCCTTCACTTGTTTACTCATTCCTAAAAACCATGCTAGATGGCTCACAGGACTTTTACCAAATAGTACACAAAGTAAAACCTCTCTTTAAGCATTTTTTTGACAACACAAACAAAATCATGATAATTCTCATGTCAAAGGAGTCAGCTAGGTTCAAAGTCCCATGCAGATTAAGTCAAAACCTCGTCCTATCCAGCTATCCTGCAGCAACTGCCGCCATGGAGTGCATCCAGGACACAAGGACGGTAGAAGCAAATAACCGTGATTGTGGGGGGCCAATTTGCTGTTATTCCAGGAATACGCAGGAGGCCAGCTTCCAGACCTTTTCCCCAAGGTGCCAGAAGAGCTTGCCATTGCTGATCCATGAGTTGAAATGTCCAAGGCCATGTCCATTTTATTCCTAATTGCTGCACCCATCCTTGCAACGTATGTGCAATAAAGTGGCTGCCTTGGCTGATTTCAATCAGCAGTAACCTGCGGTAGACTACAAAGAGATGCTCTAGGACCGTAATGGGGGTTTGCTGATCTGCACAATGTTCAGGGCATTCCTTCCAGGCTTGGCTGACTTCTTCAAAGGTCAATGGCAAGCCCCACCGACAGGCTACAGCCCACATTGTTTTTTACCCCACGTGCAGCAAATGCTGATGTAGCCTTTCGGCCACATCAGAAGCAGGCTTTCCTTCAAGCCAGAGCACCTGGGCCAGTGTGTCTGCTTCATTATTCCCTGGGGATGTGAAAGGCAAATGGCCAGTCACATGATCTACTGTAGGGGTCTGTGCCATACCACTCCCTGGCCTTTGGGTCCAGTTGCTCACCCACTCTTTGATGGGATAGGTGGTTTTTACCCTAGTTGGAGCTTTTCCAGCAATGGGCTCCATAGACAGCAAGGTGCGGTACACAGCAGCCAGTTGCTCCTCTATCAAGACCCACACATCTGCTCCGTTCCATAGTTGTGACCAGGCTCCAGCTGCAGCAGAAGCAGCAACAGTGGCAGAAGCAGGAGCCTTAGGCTCGGGCAACAGGCCGGTATTGGTGTGGGCAGTAGTGCTGGTGGGGCCTCCACTGCCACATGAGTGTAGACACACGTCCTTCAGCAGAAGCGCCAATTCTCCCCATCATTTCTTGGGGCGGCCCTCCCAAAGATCGCACCCATTGTAACAGATTTTGGGTTCAGACAAATTCTGCCAACTAGGCTAGGTGTAAGTCTGGGGAGAGGAAATCCTGGGATAAAATACCTGTAAAAATCAAAATCAGTCAGTTAGAAATAAAGTTTGAATGCGTTCATTGCTCACAAACTGCCGTCCAGGCCATGCTCTCTTTCCTGCTCCAGCAGAAGCTAATCTGGCCCTCTGCCTCACACCTCTCAGGTACAAATAAGCCCTCCTTGCCCCAGGTAGTTACCCAGTGATACAGAGATGAACCTCTCTCCACCTCTGAGAAATTATAAAAATGCACTAAAGCCATAGTTCTTTACACTACTGAACGTGCATTGATATGCAGATGTACTAAAGCCAGGCGAGATTTTCTGGAAATGTTACAATATTACCCACAGAAGCATAATCTCTTTTTATCAAGAAATCTCTTCACTTAGCTTGCAGATGTTTAGTTTTGCTTAACGCATATTTGGAAGACATTTGAACATTACTCACATTTAACTTTTTTAGCATGACACACAACCTATTCCTATAAGTAATTGATTGTAGTTCATTTAGATGTATAAAATGGATAGAAAATAACTATTTTACAAAGAAGAGAGAGCAGGCACCAAGTACTACTTGAATAGCAATTACTTGAGAATGAACATTTTTGTGTCAGAATTGTCAGTAAAATTAACTGCTCATAATTGTGCTTGCTTTGTACTGTGGCTTCATCTCTTTCATTATATTTTGTTTCAAAACTAAAAAGAGAAAGCAAGACCAAAAACTATTTAGAATGCAAGGTACTCTAGGTAGCGACACTTTATTTTCCAGAACTCTCCTGAGAAGAATCATAAAAATATACACTTTTGTCTTTATTTGATGGTATGTAAATCTTTAATTATGTATCCACAAGATATATACATTTTTACAGTCTCTGATTTTACTTTGAGGTATAAATGAGAATGTATGCTTTCCTTTTTAATCTTTAGGTACACATCTAGTTCTAGGACTTGATCTTGATATTGACTTAAATACATGGTAGCATGCTTACACTAAGATGAGCAGAACTGTGACATGCATATTTGCATACACATCAACCTTAACTTCAGTTTTTTAATACGACTTTAAGGATATACCAAGGAAGCTTGTAAAAGGAGGATATCATAATGAGTCTTTTGACACATAATACATAGCCTGTGATACCAAAAAGGGAAAAAGATGCATGCATTCCCGGCCGATTTACAAACATTTTGCAAACAAGAATAGCTCTTCTCATTTGAAGCACTTCAATGCATTCTATTTAAGCATTAACAGATATTCTGCTTATGTTAAATGAAACACTTGACATCGCAGATTGAGTATATTATGGGAAATGTGGGAAGTGTACCTTAATCATGATAATCTGTCCTGAAGGACTCTTGAACCAGCATGTACCAATACTCAAAGAGTGACCTGGCTGTATTACTTGGAAATGATTACACCAGAGCTCATAACTTATTAGTGAAGACTCTATAATTGTTCATTTCTTATTGGTTGCTTAAATTTATTATTTTGAATAGGAATAGACTCGTATGCAATGGAAAAATCTTGGGGACAATTACAAATGTATTTCCTATATGAAAATCGAGGTATTTTCTAGAATAGGATCATACCTCGCTTACCTCACAACTGAAAACTACAAAGCCTTAGTGATCACTGCCTAATAACGCTTTCACCAGTTTCGAACCAACTGGCTCACATCAGGAGAGACAAGAGAGTCCGTGGTTGGCTTGTTGTGTAGGGGTTTTATGTGTGGTTTAGGATTTTTAGGAATGGGGTTAAAGGGCTAGGGGTGCCGACTGGTCCCAGAATGGTCAATTTTGATGAGTAACAGAAGAAATTATCTGCACTTACTCTTTCTCAGGATAGCAGTTTTCCTCTGGGAGCATGTCAGTTAAGACTGCTTGCCCTCTCCCAAGGCGGGCTGGGTTGTTGCCTGTTTGCTAAAGCATGTTAAGAAACTTACTTCTTAACTTCTTGGGCTGTTTATAGTTGCACTTGCTTACTAAATTCATCTTTTTACTAGGTTACAGATTACATAATTAGGATCAGAGAAGGAAATGCAGCACATATGTACAATTAAAAATATGCCGGGCCTTTTAGCAGGCTAAGGTAAATTTTACAGTGTCATGATCAAAATTGGAACAGTGAAGTCATGGGTTATGCTGAGACATTTCTCTTTATGTGCAGAACACTCAAACATTCTAGGCCTAATTGCTCCTGGCCTTTTGAGCTTTAACTGATCTGACTGAATATGTCTATATTCCTAGACTGGTATCTTTACCCTAGAGAACGAGTGTTGACTCTGACTGTGTGTAATGCTTAACACAGACTTTCGATAGGGACATCTTGGCATATTGTTACATTGTTCTGTCTGTAATTATCTTGCTGTGCTTTTTATCTGGAGGCCCTCAGCCTACTCTGCTTACACCCACAGTCCGTATCTCACGTTCATCAATGGCCATAAGCTTTGGATTGAATGGAAACATTGTGTACTCTTGCTTCATATTAACCATATATAATATTTCTTTCAAATAATAATTTCAGTCATTTATAGCAGCATAGCTTAAAATAAGATAACCTGTGATTTATTAAAATATTTATTTTACACAAAAGGACAGATACATAATTTCTTAAGAGAAAATTCTCTATTCTAGGTTTCATAGTGTTGGCTTAATCTATGCCACCTGGAATCAAAATATCTGCATAATGGCAAGCCTTTCGATATGTACCACAGTTATGTTAGCAAGAAGAAACTTTTAAGTTTGTGATTTGTTTATGAGGTCCATTTTGTCCATTTCCATGGCTCATTAGTAAAGTTCAAGCTGCAGTAGCATTAAAATGTATAATATAATACATTCATCAGTCATTTACTGGGTGCCTGTATTTTCCAAGTAAAGCACATAGATCAAGCAAAAGAAAAAGTCAGTACAAAAATGTTATTTCAGCAAAAATATCGTACCCTTTATTTCAGAAAGCAATGTTTCTCTGATGGTCAAATATCACTATGTACCAATAACAAAACAAATTAGTTTTTTGGGTGCAGGTTTGTATTCCCTCAATAAGAATATCATCCTTTCCATAATGAGTTTTGAAAACTTATGCACACCATTAGAGTGCTGAGTTTCCATTTAACCTCCATGGCTCACTTAAAAAATAGAATGAACTTTTGACAAAAAATGTCAAAAAGAGTTGAGACTCTAAGAGAACAGAAATTCCTAAATATTGTTATACACTCTCTGTTAGCTCTACCCCATTCTGTACTTCTACAATATTTTACTGTGGTAAAAGGTACACTGTCTAATATAATCATATTCAGAGTTTCAGCTTTGAACTAGGAAGCTTCTCTGAGGCTCCCCAAAAATTCTTTACAGAATTTTTTTATGTATACTGCCAAGTAGCCTTCCATATAGGCTGACAGAATTAACAGTCACCCTGATTTCTTGAAGATAAAGCCTTCCATTCTTTCTCATAATAAAATAGTTACAAAATAGTTTTACAGAAAATGGAGTCTCAAAGGTTTATTTTTCTGATGTCTGTTTTAAAAACTGCTACTCAGAAAAACCGAAAGGAGCCTCAAACATTTTACAATTAAACAAAACACACGCAAGAGAAGCTTCTGTTATGACAGCACAATGGTTGAATAAGGAGCTCCAGCGTCTTGTTCCCCACTGCAAACATCAAGTAAATAATTACAGACTGGTTGAAATAGCTTTATGGGAGCTCTGGAAACAAGGCAAAGATATGCAGAAACAAACAAATGTCCAATCAAGAAAAATTCACTTTCAAATCAGTAGGAAGTTTCATAGCCTTAGTGTTGCTCTTCTACCAGCCCCTTCCCTGGGTGGCATGACATAGTTGGAAGAATGCAACTTACTTTTTTGATTCCCCCCTCAGGATACAAGGACAAGAGTTGAACTGGTTTGAAATATTCTGACCTGTCTCGAGGCTATCTTTAAGAAACTGATTTCAAAATTGCCTATCTCAGAACTTAGATGAGAATGGCAGCATAGTTTGGATCTGAGGTTGGAAAACACAGAAGGGAGTGGCAGATGCCATAGCACATGAAACTGCAGGGGCAGCAGAGACCTACAGACACCTGGGGGTAAGAGATTATGAAGAAAGGAATAAATAGAATATCTAAGGCCTCAGGAGGCAGGGGTGAGACTTAGAGAAATTAAGACATATATAAGCAGCCATGTTCATGAAAGACACAGATAAAAAAACACACGTGCAAGTCCACAAAAATCGCATACTCAGAAAAGACCTGAGACGTCCTTAAACCTTCATGTTGGGCTTATTAATGAAAGAGAGCTCCCACCCAATGCCATTATGTAAAGATTTGGAAATGTGCCTGTTTTGCCAATTCCCAATTTTTCCAAGAGTTTACCAGGCAGACAAAGAAATGTGGAAACAGGGCTCATGAAGAAGGAGCAAAATAAACATCCAGAAAGTCACTCTGAAGAACCACAGGTTTCAGACTTTTTAGATCAAGAATTTTAACAACTATCTTAAATATCCTCAAAGAGCTAAAGGAAAAAGCACAGAAAAGAACTAAAGGAAATCAGGGAAACAATACATAAACAAAATAAGAATATCAACAAAGAGATAGAAATTATAAAAGAGGGCAAACAAAAATTCTGGAGCTGAAAAATATAAGTCTGAATTGAAAAGTTCACTAGAAGTCTTCAACAACAGACTTGAACCAGTAAAAAGAAGAATATGTGAACAGATTTTATGAAATTATCAAATCTGAGACATGCAAAGGAAAAATAATGAAAAACAATTAATATATCCTTAGAGAATTATCGGGCTTCACCAAGCAAAACAATATATGCATAACTGAAATCCCAGAAAGAGAAGAGAGAGTACAAGCATCATAGAGCTTCTTTGAAGAAATAAAGGCAGCAAATTACCCAAAGTTGAGGAAAGATATAGGATTAAAATGCAAGGAGCTAAATGACTCCAAGTAAGATAAACACAGAGACTCAGATAAGACACATTGTAGTCAAACCATCAAAGTAAAAGACAGAACATCTTGAAAGCAGCAAAAAAGAAGTAACTCATCAATACAAGGACTCATCAATCAGTGGTTCCCTGCAGCAGAAACTTTGCAGGGCAGAAAGCACTGGGATGATCACATTTTTCCATTCAGTAGTTTAAATGTATCAGCTAAAAATTCTGTATCTGGCAAAACTGTCCTTCAAAAGTGGGGGATAAATTAAGATATTTCCAGATAAACAACACTGAAACACTTGATTACCACTAGATTTGTCCAACAAGAAATGTTAAATGGAGTCCTTCAAGTTGAAATGAAAGGATGCTGGACAGTCGCTCAAAGCCTAACAAAAATACACTGTTCTCAGACAAAGGAAGATGCATGACAAATATAAAAAACAGTATTGTAAAATTGGTTCGTAACTCTACCTTTTATTCTTCTACAGTATTTAAAAGTCAAGAGCATAAAAGCAGTTATAAATCTATGGGTATGCAATACATTAAAATGCAATTTGTGGTGTCTAGAACAAAAAGGGAGGAGCATAACAGTTTCTCTATGTACCTGAAGTTAATTAAGATGGCATCAGATTACAAGATTGTTATCACTTTAAAATTTCATATGTAATCTCCATGTTAACCATGAGAAAAACACCTATAAAATACCACTAATGGAAATGGGGAAAGAATCAAAACATTTTACTAAAAACAATAAAATAAACAAGAAACAAAGGCAGTAATGGAGTGAATGAGGACCAGAAAGTTATTATAACAGATACACGAAACAAAGAACATAATGGCAGTTCTAAGAACTTCTCTGTCAGTAAGTACCTTAAATATCAATGGATTAAGCTTCCTGATCAAATACATGGATTGGCATAACAGATATTTAAAAAGGCTATTCAATAGATTCTTTTATGCTATCAAAAAGAAATTCACTACAGATTAAGAAAAGTCAAGGATGCAATATGTATTTCATGTAAATAGCAACCAAAAAAGAGCCTGAGTAGCTATATTATCTCAAACAAAAATAGAATAAGTAAAAAACCATTACAAAAAAAAGAGGTTACACTAATAAAAGGGTTATTTATCAATAAGATATCATATTTATAAAGATAGAAGCAACAAGCGCCAGATCTCCTAAATATATGAAACAAACACTGACAGAATTGTAGGGAGAATTGGACGAGCTACAATAATACTAGATGAAACTACAGTAATATTGATAACCCAATACAAAATAGCCAAAGGATAATCAGACATAACTTCAATAAAGTAATAGAGGACTTCAGCGGCACTATACATTAATTGACCTAACAGACATACAGAGAACAACCCACCAAATAGAAAAATACAGATTTTTCTCAAGTGCACGTGGAATGGTCTCAAGATTAGATCATACTTTGACTGCAAAACTGAATACATTAAAATTTGAATGATGCAAAGTACCTTTTCTGATAACAATGGCATGAAAATAGAAATTAATAGAAGGAAATTTAGAAAATCCCCAAATATGTGGAAATTACAAGGCATGCTTAACCATTAATAGTGCATAGATGAAATTGCAGGTATAATTAGAAAATATCTTGAGTCAGTGAATATGAAGTCTCAGCATACCAAAACATACTAGATACAGCAAAAGCAGGGCTAAGAAGATAATTTCCAGTTATAAATGCTCACATTAGGAAAGGAAAAGGATGTCAAATAAAAATCTAACTTCATTCCTTATGTAACAAGATGAAATTGAAGATACTTTTGTATCCTTAAATTAGGCTGAAGAACATTCATAGAATAAAATTATTTCCTGGCCAGAACTTCACAAAACATATTCTTCCTTTAGAATATGCCCATTCCAATACGTGGTGGACTATATGTGAGGATATCTCAGATAATTAGACATTCGATGTTTGATTGACTCATTATCAAACTATTACGTGAGCAGAGTAAAGATTACAATAAGTGAGTTGACTGAAACCTAAATGCTTTCCAGTCTGTGATGCCAAGGGATAGTTCCTTTCCAAAACACATGAAAATAGGCTCATTCTGTAGCAGGCGATTTTAAGGGTATTCATATCATGCTATCAGATTACAAGATTGTTATCACTTTAAAATTTCATATGTAATCTCCATGTTAACCATGAGAAAAACACCTATAAAATACCACAAATGGAAATGGGGAAAGAATCAAAACATTTTACTAAAAACAATAAAATAAACAAGAAACAAAGGCAGTAATGGAGTGAATGAGGACCAGAAAGTTATTATAACAGATACACGAAACAAAGATAATGGCAGTTCTAAGAACTTCTCTGTCAGTAAGTACGTTAAATATCAATGGATTAAGCTTCCTCATCAAATACATGGATTGGCATAACAGATATTTAAAAAGGCTATTCAATAGATTCTTTTATGCTATCAAAAAGAAATTCACTACAGATTAAGAAAAGTCAAGGATGCAATATGTATTTCATGTAAATAGCAACCAAAAAAGAGCCTGAGTAGCTATATTATCTCAAACAAAAATAGAATAAGTAAAAAACCATTACAAAAAAAAAGAGGTTACACTAATAAAAGGGTTATTTATCAATAAGATATCATATTTATAAAGATAGAAGCAACAAGCGCCAGATCTGGTCATTCATCCTGATGATTCATATAGTAGAGTAATTTAAAGTCCCAAAGAAGATTCAGAGATGAATCATTTATTTGAACAAAATAAAGAGTAAATGTCACCCTCACCAATTGTATTTTAAAAAAACACAGTGTGAATTGGGGGTGGGTGAACTTAAAATTAATCTTAACTGGGTGGATGGAAAATGATGCCTGGAAGAAAGGTAATAATCAAAGTATTTTTAAGTGTATTCCTCCAACCACCAAATTTTTAAGTTTCTACGGATTGTAGGCCTCTGTGTGCTTGTGTTAGTATTTAAGTTCTGCTGTTGTGTGATGTTGACAGGACATAAGAAGAGCTTCCTTATTGTAAATTCAATAATTACCAGGTTTGCCTAAATAGTCAAAGGGTACAATTTCCAGTTAGAAGATGAGTAATTTTGGGGATCTAATGTACAGCATGGTAACTATACTTAAAAATACTGTATTGGACAGGTGAAAATTGCTGACAGAGTATATCTTACATGTTCCTACCGCACAAAAGATAGAAACTATGTGAAGTGATGGGTGTTCTAACTAAACGTATTGTAACAATTTACTATATATACATTGTCAAATCATATTGTACACCTTAAATTATTCAGTGTTATATGTAAATTATATCCCATTAAAGCTGAAAAAGATATAAAAGATGGAAGTTGTATATTTTTTAATGGGATTGACATGTGTAGTGTAACCAAACTCTCAGGCTTAAGATTCTTCAAGAAATACTGCTCATATGTTATGAGTACTTTGATACCTTTCAAACTTGAAAAATATTTTAAATCATGCCTACAATTTCATGCCTAATGGCAAAGCTGTGATACCAATAAAAATCAAAGAAATACTGGTATTTTGAGGTTTATGTTTGTTCATATGGCAGTTACCAGTAACCCTGCAGCTGAACCATACCTCTTTATGGGTCCACTCCAGGTATAAATACTAATGATGACATATCACTTAGATGGAAGGTTAGGTAGTAATCACAGTGAATTTTTTTAAATCGAAGGGCAAATTTCAGTTTTACTTGAATACAATGTATTTCTTGTAGTTGATGTGTCTAAATTTCCACAGACATTTGCACTCACATACTCTCACTCTCACCCCTTCTAGATTAGATCCACGACATCCTGAACAAGTGAATGTCACCAGAGCTGAGGAGGAGTTCATTGCTGTAAACCATGCAGAGAAAACTCTCCATAAAATAGAGAACTACCTGAAATAGAAACAACTGTGTGATGTGATACTCATTGCTGGAAACATGCGAATCCCAGCCCATCGGTAAGTATCCGTATGCAGATAGAACATTTGGTGAGTATAGCCAAGTATGAATAAACAAAAATCAGTCCACTGATTACAAATTGGTACACTAAGGAAAACAGACGTTTATCTTCCTGTATTGAAAAAGCAGTAGCATATTTGCTCCATCGCCTTGTGTGATACTTAGAAGATCAAGCCAGGGAGAAATTGATGAAGAAAAACAGCATCAACCCTCTAAAAGAAAATCCACTCATTTTACCTTTCTAATTTCATAACACTTTAATGAAATGTGAAAGATTTATGCATAAAACAGAATTACCAGTGTTACAAGCTTGCTGTCTGTATTTCATGCTTTTCAAAGAAATTATGGACTAATTTATGTTCCTATGAAATATTTCTATTTCCAGGTTGCTTCTCAGTGCAATGTCAGATTTTCTTGCTGTGATGTCTCCTGGCAATGTGTGTGATGCCAGACAAGAAGAGGTCAAGATGGAAGGAATCAATCCTAATGTACTTAATTCCTAGGTTCGATATGCTTACACAGGTAAGTGCTTGGTATGATTAACTGATTCAGTTCTCACAATAACCCTGCATTATATAACCCACAGTCCTATTATTCCTACTCTACCAGTGAGAAAACTGAAGGATAGACTAGTTAAGTAACCTATGGTAGTAAAGGGAAGAACCAGGATTTAAAATCAGCAGTATAAAAGAGAAATAAGTAAATAATATGCAATAAAAATTTTTGACTGTGAGAAAATAAAACTATTTTAACACAAAGATTCAAGAATATGTCCTCTCATGGTGTTGGTACATTCTCATTTGTAGAAATGACAGGGAAAGTGGGATATACCAATTGTACATTAGGTTTTTAGTCAGTCTCCTGCTTGGAAATAATCATATTTATCCAAACTGTAGAACAAAGGTAACAAAGATGAGTTTAGGGCTGACAGTATTTCTTTATTAATTCACTCATGCCAGTTTTATTGAGGAATGTTTGACAAAATTGTGCATACTTAAAAGTGTACAATGTAGTGATTTGATATGCATATACATTATGGAATCCTTACGAAAATCATGAAAAGTAGTGAACAGCAAAGAGTTAACTCATTTCCATGGTGAGAACGCTAAGCTATACTCTGAAACAACTTCAAAGAATACAATAACCAATAGCACGTTATTATCTGTAGACATCCCGCTATACAGTAGATCCTCACAACTTATTCTTGTACCGGAGTTTGTACCCTTTGACATGTATTTCTTCATTTCCCCTTCCAGCTTCTGGCAACTACCGATCTATGTGTTTCTATGAAATCGGTACTCTTTTTTTTAAATTCCACATACAAGTGATATCCTATATTATCTGTCTTTCAGTTTCTGGCTTCCTTCACCTAACAATGCTCTCCAGGTTCATCCATGTTGTCACAAATGCGGAGATTTCCAACTTTTTCGGGACTGACTAATGTAACATTGTGTGTGTTCATGTACACACACACACACATATGTATATATATATACACACACACACATATACATACACACATATACACACCAGTTTCTTCATCCGTTCGTCAGTCAAAGGGCATTTAGTTTCCATATCTTGGCTATTGTGAGTAACGCTGCAGTTAACATGCAGTGAAAATATCTCAAGAGCCTGATCTCATTTCCTTTGGATATATACCCAGGAGTGGGATTGCTGGACCATGTCATAGTTCTGTTTCAAATTTTATTAAGGAACCTCCCTACTGTGTTCCATAATGTTTATGCCACTTTACATTCCCACTTTCAGTTCAACGGTTCCCTTTTCTCCAAAGCTTCACCAACATTGTTTATCTCTTCTCGTTTTGATAATAGCCATCCTAAGTGGTGTGAGAGAACACCTCATGGTTTTGACTTGCATTTCCCTGATGATTAGTGATGTCCTGCACGTTTTCAAGTACCTATTGGTTCATTTCTATGTCTTTTTTAGAAAATGTCCATTCAGGTTCTTTGTCCATTTTTTAATTAATTATTTTATTTTGTGCTACTGACTTGTATTAGTCCTTAACACATTTTGAATATTAAGCTGCAAATATTTTTCTCATTTGTAGGTCTTCTTTTCAATTTATTTTTATTTCCAGTGGTGTTAAAAAGCTCTTTAGTTTAATGTTGCCTCACTTGTATGTTTTAGCTTTGGTTGGCTGTATTTTGGTAGCTTACTCAGAAAATCATTCTAAGGTTAAGGAACTTTTTTGCTATTTTCTTATAGGAGTTTTATGGTTTCATCCACTAAGCAATAAATATTCTTAGTAACTAGGCCAAGTTTCAATGTCTATAGCAGGTGAGTCTTCAGATCTGAATCTTAAGAATAGTTCATACTTCTCTGGGTCTCATGAAATATGGGCAGGGCTCTCTCTTCAAAACCCAGGAGAAAAACAACACAGAAAAGTGTGATGATGGAACAGATTTGTCTAGTAACTTATTTTTAGAGGTTGAACTAAATATAGATCATCTTGCAGTACGTGTTACTCTTTTCTTTATGGTTATGCAACCATACAGAATCTATGTGAAGACATTTTAAAGGGAATCTTATAAAGGAAGGGTTTATAATTTATATAATCCATGTGAAATATCATGCTTTGTAACGTACCTACATTGCTTAGCCAAAGCAACAGAAACATAACTTATCAAAATAACATAATCTTTGCAATAATTCAATAGTGCTTGCTCCAAAAATAATACAGCATGTGAATACACAGGAAATGGCTTAAATAGCTGCTTATTATAAAAATAAATATGCATTTTTTGCAGAACATCACTACAAAAGAAATAGCTTAAATAGCTCTGCTCTCATTTTTTAAAATTCTTACATATAGTCTTTACATATGTTATTAAACAAGGCATGCTTTGTATACCTACGAAAGTAACCATATAAAGAATTGTTTATTTGTAGACTCTGGGCATGTTTTCTTTCTTTTGAGGCAGCCCAGGCGTCAGTTGCAGGCAAAATATTAACAAGAGTCGTCCTTACCAGCTAATGAAGAAAGACTTTAAAAAACAGACATGTAACCTCCATGCTCTTATTTACTAAGATGTTTTTCCACACAAATGACAACTACACCTTTCATCAACTGTATGATCCTTTTATAATATGATATAATGCTCTGCGAGTCATGTTATAAACTATTGTAAAATAAGGTGTAGATGCAGGTTTAAGATGGTAAAGAATATCAATTTGCTCTTTGTAATGACAGTATTCACTGTTCATTTGCTATTTATTTTTGATAATCTAGTGTGGCTTCTTCCGGCCATCTTATTAATGTTTACATGCATTCCCTTGCAGATGTTGGCCTAAAAAGCTATTTCCTGTATGGTTGTTCTACATTAGAAAAGACAGCCCTCCTAATGAGAGAATTGAAAAATTTCTAGTTAGCATATTTGTGCCTTATTTCATGGGACTTATAATCATTATTTTTCAAAATATCGTGGTTCTCTGCTATTGAAAGAAGATATTATATTGAAAATTTGCTGGGTGCAGCTTCTTCTCTAAAGGTGACTCAAGTCATTAAAGTCTGCTCACTTTTCTTATAAAGCAGCTCCATACTTCAAACTGCTTAGGGATTCTGTCAATTGGAAATGCCCTGGGCTTCACAGGGCTCCTGAGAGTGGCCCATAAGTACACAGTGGTAAAACCAACTGCTTCAAATTGACTTGTATAATACAATACCTAACTTATTGATTTGTTTACTGATATACATGTGTGTGTGTATATGTTTACATATATATAGATGTGAGTGTGTATTTGTACATGTATGAATTTATATGTGTATATTTCTAAAACCTTTCTAAAGTAAAGATTATTATTTTGGATAAAATGAAAAAGCAATATAAACATAATTTGCATATGACCTGCACCTAATGAATAGCATGTAGAAGTATTTGATTGAGCTGTACTCAAACATGTTTCTCATTTTGAAATTAAAAAGGTTAAATTTAATGTCAAAGCCTGGAGAAATGGAAAATCTGCCAAAAATTCTGCCAAACAAGTACATACTTCAAGTACAATCCACAGTATTAGGAAAATAAGGTTTCCCTTATGTTTTCACACTATTAGAACTTTAGTATACAAAATCACACAAATTTTGATTGCTAATGAAAGTTAAATGTTCAATAAGGAAAAACAATTATTAATGGACCAACATTCACTGGAATAACTTGAGAACTATCAAAATTAGTAAATGAGCCAGTTCTATTGAACAGGCTTCTTATATCCTAGTGAAAACAAGTGTTTTTGTTAAAAACAGTTTTGAGTTCAATCCTTTAACTTAACTAACTTACGATCTTTTTCAATACTATTAATATAATTGTAATAATTGAATATTTCTATGTGTTAATTCTTTGAAATTTGCATGGGATAAGGCTATGTTTATTCAGATGTCAGTGACATGAAATACAGATTTCTGTAGGGAGGCAAGAAAAAGTGGATGAAAGACATTAAATTACCATTAGTGCTAGTATTTCCCTGATACGTAGGAAAGTAGAAACGAATGTTTTAACTTGTGAAGCAGGAAACAACACGAGATGGATCTTTCTGTGAAAGCCAGTCAAAGATAAATATTTCAAGATAAGAACACTGCTAGTTATCTAAAATTCAAAAATAAAAGGCAAGTACATAAAGAAAACAATAGAAAATCACACATAAACAGAAACAAATAAATTTAACATTACAGATTTATGTTTGAGGTGCATTTAAATAAAGAATATTTTCTAGAGTTTTTATGAAAACCTTAAAATGTTTAAATTTCTAGTATTTGAATTCTCAAAAAATTTCATCTAAACCTTCTTTCTTCTTCCCAGCCCTGGTTATTGTTCAGAATTTGGAAGTTTCAAACATATTCCTGAAATGTAGAGAGACATATTACACTGGACTGGCATTTTTGACATGTTTTTAAATTATGCTATTTATATTCCTGTATCCTAAATACAGATGCCATATAATCTACAGTAACACCAGTTATATAATTCAAAGGTTAATCCTACACAAAAACAAAACATGAAAACTTCCCTGTTAAATTGCCTAAATTCTTGAACTAAGTATTAACAGTTTCTAGACTTGTATCTTACTATTGCAGACAAAACAAATTTTGATAAACTGCTTGAATTATTTTTGTTGCTCAAAGTGAACTTGTCTTCCTTTTCATAGTGTATGAATGAAACTGAGTGTTAGTGCAGGATGTGCATCGAAACAACACTGTGGTTTCCTTAAATCCCCCTTCTTTTTTTTGTTATTAATATACACTTACATGAACAACATTGTGGTTGCTATACTGCCTTCCCTGTGCCTCCCTCTGCATTACGTGTGCTAATCATAATACGCCCCATTTTCCCCTCATCCTTCTCTTCCCACCCATTCTCCCTAGTCCCTTTCCCTTTGTTAACTGTTAGTCCATTCTTGGGTTCTGTGCTTCTGCTGCTGTTTTGTTCCTTCTGTTTTTTCTTTGTTCTTATACTCTGCAGATGAGTGAAATCATTCGGTGCTTGTCTTTCTTCGCCTGGCTTATTTCACTGAGCATAATACCCTCCAGCTGCATCCATGTTGTTGTAAATGGTAGGATTTGTTTTCTCCTTACGGCTGAGTAATATTCCATTGTGTGTATGTTCCACATCTTGTTTATCCATTCTTCTACTGATGAGCACCTCGGTTGCTTCCATTTCTTTGCTGTTGTAAATAGTGCAGCAATAAACATAGGGGTGCATATGTCTTTTTAAAACTGGAATCTTGCATTCTTAGGATAAATTCCTAGGAGAAGAATTCCTGGATCAAATGGTACTTCCATTTTTAGCTTTTGAAGAACCTCTATACTGCTTTCCATGATGGTTTAAATAATTTATATTCCTATCAGCAGTGTAGGAGAGTTCCCCTTTCTCCACATCCTTGCCAACATCTGTTGTTGTTTGTCTTCTGAAAGGTGGCCATCCTAACTGTTGTGAGATGATATCTCATGGAGGTTTTATTTTACATTTCTCTGGTGATTTGTTGTGTGGAGTATCTTTCCATGAGCATGTTGGCCATTTGAATTTCTTCTTTGGACAATGTCTGTTCAGATGCTGTGCGCATTTTTTAAGTGGGTTATTTGATTTTTGTTTATTTAGGTGCATGAGCTCTTTGTGTATCTTTTGGATGTCAAACCTTCATCGGATATGTCATTTTTGAATATATTCTTTCATACAGTAGGATGCCATTTCATTCTACTGATTGTGTTATTTGCTGTACAGAAGCTTTTTAGTTATAGTTCCAATTATTCATTTTTGCTTCTTTTTCGCTTGCCTCTGTAGCTATGCTCATGAAGAAGTTGCTCCTGTTTATATTCAAGAGTGTTTTGCCTTTATTTTCTTCTAGGAGTTTTATGGTTTCATAAATTACATTCAGGTCTTTGATCCATTTCGAATTTACTTTTGTGTATGGGGTTAGACAGGAATCCAGTTTCATTCTCTTACATGTAGCTGTCCAGTTTTGCCAACACCAGCTGTGGAAGAGGCTGTCATTTCCCAATTGTGTAGCCTTGGCTCCTGTTTCATGTTTAAATTGACCATGTATGCTTGGGTTAATATCTGAACTCTCTGTTTTGTTCAACTTATCTATGGGTCTGTTCTTGTATCAGTACGAGATTGTACTGAATACCGTGACCTTGAAGTTGGGAAGCAAAATCCCCCTGCATTATTCTTCCTTCTCAGGATAGCTTTGGCTCTTTGGGGTCTTTTGTTGTTCCGTATGACTTTTAGAATTATTTGTTCCAGTTCATTGAAGAATGCTGTTGGTATTTTGATAGGGATTGCATTGGATCTATAGATTGCTTTAGGTAGAATGCCATTTTTAACAACATTAATTCTTCCTACCCATGAGCATGGAATGAATTTCCATTTATTAGTGTCCTCTTTAATTTCTCTTAGAAGTATCTGGTAGCTTTCAGGGTGTAGGTCTTTCACTTTCTTGTTTAGGTTTATTCCTAGGTGTTTTATTCTTTTTGATGCAATAGTGAATGGAATTGTTTTCGTGATTTCTCTCTCTGATAGTTCATCATTAGTGTATTAATTTTGTGTCTTGAAAGTGTGCTGAATTCAGATATTAGTTCTGGTAGTTATGGAGTTAATTCTTTAGAGATTTTTATGCACAATGTCATCTCTTCTGCAGACAGGGACAGTTTGCCTTCTTACTTACCAATATGGATGCCTTTTGTTTCTTTGTGTTTTCTGATTGACATGGCTATGACCTCCAGTGCTATGTTGAGTAGAGGTGGGGAGAGTGGGCATCCTTGTCTTGTTCCTTATCCTAGAGGAAAAATTTTCAGCTTCTCAGTGTTCAGTATGATGTTGGCTGTAGGTTTGTCTTATACGGCCTTGATTATGTTGTGGTTGTTGCTCTGTATACCCATTTTTTAGAGTTTTTACAATGAATGAATGTTGAATTTTATCAAAAGATTTTTCAGCATCTATGCAGTTGATCATGTAGTTTTTGTCCTTTTTGTTGATGTGGTGGACTTTCGAACGTTATACCTACTTTGCACCCCTGGGATGAAGCTCACTTGATCACGGTGTATTTTTTAATTTGGTTCACTAATATTTTGTTGAATATTTTTGCATCTGTGTTCATGAAGGATATAGGTCTGTAGTGTTCTTGGTTTGTGGTGTGTTTGCATGGTCTTGATTTTACAGTGATGCCATCTTCATAGAATGAATTGGGAAGTATTCCCTCCTCTTCTGTTTTTTGGAAAACTTTAGGGAGAATGGATATTGTGGGTTCTCTAAATGTCTGATAAATTTCAGCAGTGAATCTGTCAGGTCCAGGCATTTTGTTCTTGTGTAGTTATTATTTAAAGATTCCATTTAATTACTGGTAATCTGTCTGTTTAGATTTTCTCTTTCTTCCTGGGTCAGTCTTGGAAGGTTGTGTTTTCCTACAAAGTTGTCCATTTACTCTCGGTTATCCAGTTCGTTTTCATTTGGATTGTCAATGTATTCTCTAATAATTCTTTGTATTTCTCTCGTGTCCATCATGATTTTTTGTTTCTCATTTCTGATTCTGTTTATGTGTGCAGATTCTCTTTTTCTCTTAATAAGTCTACCTAGGGGTTCATGATTTTGTTTATTTTCTCAGAGAACCAGCTCCTGGGTTCATTAATTTTTTTCTATTGTTTTATTCTTCTAAATCTGATTTATTTCTTCTCTGATCTTTACTATGCCCCTCCTTCTTTTGAATTTGTTGTTCATTTATTCTTATTTTTGCAGTTTCAATAATTGTGAATTTAAACTATTCATTTGAGATTGTTCTTCCTTCTTGAAATAGCCCTGGATTGCTTTATAGTTCCCTCTTAGAATGTCCTTTGCTGCATCCCGCAGAGGTTGGGGTTATGCTGTTGTTTTCATTCGTCTCCATATATTGCTTGATCTCTGTTTTAATTTGGTCATTGATCCATTGATTATTTAAGAGCATGTTGTTAAGCCTCCCTGTGTTTGTGAGCCTTTTTGTTTTCTACCCTTGGAAGAATCTTTAGTTTTATACCCTTGTGATCTGTGAAGTTTATTGGTACAATTTCAATCTTTTTAAATTTACTGAGGCTCTTTCTGTGGCCACGTATATGATCTATTCTTAAAAATGTTCCATGGGTACTTTAGGAGAATATGCATCCTGCTGCTTTTGGGTGTAGATTTCTATAGATGTCTGGTATTTTCTTCAGTTCTAATGTGTTGTTCTATGCCTCTCTCTCCTTACTTATTTTCTGTCTGGTTGGTCTGTCTGAATTCAGAGTGAGTGGAGTGTTGAAGTCTGCTAGAATAAATGCATTGCATTTTCTTTCCCCTCTTAATTCTGTTGGTATTTGTTTCACATAGGTAGGTGCTCCTGTATTGAGTGCATAGATATGTATAATGGTTATAGCCTTTTGCTGGACTGACCCCTTTATCATTATGAAATGTCCTTTGTCTCTTGTTACTTTCTTTGCTTTGAAGTATTTTTTTGTCTTATACAAGTACTGCAGCACCTGCTTTTTTCTCAGCATTAGTTGCGTGAAATATCTTTTTCCATCCCTTCACTTTTAATCTTTGTATATCTTTCTGTTTGAAGTGGGTCTCTTCTAGGCAGCGTATTCTTGGGTCTTGTTATTTTTTTATCCTTTCAGTTACTTTATGTCTTTTCATTGGTGCATTCAGAACATTTACATTTAGAGTGATTGCCGAGAAGTATGTACTCATTGCCATTGAAGACTTTAGATCCATGGTTGCCAAGGTTCAAGGGTAACTTCCGTACTATCTAAGAGAATAACTTAACTCACTTAGTATGCTATTACAAAAGTGATATAAATGTTCTTTTTTCCCCTCCTTTTCTCCCTGTGCCATTCTTTATATATTAGGTATCATATGCTGTTCTCTTTGTCTATTCCTTTCTTTACCTCTGGTGACAGGTATTAAACCTTAGGAACACTTCCATATAGCAGTTCCTCCAAAATACACTGTAGAAATGGTTTGTGGGAGTTAAATTCTTTCCCCTTTTGCTTATCTGGAAATGATTTAATCCCTTCTTCAAATTTAAATGATAATCTTGCTGGAAAAAGCATTCTTGGTTTGAGTCCCTTCCTCCTCATTGCATTAAATATACCATGTCACTCCCTTCTGTCCTGTAAGTTTTCTTTTGAGAAGTCTTATGATATCCTGATGGATTTTACTTTGTATGTGATCTGATTTCTTTCTTTGGCTGCTTTTAATTGTCATTTCTTATCCTTGATCTTTGCCATTTTAATTATTATATGTCTTGGTGTTATCTTCCTTGGGTCCCTTGTTTTGGGAGATCTGTGGACCTCCATGGCCGGAGAGACTATCTCCTTCCCCAGATTGAGGAAGTTTTCCACAATTACTTCCTCAAAGACACTTTCTATCTCTTCTTTCTCTCTCTTGTTCTGATACCCATATAATACAAATATTATTCTGTTTGGATTGGTCACATAGTTCTGTTTTCTTTCATTCTTTGAGATCCTTTTTCCTTTCTGTGCCTCAGCTTCTTTGTATTCCTCTTCTCTCATTTCTGTCTCGTATATTGTCTCCTCCACCATGTCTATTCTGCTTTTAATACCCTACATTGTGTTCTTCAAAGTTTGGATCTCTGTCCTAAATTCGTTCCTGTGTCCTTGAATATTTTTTCTGTACCTCCATGAGCATGTTAATGATTTTTATTTTGAAATCTCTTTCAGGAAGATTCGTAAAGTTAATTTCATTTGAGTCTTTCTCAGGTTTATTCATAATTTTGTTTTGAAACAGGTTCCTTTGACATTTCATAATTTGTGTTGCCCTCAAGTGCCCAGAAACCCCACTCTCCAGAGCTACTCAGTCCCTGGTGCAATGTCAGGGGTCACAGAGTAGAGGTGTTTGTGCCTGGGGAGAGGAAAGAGCTTTTCCTGCTCCATGGTTGCTCTGCCTGTCTACACATCCTTAACCAGTGGGCCGAGCACACAGGTGTCATCCTCTGTGCTTTGTGTTTGTAGCTGCTGTAGGTGGGGCTTCCTTCTAGCTGGCCTGAATCCATGGCAGGGGTTGGTAGTTTGCAAGCCTGAGTCAGGTGTAGGCTAGCCAGGAGGAAGACAACACGCTGCATGTCCTGGTGGTGGGTCTTGTATCTTCACAGCCAGCTAGGTGGTTGGAGCGCCTGAAAACCATTTAAGCTCCCACCCTGCTTCACAGATTGCAGCTGGACAATTGTCTACATATTCTTCCTCCTGAGCATTAAGCTCTTTGCAATCCTTGCCCGTTTAGAAGCCCTGTTGCTTTTACGAAGTCTCTCAGACTACCCACCTACATCCACCACATATGAATCCGTTTTCCACAAGCAGCTGGAATCTCCATCTCTCCAGGTATTTCACCTGTCTTTGCTTTCCGAACTCAGTAAATCACCAGGGCACCATGCAATGTAGTTTCATGATCCCAGAGCATGTCCGCAGGGCTAGGTGTTGAGCATTCCCAGGCCTCTACTAACTCCCACTCTGTATTCCTCCCACCTGTGACCTGGTGTATGGGAAGGGCTTGGGCCCCACCACATCACAGCTTTGGTACATTACCCTCGTCCATGAGGTCTACACTTTTCTCCAGGTGTATGCATTCTGGTGCAGCCTTCTCTCCTTTTGCTCTTTCAATATTACTTCTGTTAAACTGTATTTTTATAATATATGTGGTTTTACGAGGAGTTCTCTGTCTCACCTCCCACACCACCACATTCAATCCAATAAAAATCTCTGTTGTCTAGTTATTTTAGTAAAATAAGTATAGTTCTTGCTTTAATAATTCTTTTGTGATATACTATTGATAGTATAAAATGCAAATGTTTAATGTCTTAGCAAAGGGTTAAACCCCAAGAATTAATTAAAGTCACTTGATTTGTGTAGTGAGTAACCAGATTGCCCTCCTGAATGTGAGAGAGCTTTATCCAGAAACAACCTCACAGACACACTCAAAATAGTATTTTGCCAAATGTCTGGACACTCCACGGCTCAAGGTGGGACATAAAATTTAGCATCATTATCATATAAGCAGTAGCCAGCATCAGTGAAACCTTGAGCCAAGTGTGCTATATTCATTTTATAACTTTTACCACAGTGTCTAAGTGTCAGTTTGAAAAGAGGAATATGAAACCAGAGATACCAAAGAAGACTCTTGGGAAGGGGCATGGAGGAGAGGGTTTAGCTTGAAATTAGGAGCAAAATAATTCTAGTATAAGGCAATTTAAATTAATCATGACTCCCTAAATATTTCTCTATAGTACTGGGTGTGGCAGTACCATATATAGATATTTTAGACCAACTCATGACTATGTTTTATTTAGGTTAATTCACTGTATTGCCAAACAATTTTCAACCATCTCATTAGGCAGGATCTCTGAAGCCACAATCAATTCTATCAAAAATTCTAATTTATGGTTATATCTAAATATGACCCTTCATGTAAAGCATTGTAATTATTTCTTAGCTTTCTCTAATGCATGAACCAATCGGATAGACTGTACTACAATCTATATTGGCCACCTCCCTTCCTTTCTCCTCTCCCTCCCTCCCACAATCTCATTTACTTTCATTTTTTCTTTTATTACATTAGAGAGTGGTTACAAATGAAAAGGAAGTATGGAGTCTTCTATAGTATCACCACTATACTATTCAGTGTGTACATATAGTACCAGTAATTTACAACCACAAGGTTTGCAGTGCTTTATCTTTTTTTAACCCTTTCACAAAAATTATGTCACTTATGAAAAGCAATTTCAGTATCAGACAAAATGAAGTAGACCTGAGGGCTTAGGTCTGAATCCATACCTGCTGTTCACTACACAGGAGATGAAAGAGTTCACACAGCCTTTTTTCTCCTCAGATTTCCACCTTCCTCAAAATCCCACTGCTGATGACAGTGTTCATGAGAGAAACCTGTATATTGTGCAGTTCTGTACAAATGTGATGTACGGTGAGTTTTTAGGAACAGTTCTATTCTTTTGCTATAGGTGAGAGGGTTTTCCTCTGGGGACATCTGCTACAGTAAGATCATCATGTCTTTGTCAATTGTTTGCTTCAGTCACAAAAGGGCTCTTGGTCTAAACAAGCAAGTTACCTCAGATTTAATGGTATCAGAGCTTCCTAACGGGTATGTCAAACTTGAAATATTTTTCTATTAGGTGAACTCAGTTGCACAGTGACAAACTCAGAGTGGAGCTGATTGTCTTGATTTACCCAGACCCTCCAGTTATTCAGAGACTATCTTTGGCTTCTTCCAGAATATCTATTTAGTGGGCAACATAAATTGCCAACTAGACATGTTTATGTCTACTGCAGAAGTATATTTCATCGCATTGAAAAGGAGATTCTTACTGAGAAACATGTTGGAAATGATAATTGTGCTGTCACAGAAAATGTTTGATCTTATAAATCAGAAAAAAATAGACTTGTATTTTGAGAAATACAAAATGAAACACAGCTGCCTGAAATTTGGACCTGACAAAATACAAGGTAACACTGTGACAGAAGGAAGAATGGAGATATAATATTTGAGAGTCCCACTGTCCCCCCAAAATAATTCCACAGGAGTAACTTTTAGATTACCCTGAATCTAGAGATTGTTGTCCGTTATAAAAGAAACCTTTGCCTTGGTTAATAGAAGATCATGTTTTCCCATAGAGGAAAAAGTTTTTCATCAATTTCTTCCCCTCATCTCAAAGGAATTCAGCATGTTCTCCCCTCAAAGGCACAGCCAGAGCTACCCCTCCCAGGCCTTCAACATAGTACCCAACTTGACATTTTTCAGCCTTTCTCTTAAGGTTTTTTGACTAGAGACCAACTCAACATCAGTTCTGGAGTCATAGGCTGTTGTCACGTACAACAGCTAGGAAAGAAAATGAACTCAGCTGCTCACTGTGTGGCCCATGAAACAGTTACGGTCTTTCCTTGTATTCTGTAAATATCCCTCTTCAGCCTCACAAGCAACCCTTCCCATGCCCATGCCTCCTGTCACAGGCAATATAAATGCATATGTATCTCTCTCTGGCCTTTTCTGAAATTCAACAAAGTGAAATGTTTTCATATTTTCACTGTGTTAAGAAGTTTCCAAAGTACAAGGTTTCAGTAGAAGACCTTTCTTTTCTAGGAACACTTCATCAAGGTAATAAAGAACCAAGCTTCCAGCTATTGGGATGTCCAATCTTCTGTGCATTGATGACATTGATGTGCCTGATGAAGAAGCCATTGTCAATGCTGTCATGCAGTGGGTAGGTTATGATGTGCAGGGGAGGCAGCAAGACCTGGAAATGCTGCTCTCTTACGTCAGACTGCCCTTACTGCCACCACAGGTAGGGACATCTACGCGTGTAGAACAAACTCTCGTTCTGAAATACCACTTGGCATTAATCCATTTCTTAGTTGCCTGGTTTTATTTTATTCAGAGGACATATTGAAGGACATATGCAGCCTTTAATTTGCAATATTTGTGATGAAGACAGAGAAAACAAGGATTTTTTTTGAAACTCTGCCAGTAATCCCTGAACATCAAGATACGCATTAGCTTCCATTTCCTCTCTCACCAGACAGCACTTGTAACAACGAGGGAAAATGCCTAGGTTAACTGTCTTTTTCTGCCCACCTTCTATTCATGGCAATGATAATTGGTACAGTAGCATGTCAGAGGAGACTCTAGGAAGGAGTTAGACTCTGGATGATCACTACTGACATGGATAATTAGCTGCTGTGATTGAAAGAATACTGTAATAGTTGGATACACTAGACCATCATGATAATAGCATCTTCATCTTGCATGCTGAAGGATCACCCTAAAAATAATTCTAAAAACAAAAACTCTTGTATGAGATTCAGGATTGACAGGTCTCATATTGAATTTTAGTATGTGATGTTTAGGGAAGGTGGAATACAGTCCCACTACATAATTCTACCATTAGTGAAAACTACACTTTTTCTCTGTTGCAAATTGATCAATAGTATATATCCTTTATGTATCATACATATGAATATATTGCACACTTCATATAGAGCCTCTGGCTAAAGGCTTGAAACATCATCCACATTAGGAGGAGTGACCTTATCTGGACCTAGTGGATCAGCGGTGTCATAGACACTACAAAAATTAATTGATTTTCAACAAAGTTACTAATTAAATATTAATACTGAAAAAGAATGCTGATTTGCTGATGATTACTCTACATTTTTTTTTACTTTTAGGTGTAAGTTAAATTCCATGGAATGCTAGTAATCTTGAGAATCTATTCATATGGAAAAAAAAACATTGTCCTCCTGGATATAGCAAATTATTCAAGGGGCAAGGCAATAGTCACATCAAAAAGAGAAACATTAAAATATACATGTAACTTAGACCCAAGGCTCAGCATCTATGGAAATTTTACACTAATGTTCTTATGTGTGTTACTCTCATGAGAAGGTCTATACAATTTAATAGATTTTCTAAGGCAATGCTACTCAAAATGTCCCTGGACCAGCTGCATGCCATTTTTCTGGAAGCTTGTCAGGAACTCAAATTTCTGTCGCCCACCACATATATACCGAAACAATTCCTGGGTACAGGGAGAAGGAATTTGTGTTTGAGCAAGTTCTCCAGATGATTCTAAGGTATGTAAACATGTGAGATGCACTGGTGTAAAGGCTCAGACACATTTAACTCTACACTGCTTAAAGTCAATATGACATTCTTTCAGCGAAGTGCTTAGTTTGGACTTCTCTTACATTATTAGAAGATGGGTAAATTTCCAGCCCATACAACCAGTGGTACCTTGGCCTCCCACCACTGAGCAGGCCTTAGAGCCTAGAATGGGGACTCCTGGGGACTTCTGCTGATGATGGCAGTGGTGGGTAATGGCATACCGAATACAGGCTTTCCAAAGCAATTTTGAAAGTGACCTTAAACAAATATTCTAGAAACGTAATATATGAAGAGAATGGTAGTAAACTTTTGAAGAATATTTTTGGAAGAAAAAATTTACACAGCCCAATTTTCAGACCTATTTTCAGCAGTGTATGCATTAGGAAATTCCTAGGGTCTCACCAGCCAAATGAAAAGAGGGATCCATCAGAGATTATAGGTAAGGTGAGAACAGGTGAGATTTACCAGTGCAGAACAGGAAACTTCAGGTAAGTTTTAGAGAGTGAAACCAGCACCTTCATTACAACAAAGTGATACTCTTCTCAATGTCCTGTGATACTGTGAACCCCAGACTCCAAGGAACAATCTAAGTGATGCTTGATAAATTCTGAAACAAATGTAATTTCTCAGCTGATCTCAGGAAAAATACTATATCTAATATACATCCGATTCATTTAGGGTCTTACTGTGTCAGGCAGTGATGGTTTTGCCAGAAAGGACTAGCCATCTACTTTTGATGATCTGTTGCCTTTTTCTTAACACATGTACTTCACTGATGTACACACGTACATGTGTACAGATAAAAGGCACCTACTTTCAGAATACTTTACAAAAATGATTTGATGATAAAGATGTGACACCCTGCAGGCACTGCTGTTTCATTTTCACTGGGCATGTTTGCATTCCCTCATCTAAATCCAGCTTACAGGTGGCTACTTAGCCAGCTACATGCAATAGACTGGGAGATGCTTGCTTTGTGTTCATGCACACAGTCCTTCGCTTTGAATGCTTTAAGAAACACATTTCATGAGTGCTTTTTCACGTTCACCCCTTGAGAGTGAATGTGTATGCATTCCAATGATGAATAATACATCAAATCTGTAGAGTACTTTAGCTACTACATGGAGGGCTTTAGACACTTCAGATCATCAGTGAACACAAAGTATGTCACTATGCAATTTAAAATATTAAAAGACAGCATTTCTACATTTGAATTAGCTATAGAGTTTTCTCCAAATTTCTCTAAATAAATATGATCTTTCTAATAGTGGGCTCCTCATTTCATATACCGCGAATAATTGCTTTTCAGTTACTGGTGGATCCTGAAGACAGCCCCATGTTTACTGCTAACTTGAGTGCCAGAAACCCCTGATAGAAGCTATGAAGTATCACCTCTTACCTGAGAGGAAGGCACATGCTGCAAAGCTCTTGGACCATGCCTAGAAAATTCACTGTGGGAGCTCTTTATGCTGTGGGAGGAATGAATCCTATGAAAGGTAGCAGGACAAGCTAATTAATTGAAAGTATCAATTGAAAGAGATGATGTATTCTAAACACCCTCTGAGTTATGAGGGTGGTATTTAAGCTGTATTAAAATCTTGGCATCTAAACCTAATTTTAGGCTTCTTTATGTAATTTCCTTATGGGAAATAATGTTTTATTAGTGTTGGCTATTCTCTGAACAGGTACTTTTGTGGCGCAAGTTTTAAATATGAGCATTTTCCCTGCAGTATGAGATCTTTTCAAAGAAAACTTATTTAAGGTTTATCATAATGGAACGGACAAGGTCCTCCAGATTAGCTTTTTGTCAGAAATAGAAAAGTGGCCTCCAACACCTTGATGTCATTTTCGTGTTAGGTACTCAAAGGCCAGTCACAAAGGATCTTGAAGTAAAGATAATAAGATCAGTAGTTAAAACCTGGAATAAAGTAATGATTTTACGTAAGAATTTTATCAAAGGGAATAAGGAAATATTTCTGAATCCATCATCACTTTGAATATTCTAAGAACCTATTTACATATAATTTTTTTACATATAATTCAGTATATATTTTTACATATAATTCAGTAGACCCATGTTTGCCAAAACAGTGGGGCAAGGATTTTGTAGTGAAGTTGACTGTTGAGGAAATAAAGTCAAGCTACTTAAAAGTCACCAAATCACATGTGGAAATTTCATTGGACACCTTGTAGAAAATGATGTGAACATCAACGTTCTGTGCTACTAGGAACTTATTCTTCCTTTTGATATGTGTAGTTGTAACTTTAATATGGAAATTGAAGGTGATACAGGAACTAATGCCAATTAATCACATCTATAAAACAAGAACTTGCAAATACAATTATTTCCAATGCAGTAGAGTAAACTCAGAAAACGAGTAATCTTCAGAAAACAACAAACAATGAAATTTTATAATTAATTTCAGGTCTGACAACTTGTTATTTTATTGCATTTTACTGAATAGAATGAATAGTAACAGTATGTTGAACGGTGTCTTGTTTGATATTTAAATTAAACAGGTACTAAATAGAAAATGTAAGTTACAGTCATTCTTAGTTTCTGATTAGAAAAAAGAACCTACGTTTCAATGTGAGTGGTGGAAAATGTTGTTGGTGTTTGTTTTGTTTTTGTGTTTGTTTTCTTTTTTTATTGTTACAGAACATGGGAATACGTATTTACAACTCATCAGTTTCTGAAAATGTGTCCCTACCGCCCCTTGACTCCATTACCACAGTTTTATATGGAAGGACGCAAGAACCAGCTTCTGAGACTTTTTGTGTACCTACAGCCTGGAAACATAAAAGACCCTGTGGTAAGTTGTAGCCAACTAATATAGTAGTAAAGCTACTCTTTTTGATTATCTGATCCTTGATTTGCATTTTGCAAACATCATTTCTAATCCTTGCACTAAGGCTACAAGATAGATTTATCATCTGATTTGGCAGATGAAGTGACTATAAGGTTCTTCAGTTTAGATAGCCAACCCAAGGACAAACACCTAGAAAGACTAGCAATGGAATTCTCACTCAAATCCTATGTTCCTTTTTGCTATATTGCCACTATTTCAGAAGAGAGAGCAACAACAGCAGAACTGATTGCCCTCTCTGAGGGTTTTAGAATCTGTTGAAAAACTGGCATGAGCACTTAGGAACCAAAAAGGAAAAAGGAGAATACCTAAGTATAGCAAAAATATTACCGAGGTAGCATTTATATACATAAATGAGTATTACATTTTAGAATGTACCAATTTTCACTCCTTCATAAAACTTTAAAGAATTTCTGCAGATATGCCTGTTCTTACTCTGTTACTTCTATTACCTTTCTTTTTAAGGTATTTTTTGTACTTACACCTTCTGATGTTTAGGAAAGGTAGTGCTTCCTCAGTCTTTAATTTCCTCTCTGACTCATGCAAGTAACTTGGAATTAGTTGCTAAATATGTATATCACACAAGTGGCTGGGGCTAAATATGACTCCTACCATTTAAAGTAATCAGAAAATCATAAGCATGATCACAGTCAAACTTTTTAAACTGGGTTTTTGTACATACAACACAATCAGTAGCTTTTCATTTATTAAAAACAATAAACTCAGATGGTATGGAAAGGGACAAGTTATTCATTTTTAGATCATTTTAAACATAGAGGAAATCACTAAGCTGTCTTAGGTATGCTTTACATTTGAAAAATAATTTTTCCAATTTCCATCTTGGTTATTAGTCAGGAACAACCCTGTTGTACAAAGGAAACTTTTAGTACACTTTAACAGCCTTTCTGAATGACTGGTAAAAAGTACTGCCTACAGAAGTGACAACTTATTATGACATAATGACAATTTATTATGGCAGTGATGACAATATGCTATAGCCGAAAACTTGGTGTTTCAGTACTTGAATAGAAAATTAACTATTAACACATAAAGGAGGTAATAACTCAATGTCATATTGAATATCAATAGTAATAAATAATTTTAGTCTTAATTATAATCATTAGGTTCACCATCATGAAACTTCCTATGAATCAACACCAAAGACCCATTTAAAAGGAATTTGCATTCCTGTTCCTTAGGTTGTTTGCATTTTAGATTAGCATATACACACCCCCAAGCTGAAGTTTCAAAGGGCCCTAATTAATATAAAGAATGGTATAATAATATGTATAATATATTGAATGATTAAGTAATTAAAACCATAGTGGATGTGTAAATAAGTGAGTGGTAGATTCCAAGGTAATTTTTTGTGTTTGTCACCTGTGTTAGTATTACCAGAAGCATACTGTAGCCAAAGAAGCCATTATGAGCATGTAAGCCATATATATAGCAAATAAACCATTTTATTCTGACACGAATTTGGATTGAGGAGTGGTAAAAATTTTCCTGTTGTCTTGCCTGCCAAGTTGGAGAATCATCTGGCCTACTTAACATTACTGTGAGTTGCAATCACTGATTCTAAGCTATAAATTTTAGGTACATCAATAAAATGTGAATGGTGCCAATTCAACATTTTTATCCATGTGTTTTTTTACTTTGTCCAATATCCGTTTTAACAGATCCTACAAGTGAAAAATATGACCTCAGGACCAACAGCTGGCTACATAGTAGCGTAGCCTTAGGTTTCAGTTTGGAGTTTCAGTTATTGATAGTAAGCTCTGTGTCCACGGAGGAAGTGATAGCTTAAAAACCTTAAATACTATGGAATGTTTTGATCCAACTGGCAAAAGCTGGACTGTGGTGACTCCCATGTCAACACCGAGGCACGGCTTAGGTAAGAGCTTAGTGTTACATAGTATCTAAAGAATGTGTAGTTGTTAGCAGAGATTTTTTAAAGTATAACCCAGATTGGAATCTGATAAAAGATTATGCCTGTAGAAAAGATTTTATGAAGGGGATTTCTTCTATGCAATTATAGGACTTTTTTCAAAATGATGGGTAACAGTTAGTAAATAAATAGTTTACCTTAAGCTTCAAAAAAAGTTAGCTTTTCTAAAGAATGTATACTTAGTAAGGATATTTAAAAATTAAATTCAGCTGCAAGTTATTGGATTTAGCCAAACCATTAGCCAAAATGTCTCTAACATGCTGAAAAGTTTAAGCAAATAGTAAAACCCTGTCAAACTCTCTCTTGTTTCAGATGTCGTACTTGTGAATCCGATCTCCTTTCTACTGGTATTTTAACCAGGTCTGCTTTAAGGGAGACAAAAACTTTCAGAAGGAATACATTGTTGAGGAACATAAACTGACACCAGGAATTTTTTTCTAAGCTCAGTTTCGAGGAATGAGCACATGGTGATGGAGAGACATTGTATTTCTAGTTACATGAGTGTGACCCTTCCCAGGATGTCAAGTTGGTATTTCAGCAAAAGCCCTAAGGATGCAGATCCAAGGCAGGGATATTTAGAAACTGTGTAACAGCTCTAGGTTACACTTAAGCCATAGGTTTCCAATAAATTGAAGGAAGATGTAATAGAAACCTCCGTAATAGTGAGGAGCATTGATTCTCCTGAATATTCGACAGAGTACATCTTTATGCAAGCTAGGCTTTGTTTATAAAGAAGAATTACCTTAGTAAGTCAATTAAGAACAGACTTGTATACAACTAAACAGTGGAAGATCAAGGTCTGCTATTGTTTACCCCAAATTATCTAACACGTTGTCTATGTCAAATGATAGACTGTATAATATGCAGCTCAGTCGTGTCAGTGTGATTCATTGACATAGCTTAGAAAACATATCTTGAGGAGAAATCACAGCAAGTTTTAAAAATCTCTTTGATATCGCTAAAGAAGTAAGAGAGGTGATGAGGATATACCACTAAGAGACTGAGATGGTGAATAAGGTGTTGGATTAAACCAATTATTTGAATTCCCAGCGCAGATAAGCAGCAGTTAGAGAGGGGTTATTTATAGAATGTAATGGAACAAACTCTGGACTAAATCTCAAAAACCCCTGTCTATTTAGTTATCCCATGGGAATCTCTTTTTTTAAATCCCAGAACAAAGAGAAGGGTTTCAAAAGACCTACTACAGATAGCCTACAATTCTAAAATTTATCCAAGACACAGTATCATATCTCATCTACCCCTTAACATTCAAAACCTAGCCTTGAAGTTATGCCAGAAAAAATCAGCTTCCCTTTTCTATGATAACCCCATAAAAGTGTATCTCACTACTTCCTTTGACTTCAACGTTACAACAGTGATAGCCTCTCACAATACAGTAACTACAGGCTGAAAGTTTCCTAGGATTAATAGACCACATTTAGTTTCATATCAAGAGAAGTAAATCATTCATGTATACACAAAACCATTTAAGAAACATAAAATTGTTAGCCCATCAGTTGTTTGCAGAATGAAACAGTATCGCTTATCTGTGGTGTACCTTGGTGAGCCCACATGCTATTTTTATCCTTTAAGGTGTAGCTGCCCTTCAAGGACCAGTGTAGGCTGTTGGTGGTCATGATAGGTCGAGTTATCTAAATACTGTAGAAAGATAGGACCTTGAGGGATGTCAGTGGACTTATGTGGCCAGTATGTCAAATTCTAAAAGCATAATTGGCATTGTCGCATTAAAGGGCAAGTGAGTAAACCCAAACCAGCATGCCCTTTGTTCTCAGGTCATATGATAAGAGCATTTTCTTGATGTGCCCCATCAGTGAGTAAGGATTCCCAGGGAGCAGGACATCCTAGTTATCAGTCATAAAAGGCGTTTTAGGAACTCTCCATTCAATATGACAGAAAACACTTTTCTAAAAATGAACATTTAAATTAAATATTCTGTATTCCCTTGCCACTCAAGTGTCATTCTGGGACAAGCATCATTAACATTACCTGAGATCTATTAAGATATGCTGGTATGATATCTTACTCTTGGTGATGGTTATGCGATATGTATGCGCATTTCAAAATTTATCAAGTTACACATTAATATTTGTTCATTTTATTGTATGTCCTTCAAAAATTCATTCTGATTTAAAAAGAGAAGTGCTGATTTCCCAACTCTAGAATTACATCTAGTATGTCTTTCTGAATCTTTCCCTCTTTATGATCACTTGCCTAGAAGAGTAAGCTAATATATTAAAGTCCTGTGGTGTTAGAGGTGGCAAAGAGCCTGAATGGTTACTTTTTCCATGTAATTATGTGCTTTCTGACAAGGGACCTTTGGAGACAATGACAAGCATATTGGAAGCACTTGAATGGTAAGAATTTCAGACACCAGGATAATATCAGTGGCAGGAGATAGTCTTCTGTTTCCATATTTCCTATGTATGAAGCCAGTACTTTGTCATATAAATTATCTCAACAGAAATTTCAACATAGATGTGTTCAACACTTGTGTATGTGGTAGGAAATGTGTATGGTTAAGAGAAATCCACCTTACCATGTCTTAGAGTTTAAAAGACTCCTAACTGTCATTATCTCTGGTGTGACCTGAATGATATCAGGGGACTCAGTGACCATCTTCTAACTCTTGGAGAATAGGCTTAAAGCATGAAATTTGACTAATTTAATTTTATTTTCCTGAGTCAGAAAACAAATGAGCTCATAACTGTGAATGAAGTGTTGTTGTAGACATATAGTTTAGTAAATGTTTCTCTTCATTGATTCAGGATTTAATTTAAGTTCGATTTAAAATTCTTGCTCATCAAAATAATTGTATTATAAAGTTTATCGGGGACATGTCATTGACAATGTGTCTCCCTAGGAAAAATTCCAGTTTCTTGGTTCTACCCTGTTTACTTAGGGGTTTGTTACGGTTTTTTTAGTGGCAATATTTTTATATTAAATAAAGCAGTTCATAAAGATGAGAGGACATTGAAGATTGCAGTGTGGAAGTGAGACAGAGGCATATAATAGGAATATATAATTCAGGCAACTTATCCTGAAAGCGGAAGAGGAAAGAAGGCTGCACCTGACTGTATACACCTGGAGAAAAGAGCAGACCTCATGGAACAGGGTGAAGTTCCCAGTACATGACCAAAAGGACCCAAGCCTTTCCCCAACTGCAGCAAACCAGCATGAGGAAGAGAAACCATGGGGAGAAAGTGAAGTCCTGGGACTGCTGAAAACCTAGCTTAGAGATCTGTTCTGGGAGCACAAAGCTATACTGCATGATGCTTTGGTGATTACGGAGGTTAGAAAGCTAAGACAGGCAGAATACCTGGAGAGAGAGATTCCAGCCTCTTGGGGAAACTGGATCCATATCCTGCTGCTCTGGGACAAAAAACAAGGCAGGCTGTCTGAGAGACGTCCTAATGGTGAGAGGGCTGCTAAAGGGGCAAGAATTGCACAGAGCTTACTGCTCAGGGAAAGGACAGGTAGACAAAATTGTCCAGGGGCACTCTGCCCAGAATGTTGGGAACTTTCACAATCTTCAGGCTCTCCTGCTCCCTGGCTGGATACACAGCCCCAAGGCCCACTCTGTGATACACAGCCTCTTGTGCCTTCCTCCAGGCCAGCCTGCACCTGGTTCCCAAACCAACCAACCCTGTCCTGGCATCAGGCCAACAAGAGGGAAGCCCTGCCTACTGCTGCCAGAAACAAAGCATAGAGTCTTACACCTGTGTGCTCAGCCCACAGGTCCTGGCAATGGAGACAGGAATCATCTGGGAAGCAGGAAGCAGCTCTTTCCAACTGCCTGGCACCCACACTGCTCCCCTGTGACCCCAGACATTGCTCCAGAGGCTGAGCTTCTCCAAGCATAGACCTTCTGGGCACTAGAGGGCGCCACTTGCCAATATGAACCACCAAAGGATCCTGGTTCAATGCAAAATCCCATGTTCACCAGAAAAAGTCTCAAATGAAACCAATCTCATTGATCTTTCATAAAAAGAATTCTAAATGAAAATCATAAACATGTTCATGGAGGTACAGAAAGATATTCAAGAATTCTGGAATGAATTCTGGTTGGAGATCCAATCATTATGGAACACAGTATCAGAAACAAAACATACAGTGGAAGGTTTTAAAAGTAGACTAGATACAGTGGAGATGATAAATGAAATAGAAATTAGAGAACAGTAATACAGAGAAGCTGAGGCACAGAAAGAGATCTGTGTGAACAATCTAAGCATAACAGTATTCATATAAAAGGGGTACCAGAATAAAATATAGAGAAAAAGGGATAGAAAGTGTCTTTGAGGAGGTAATTGCTGAAAACTTCCCCATCTGCTGAAGGAGATAGTCTCTCAGGCCATGGAGGTGTACAGATCTTCCAACGCAAGGGAGCCAAGGAAGACAATGTCAGGACATACAGTAGGTAAAATGACAAAGATTCAAGGACATGGACAGACTATAAAAGCAGCCAGAGAGAAAAATAAGATCACATACAAAGGGAGCTCCATCAGGCTATCATCACACTTCACAGCAGAAACATTACAGGCCAGAGGGAGTGGCTAGATTTATTTAATGTAAAGAAGCAGAAGGGCCTCATGCCAATAATACTTTATCTGGCAAGACAATGATTTAAATTTGAATGAGGGATTAAACAATTTCCAGAGAAGCAAAAGCTGAGAGAATTTACCTCCCACAAACCACCTCTACAGTGTGTTTTGGAGAGACTGCTATACATTGAAGTGTTCCTAAGGTTTAATAGCTGTCACCAGAGGTAATAACACTACAGTAAAGTAAGTAGAACCATTAATTATTAGGAAAATGCAAAATTAATTCAGCTACCTCCAAAGTCAATCAAGGGATAAACAAAGGGTACAGAATGATACCTAATATATAAAGAATGGAGGAGGAAGATAAGTAGGAGAAAAAAAGAACTTTTAGATTGTGTTTGTAATAGAATACTAAGTGGGTTACATTAGACTCTTAGATAGTGAGGAAGTTAGCCTTGGACATTTGGTAAGCATAAATCTAAAACCTGCAATGGCAATAAATACATACCTATCAATAATCACCCTAAATGTTGATGGTCTGAATGCACGAATCAAAACACATAGAGTCACTGAATGGATAAAAAAAAGTACCCAACTATATGCTGCCTACCAGAGACTCACTTTAAACCCAAAAACATACATAGACTAAAAGTGAAGGGATGGAAAAGATATTCCATACAGCTAATAGTAGAAAAAGGCAGGAGTTGCAGTACTTCTTTCAGACAGAATAGACTTCAAATCAAAGAAAGTCACAAGGGACAAGAAAGACATTACATAATGATAAAGGGGTCAATCCAACAAAAAGATATTAACATAAATATGCAACCAACACACAGGAGCACCTACATATGTGAAACAATTACTAGCAGAGAAGAGCTGGTTCTTCAAGAAAACAAACAAAATAGATAAACCCCAAGCCAGATTAGGAAGAAAAAAAGAGAGTCTACACACAAACAGAATCAGTAATGAGAGAGGAAAAATCACTATGGACAGCATAGAAATACAAAGAATCATTACAGTATAGTATGAAAAGTCATATGCTAATAAACAAGACATTCTAGAAGGAATGGACAAATTTCTAGAAACATGCAAACTTCCAAACCTGACCCAGAAAGGAACAGAAAATCTGAACAAACTAATTACCTGCAATGAAGTTGAATTGGTAATCAAAAACTATCTACAAATAAAATCCCTTGACAAGATGGCTTCACCACTGAATTTTAATCAAACATTTAGTGAAGATGTAATACCCATCCTCTTTGTTTTCCATAAAGTAGAACAGGAGAGAATACTTCCAGACTTACTCTCTGAGGCCTGCATCATTCTAATTTCAATACCAGACAAAGACATCACAAAAAAATGCAGACCAATATCCCTGATGAACATAGATGCAAAATATTCAACAAAATATTAGCAAACCGAATTCAAAAATACATCAGAAATATCTTCTAGCCAGACCAACTAGGATTTATTCCAGGGATGCACAGATGTTTCAGTATTAGAAAAATCAATCACCATCATCTCCCACATCAATAAAAAGGACAAAACCCACATGATCATCTCCATAGATGCCAAAGAAGCGTTTGTCAAAATTCAACATCCATTCATGATAAAATCTCTCAACAAAATGGGCATAGATGGAAAGTACCACAACATAATAAAGACCATATATGACAAACCAACAGCCAACATCATACTTAACAGTAAGAAGCTGAAAGCCTTTCCTTTAAGATCGGAAACAAGACAGGGATGCCCACGCTGTCTACTTTTATTCAACATAATTCTGGAGGTCCTTGCCACAGCAATTAGACAATACAAAGAAATAAAGTCATCCAGATTGGTAAGGAAACGTTAAACTGTCATTGCTTGCAGATGACATGATATTACACATAAAACCCCTAAAGAATCCACTCCAAAATTACTAGATATAATATTTGAACTCAGCAAACTGCAGGATACAAAATTAATACACAGAAAGCTGTTGCATTCCTATACACTAAGAATGAACTAGCAGAAGGAGAAATCATAAAAACAATTCCACTCACAATTGCAGCAAAAAGAATAAAATACCTAGGAATAAAACTAACCAGTGAATTGAAAGACCTATATTCTGAAAACCACAGGACACCCATGAGAGAAATTAAAGAAGATACCTATTAATGGCAACACATCCCATGCTCATGGATAGGAAGAATTAATATTGTCAAAATGGAAATCCTATCTAAAGCAATCTACAGATTCAATGCAATTCCTCTCAAAATACCAACAGCATTCTGCAAATGAACTAGAGAAAATCTTTCTAAAATTCATATGGAAGCAGAAAAGACTGCAAAGAGCCAAAGCAATCCTGAGAAGGAAAAATAAATTGGTAGATATTACGCTTCCCAACTTCAAGCTCTCCTACAAAGCCAAAGTAATCAAGACAGTTTGGTACTGGCACAAGAACATAACAATGGACCAACGGAACAGATTAGAGAGCCCAGATATAAACCCAAGCATATATGGTCAATTAATGTGTCATAAAGGAGCTACAGACATACAATGGGGAAATGACAGCCTTCTCAACACCTGGTGTTGGCAAAACTGGACAGCTACTTGTCAGGGAAGGCAAATAGTGAATCTCTGACATCTTACTACACTGATGGACAGTGACTGTAATGGCATATGAGTGGGCACTTGATAATATGAGTGAGTGTAGTAACCACATTGTTTTTCATGTGAAACATTCATGAGAGTGTATACCAATAATACCTTAATAAAAACAAAGACTATTGGGATTCCAGTACAAGGCAGTTGAATTCAGCTAGTATTATAAGGTTGCTAGAGTTGGTCTTTGGCAACACCTAGCTTTTTAAATTTCCACCTTTATTAAAACATAATTGACAAACACTGCCAATGCTTTTGGTATCTCCCCTTTCTCTGTATTTCATTGCCTATGGAATCCTTTAATCCACCATGTCAAAGTAACTCACAAAAATGATAAGGGAGAGAGAATTGGATTAAGGTAGACCTTACCAAGTACCTTCAACTATGTATACATCCACAGAGTCAGACCATCTGCTACAAAATACTACCAGAGAAGAATATGTATTCAGAAACTTAAAATGCTTTGTGCAAGGTTCTTTCATTTTCATTCTATGCACAAATTGGAAATAGAATCTCCCTCTCCACATGTGTATACACATGCTTGTGTCTTTATTTTAGGTTATATGCTATTGGTGGACATGATGGATGTTCATGCCTCAAATCAATGGAATACCTTGACCCACACACTAACAAATGGAGCCTGTGTGCTTCAATTTCTAAAAGACGTGGACATGGAGTTGCAGCATACCATGGATTCTTATATGTTGCTGTGGGCCATGATTCCTCTGATACTAAAATTGCACCAGCTTTTCTAACCATGTGAAAGGGTAAATTATCTACTTTCTTATGCATGTATTCATTTGTTGTTTTTCTTTTTTCCAGAAATGAGAAAGATTTTCAGGCTACCAGAAATATTTGTAGGCTTCCAAATAAGTGTTAATCCTTTAGGGGGATTAATCCTTTGTGAAATCTCACACTTTCTCTTAGGCTCAAAATATTTTTGAAGAAATTCTCCTTAACCATTTCAGTTCCATCATTAAGAAATACATTAAAAGAATATGCTGTTTTGTTTGATAGTTAACTGTTAAAATAATAAGACCAAAGGGATGTAATAATAAAGAAACTTTATGCCCAGCTGTATCACTCAACACATTCACCATCTCAATAAAAAATAACTGTTTCAAAAACCAAACTGATCTTCAAAAGATGAAGACTTACCACCACAAAATATACATAAAGAATTCCCAAAGAAAGGTTTTATGTTCTGAACAATGCTCTATTGTGTTAAGTACTTCATTTTCCAAGGGTAACTTCTTTGAATGGGAAACACTTATTTGTATGAATAAGGTGTGACATATTCAAAATAAGTCAATCCTATGATTTTGCAGTTATACCATTCATACTCCTTTTCAAGATAGAAAAATATGCAAATATAATAGCTAAATAGTATTGCCTAAGACCAAATGAGAAATTTACAGTCAGTAAGGTTGTCTAAATTCACAAGATAGAGATCGGTGTGGGATGGTGTCCTCAAGGGAAATTCATGCAAGAGATAAAATTTGTAATAGTATGTATACAAACAAATGAAGAGAATTTCAGGGAGAGGAAAAAGCACAATAAAAACTGGAAATAAAGGAGAAAGCTTTGTAGATCAGAGATTTTAGTTTGAAACCTCATCTGGATCTTCAAGTATGACAAACCTAGAGAGACCCATTCTGAGACAGCGTAGGCAAACTGTTGAACATCAAAAACAAAGAAACAGTCTTGAAAATGGCATGAGAAAAACAATTCATGGCTTACAAGAAGCGGTTGATGCAGTGTGAAGAAAACCGGCTAATAGAGTCTGGAGAAAAGCCAGTTCTTATGAATACTAAGATTATACTATTCAAATAATAAATTGCACCAATCAAGCGAAGTCTATGTTCCAATCCCAGGACTACTACTTACAAGTTACGTGAACTTGCTCCTCCTGTTACTTTATATCTCTAAACATCAGTTTCTTGATGTGAAAAATGGGAATACTTGGAGTATCAACCTTGTTGGGGACAAGATATTCAATGTTGGCATACAAGATAATCAAGGTTAGTGTACGTGGTACATTTCCTGCCACCCATTAGGTTCTCAAAAGAAGTTAGTTCATGATACTGTTTTTGTATTACTTTTGTAAAGAGTATTATTGATACTGCTATAATTATCCCCTTATTAGCATTTTCCTTCAAAAAACTTGAGAAAATTGCTAGTGCTAAAGTATAATTTTCAGGAAGTTGTGATTTTCATACAAATACAAGATTTACATGTGTCAAGGATTTTCTGTGATGAATTAATGAAGCAAGCCTGTAAGAGCTAAAACCAGTCTTTGAAGAAAAGGTATATAGATAATTTAGGAATGCTGAAAATTTTGTGAATAGATGCGAGTGTAGTTAATATCCTGTAGGGAATAAAATGTAATTTTTGAGCATTAACATTTCTACATGGTGGAGATTAATTCTATGTCAAGCAAAATTCATTTGTATTGTTAAAGGCAAGAATCACAAGAAAACTCAGTTTTCTACAAGTTAAACTCTACATCTACAGAGTTGTGAAATAGCTTTGTAAACAAAGTCAATCAAAGGCACATATTCTGTAGAATCACATAATCTTCATTTCCATGTCTTAGTTTTTCTTTTTTTTATTAAGATATCATTGATACACTGTCTTCTGAAGGTTTCACATGATCAACATTGTGGTTTCAGCATTCACCCATATCAAGTCCACCACACACCCCATTGCAATCACTGCCAGACAATTTTTCTAAGACTAAGGGTCATCCAGTTATGTAAGATAATCATATAAATTAAAGGTTTCTAAATCTATAATATAAGCTTATGTTGGTTTGTTCAGGGATTACTATTTCTATAATAATGAGAGAATTGAGACAAAAAGTCAAGCAGATTATCCCTAGTTATTCTAACTGGAGGAAAAATTCCTGCAGTGATTCCCTTTGCTACAGTCTCCATATTATTTCCACAAGAATACAGAAACTTATCCAAAAGAAGAAAAGACAGGAAGGCAAAAAAGAACAAAAAGGGAGAGGCATATGATATTTTAATTTCAAAGTGATACAGTGGCTTATTTTTAAATAACTACTTTTGTGTGTCTTTACAGATAGAAACCATATTGCTAGTTTTTTCCTCAAAAGATTCATATTCCCCAGAACACTTTTGTTCCCTAATCAAAAAGTGTCCAAATATAAACAAGCATATATCTTCAGCATTATTATGCACATGTATAAAAGTCTTGGGTTTAGGTGCAAAGCTTTAAGGAAATTCTGTGAGCTCTGGTTCGCCATTTATACATGGGTGTACTCTGTAAGCTGAGTAAAGCCTCAATTAAAAGTAATTGTGTTGAAGATTCGCTTTAGCTAAATCATACAGCTATGAGATTTTTGGTTTCTGGGTTTTATGGTAATATCAGAACTCAAGTTGATATGTTTTGTGACACTCAGAAATATGTAATGGAAATTGAGGTTATGTTAATAATTGCTTATTTTCACATACTATGAAAAATATTCCTGGACGCAGGCAGAGCCAGGATGGCAGCATGAGTAGAGCAGCAGAAATCTCCTCCCACAACCACATATATCTATGAAAATATAACAAAGACAACTCTTCCTAAAATAGAGACCAGAGGACACAGGACAACATCCAGACCACATCCACACCTGCGAGAAACCAGCACCTCACGAAGAGGGTAAGATACAAGCCCCGGCCGGGTGGAACCCGAGCACGCCTATCCCCAGCCCCAGGATTCTGGACCAGAGCGCAGACACAGTGCATGCGTGGGGTCCTGGATACTAGGAAAACAGGGCGGCAGGACCGGTGAGCGGGTGCCTGAGGCTGATGCTGGAGAGGAAAGAAACGGGAGCAGTTTTTTTTTTTGGGCAAGTGCTTTTTTGAAAGGTTAAAGGGACAGGGACCCCTATACTAGGGAAACAGGGCAGCAAGACTGGTGAGTGGGTGCCTGAGACCACCGCCTGAGGACAAAAAATCGCACGTTTTTCCTTTTTTTTTCTTTCTCGTTGCTGTTGTTTTGGTTTGGAAAGTGCTTTTTGGAAGTCTTAAAGGGGCAGGACAGGACACAGCCCAGAGGCAGGGAATCTGGGGATCTCTAAGCACTCTAACCCCCTGGGCAATGGAGCACAGAGGCCCCTTACAGAGATAAATAGCCTCCCGGCCGCTTCCCCTCCAACGGGGTTCCCCCATTTTGGAGGAGCAGCCCCAGCCAGGCCACGCCCACAGCAACAGCAGAGATAAACCCCATAGCAACTGGGCAGGTAGCTGAAGCCCTGTCTGCGCACAGCTGCAAAGCACAAGCCACTAGAGGTCGCTATTATCCCAGAGGAAGGACACAAACCAACAAGAAGGAAAGCTCTCCCAGCTGTCACTCATACCAACTCTGCAAACGATCACCATGAAAAGGCAAAACTACAGGCAGACAAAGATTAGAGACAACACCTGAGGAGACAGACCTAACCAGTCTTCCTGAAAAAGAATTCAAAATAAAAATCGTGAATATGCTGACAGAGATGCAGAGAAAAATGCAAGAGCAATGGGATGAAGTCCGGAGGGAGATCACAGGTGTCAGGAAGGAGATCACAGAAGTGAAACAAACCCTGGAAGCATTAATAAGCAGAATGGATAAGATGTAAGAGGCCATTGAAGGAATAGAAACCAGAGAACAGGAACGTATAGAAGCTGACATAGAGAGATAAAAGGATCTCCAGGAAGGAAACAACACTAAGAGAATTATGTGACCAATCCAAAAGGAATAATGTTCGTATTAAAGGGTACCAGAAGAAGGAGGAAAAGGGATAGAAAGTCTCTTTGAAGATATAATTGCTGTTAACTTCCCCAAACTGGGGGAGGAAATAATCGAACAGACCACGGAAATAAACAGAACCCCCAACAGAAAGGATCCAAGGAGGACAACAGCAAGACACATAATAATTAAAATGGCAAGGGTCAAGGACAAGGAAAGAGTTTTAAAGGCAGCTAGAGAGAAAAAAGGTCACCTATAATGGAAAACCCATCAGGCTAATATCAGACTTCTCGACAGAAACCCTACAGGCCAGAAGAGAATGGCATGGTACATTTAATGCAATGAAACAGAAGGGCCTTGAACCAAGAATATGGTATCCAGCACGATTATCATTTAAATATGATGGCGGGATTAAACAATTCCCAGACAAGCAAGAGCTGAGGGAATTTGCTTCCCACAAACCACCTCTACAGGGCATCTCACAGGGACTGCTCTAGATGGGAGCACTCCTAAAAAGAGCACAGAACAAAACACACAACATATGAAGAATGGAGGAGATGGAATAAGAAGGGAGAGAAGGAAAGAAACTCCAGACAGTGTATATAACCGCTCAATAAGCGAGCTAAGTTAGGCAGTAAGATACTAAAGAAGCTAACCTTGAATCTTTGGTAACCATGAATCTAAAGCCTGCAATGGCAATAAGTACATATCTCTCAATAGTCACCCTAAATGTAAATGGACTTAATCAACCAATCAAACGACACAGAGTAATAGAATGGATAAAAAAGCAAGACCCATCTATATGCTGCTTATAAGAAACTCACCTCAAGCCCAAAGACAGGCACAGACTAAAAGTCAAGGGATGGAAAAACATATTTCAAGCAAACAACAGTGAGAAGAAAGCAGGGGTTCAGTACTAATATCAGACAAAATAGACTTCAAAACAAAGAAAGTAACAAGAGATAAAGAAGGGCACTACATAATGATAAAGGGCTTAGTCCAACAAGAGGATATAACCATTCTAAATATATATGCACCCAACACAGGAGCACCAGCATTTGTGAAACAAATGCAGAACTAAAGAGGGAAATAGACTGCAATGCATTCATCTTAGGAGACTTGAACACACCACTCACCCCAAAGGATAGATCCACTGGGCAGAAAATAAGTAAGGACACACAGGCATTGAACAACATACTAGAACTGATGGACCTAACAGACATCTTTAGAACTCTACATCCAAAAGCAACAGGATATACATTCTTCTCAAATGCACATGGAACATTCTCCAGAATAGACCATATAATAGCGCACAAAAAGAGCCTCAGCAAAAAACAAAATATTGAAACTCTACCAAACCAATTTTTCAGACCACAAAGGTATACAAGTAGAAATAAGTTCTACAAAGAAAACAAAAAGTCTCACAAACACATGGAGGCTTAACAGCATGCTTCTAAATAACCAATGGATCAGTGAACAAATCAAAATAGAGATCAAGGAATATATAGAAACAAATGACAACAACACAAAACCCCAACTTCTGTGGGATGCAGCGAAAGCAGTCTTAAGAGGAAAGCATATAGCAATCCAGGCACACTTGAAGCAGGAAGAACAATCCCAAATGAATAGTCTAACATCACAATTATCGAAAAAGAAGAACAAATGAGGCCAAAAGTCAGCAGAAGGAGGGACTTATAAAGATCAGAGAAGAAATAAACATTGAGAAGAATAAAACAATAGCAAAAATCAATGAAACCAAGAGCTAGTTCTTTGAGAAAATAAACAAAATAGATAAACGTCTAGCCAAAGTTATTAAGAGAAAAAGAGAATCAACATAATTAGAAAAGAGAATGGAAAAATCATGACAGACCCCACAGAAATACAAAGAATTATTAAAGGCTACTATGAAAACCTATATGCCAACAAGCTGGAAAACCTAGAAGAAATGGACAAGTTCCTAGAAAAATACAACCTCCCCAGGCTGACCAAGAAAGAAACACAAAAGTTAAACAAACCAATTATGAGCAAAGAAATTGAAACGGTAATCAAAAAATTACCCAAGAACAAAACCCCAGGGCCCAATGGATTTACCTCGGAATTTTATCAGACACACAGAGAAGACATAATACCCATTCTCCTTAAAGTGTTCCAAAAAATAGAAGAGGAGGGAATATTTCTAAACTCATTCTGTGAAGCCAGCATCACTCTAATGCCAAACCAGGCAAAGACCCCACCAAAAAAGAAAATTACAGACCACTATCCCTGATGAATGTAGATGCAAAAATACTCAATAAAATATTAGCAAACAGAATTCAACAGTATATCAAAATGATCATACACCATGACCAAGTGGGATTCAATCCAGGGATGCAAGGACGGTACAACATTCGAAAATCCATCAACATCATCTACCACAACAACAAAAAGAAAGACAAAATCCACATGATCATCTCCATAGATGCTGAAAAAGCATTTGACAAAATTCAACATCCATTCATGAGAAAAACTCTCAGCAAGTATCTCAACATAATAAAGGCCATATATGATAAACCCACAGCCAACATTATACTGAACAGCGAGAAGCTGAAAGCATTTCCTCTGAGATCGGGATCCAGACAGGGATGCCCACTCTCCCCACTATTATTTAACATAGTACTGGAGGTCTTAGCCACAGCAATCAGAAAAAAACAAAGAAATACAAGGAATCCAGATTGGTAAAGAAGAAGTTAAACTGTCACGATTTGCTGATGACATGATACTCTACATAAAAAACCCTAAAGACTCCACTCCAAAACTACTAGAACTGATATTGGAATACAGCAAAGTTGCAGGATACAAAATTAACACACCGAAATCTGTAGCTTTCCTATACACTTACAATGAACCAATAGAAAGAGAAATCAGGAAAACAATTCCATTCACAGTTGCATCAAAAAGAATAAAATACCTAGGAATAAACCTAACCAAAGTAGTGAAAGAGCTATACCCTGAAAACTACAAGTCACTCTTAAGAGAAATTAAAGGGGACACTAACAAATGGAAACATCTTATGCTCATGGCTATGAAGAATTAATATCGTCAAAATGGCCATCCTGCCCAACTCAATATACAGATTTGATGCAATCCCTATCAAATTACCAGCAACATTCTTCAATGAACTGGACGAAATAATTCATATGGAAACACCAAAGACCCCGAATAGTCAAAGCAATCCTGAAAAGGAAGAATAAAGTAGGTGGGCTCTCATTCCCCAACTTCAAGCTCTACTACAAAGCCATAGTAATCAAGACAATTTGATACTGGCACAAGAACAGAGCCACAGACCAGTGGAACAGATTACAGACTCCAGAAATTAACCCAGACATATATGGTCAGTTAATATTTGATAAAGGAGCCATGGACATACAATGGCAAAATGACAGTCTCTTCAACAGATGGTACTTGCAGACTGGACTGCTACATGTAGGAGAGTTAAACTGAACCATTGTCTAACCCCATATACAAAGGTAAACTCAAAATGGATCAAAGACCTGAATGCAAGTCATGAAACCATTAAACTCTTGGGAAAAAACAGGCAAAAACTTCTTAGACATGAACATGAGTGACCTCTTCTTGAACATATCTCCCCGGGCAAGGAAAACAACAGCAAAAATGAGCAACTGGCACTACATTAAGCTGAAAAGCCTCTGTACAGCGAAAGACACCATCAATAGAACAAAAAGGAACCCTACAGTATGGGAGAATATATTTGAAAATGACAGATCTGATAAAGGCTTGACATCCGGAATATATATAGAGCTCACACCCCTCAACAAACAAAAAACAAAAAACCCTATTAAAAAATGGGCAGAGGAACTGAACAGTTCTCCAAAAAAGAAATACAGATGGCCAACAGACACATGAAAAGATCCTCCACATCGGTAATTATCAGAGAAATGCAAATTAAAACTACAATGAGGTATCATCTCACTCCAGTAAGGATGGCTGCCATCCAAAAGACAAACAACAACAAATGTTGGCGAGGCTGTGGAGAAAGGGGAACCCTCCTACACTGCTGGTGGGAATGTAAATTAGTTCAACCATTGTGGAAAGCAGTATGGAGGTTCATCAAAATGCTCAAAACAGACCTACCATTTGACCCAGGAATTCCACTCCTAGAAATTTACCCTAAGAACACAGCAATCAAGTTTGAGAAAGACAGATGCACCCCTATGTTTATCGCAGCACTATTTACAATAGCCAAAAATTGGCAGCAACCTAAATGTCCATTGGTAGATTAATGGATAAAGAAGATGTGTTACGTATACACAATGCAATACTACCCAGCCATAAGAAGAGGGAAAATCCTACCATTTGCAGCAACATGGATGGAGCTGGAGAGTATTGTGCTCAGTGAAATAAGCCAAGCGGAGAAAACGAAATACCAAATGATTTCACTGATCTGAGGAGTATAAGAACAAAGGAAAAACTGAAGGAACAAAACAGTAGCGGAATTACAGAATCCAAAAATGGACTAACAGGTACCAAAGGGAAAGGAACTGGGGTGGATGGGTTGACATGGAGGGATAAGGGTGGGGGAAGAAGAAAGGGGGTATTAAGATTAGCATGCATAGTGGGTGAAGGGAGAAAGGGGAGGGAGGGCTGTACAACAGAGAGGACAAGTAGTGATTCTACAACATTTTGCTATGCTGATTGACAGTTACTCTAATGTGGTTTTTAGGGGTGACTTGGTATAGGGGAGAGCATAGTAAACATAGTATTCTTCATGTAGGTGTAGATTAAATATTAAAAAGAATGGAAAAAAATAAAACGGGGATTACTCCTTGATAGGATAAAATTTGGTAAATCAAAGATTAACACATGCTTTAAATATCCTCAATTTTGATCACTTAAAGGGTGTCAGATGATCGGATATGAAGGTACTCTTTACTGATAACATTCCTTTCTCTTAATAAAAAAAAAGAGCAGTTCCTATGCGCTGACCTCCATAGTTGATCATCTGACACCCTTTAAGTGTATCACTTAAAGTGATACACAGTGGTATAGAGGGCATTTCAAAGTGTGGGCAAAGGGTCTGTTTGTTTTTATGCAGAAGATCAAGGCCTAGCTTGGCTACCCAGAAAATGAACTAAGATACGATATGAGGAGGAGCTTCCAGCATCAGCACTCTCTGGAGGACTCATGCCGAGGTCATCGGACTCATGCCGATGATCATCAAAAAGCCTCCACAGGGATCCGGGCGATGCTGCGGTTGTGGCTGCTTCCAACCCACCGTTTCCTGGACTTGCCATTGGAATGAGGAGGGAGATGTCTAGGCTGGCATGTGCATACAGTGAGACAACGACTTTGTCCGGATCTGTACTGTTGGAACTCAACCAGGAGTTGGGAGTGGTGCAAGTTGGAGCACTCCAAAATCTTACGACTATAGACTATCTACGGTTAAAATAACATATGGGATGTGAACAGATCCCAGTAATGGGTTGCTTTAATTTGTCTGATTTCTCTCAGACTGTTCAAGTACAGTTGGACAATATCCATCATATCATAGACAAATTCTCACAAATGCCTAGGGTGCCTAACTGGTTTTCTTGGCTTTACTGGAGATGGATGGTAATTATAGATTTGCTTAGTTTATGTCACCTTTCTCCTATTATGTTAATATGTGTACTCAAGTTAGTTAGTAGTTTGAAACCTATACATGCTTAAGGTACTCTACAAGAAGATATATCAAAGAAATAATCCTCCCATGTTTTCTTCCATATGCTACCTCTCTAGCTTTTCTTCTTCCTTCCTAATTACAACCCTTAAATAAAATTCGTGCTTCATATTGAATTTACCGAGCATCATAATTCCTCCAGGTGGTAAATATACCTCGAGATAAGTGCTGGGCATAGAAGCCACAGGGCATAAATCTGCAAAGAAGTAAAAAGCTAACCTTTTCAAAGAATATGGCTTCTCTCTCACCAACTTTACATCTCCCTGTGTGGCCCCAGAAGATGACTGGTTTGCCAGAGACGGGTAACATTCCTCAAGGGAGGAACAACCTAAGACAAGCACAGTCGCAGGGGGGCCATCAGTTGAGAAATTCGGGATCTACAGTGGTGAGGCTTAGAACCTCTCCCACCCCCTGTTTTGAGAGAAATCTGCATCCGGGGATGTTTTATTGCCCTTGTCTAGCTTGGATTAACACATAGTCTACAGGCACACACCTGATCATCTACAATTGCTCTCTTACAACACTAAACTATGTTTTCTACCTTTGTCTTGCATCTACCTACCACTTCAGCATTTTATTAAAAATAAAAATAATAATAATAATAAAGGGAGAAATGTGGGATCCACATATAAATCAAGTATAAAAATCAAACGAATATTCATATTTGACCTGATTGTTTATAGTTCATAATGCGTGATCAAAACTGAAAGTTTCTGTGATGACTGCCCTTGTACTGGTCACCATGTAAGAACTTATTCACTATGTAAGAATTCGTTAACCATGTAAGAACTTGTTCGTTATGCTTCAGAAGATTGGAGACTGATGAGAATTAGGCTTGAGATGGATTAATGATTGGGCATTGAGCATTGACCCCCCTATACAGAATTTTATTGTTGTTAACAACCATTTGATCAATAAATATGAGAGATGCCCTCTCAAAATAAAAAACATTCCTGGATGTGCATCCCAGTTCAAATGGAAACCTAGGATCAGATAATTTATAATATGATTAAAGAGATAAAAACAGAAATCAGAGATGTATTAGAACTATAAGGAAATTAATAGAAGATAATACATGAAAATCTCTTCCATCTGGTACATATTTTTTCATTGTTTTTCAAATAGGCCAATATAAAATTAGCCTTTCCACGTATAATTATATGAGTTCTATTTTAGTCAGTTGTTTTAGATTTTAGTATTACATATTTTTTGAATAGGCGTCAAATTTTATGAAATAATTCCTGGAGAAGATTTTAATTAATATTACTAACTGAAATGCCCTTTAGTTGCTTATAGAGGGGCTTGGGATAAGGAGTTAGTTAACTTCAAGTAAAGGTAAATGGAAAATAATCCTAGGCTCCTTTGAAGATAAATAGGAACTTCCAGAGGGGGAAAAAGATAGGATAAGACTATAGTCGTCCTAACTACAAATGATACGAAAACCAGGATACCCCATCATACATAGTGAAAAGGCAATTATATTCAGATTTCCTTAAAATGAGAGCTGTTGTATAAACAGGATCATGTGAAACTTTGATAAATAATGAATAAGGTAATAGAAAACAAAAGCTCTCCTATCAGTACATGAAGTGATAGTGGGTGCATATTTCAAAGAATATTAAGATGCTAATATGTGAGTTTTGTTGATAGAGAATCTGAGTACGTATCAAATAAATGCATAGTATTTTGCAAAGGAAATACATTTTGATACGCTTCGCGTGTTCTCTGGTGGTGGAATAGAATTTCATCATGTGCTGATCCTTAACATTCAGTGGACTACATTTGATATTTATAAACCATTTTTAACTGCTTAGATAAATACAAATTTCATTAATGTCTATATTTTTAGTTTTAACACTCTTGGACTTCTCTCTCTTGTCTTCCTAAACCTATTAAGGCGTGGTCCAAAACTGATTCAAGGTCAACTGCGGTACCTCTGAGGGTTCCTCAAGTTGCTATTGCTGTATGTGCCCCTGGAGACAGGCTCTATGTGGTTGCAGGATATGGTGGACACACTTATTTGAATACTGTTGAGTCATATGATGCACATAAAGATGAATGGAGAGAGGTCCTCATTGAAAGTAATAAGATTGGTGTATTTCAGGTCTCAATAAAAGATTTCAAAATATATGATTGGAATTAACTGGATTACCTTATTCTCTAGGGGCCATCCACATTCTCTTAGAAGATTTTGTAGTGCATGTTTTATGTGTGCCACAGAAAATTACTAGTTGATCTAGTTGATCATTAGCAGGATCCAATAGTACTTATATGGAAGAGGGCAGAATAATCCTTTGACTTTATGGACTTGTTCTCTTCACAGAAAAGTGAATATATTCATTAATTTAAGAGCTTTACTCTCTGGCTGACTTTCTATGTATATACTATGATTTTTGAGTCAAAGAGCAATGCCCTCATCCACAAATGTGTGCTTCATTTTTTGACTGGTGCCCAAAAGAAAAACAACAAAATGACAAAATAAAGGATGAGTATTATTAGCTGTAATTTTTCAAAGAAGAAAATTATCAGAGAGGTGAAACTTCTTCAATATCACCTGCTCCTCAAATTCAGGTCTGCATCATTTCAAAAATATCTATGTTCTTTCCACCACCCTGGACTGTGATCTGTTCTGTATTTCCCCTTATTTTGATGCAAGTTGAAGGTTGGACCAGAAAAGCTAAGGACTTTTTCAACTCCAGCATACTATATTATATCAAAGACAGAGTTCATCCCAACAACATTTCTTTCCTTGTCTTTATTTTCTGTGTCAGGAAGCTCCTGTCAACGTTGGAAGAGTGGATGCCAGTGTGGTGGTGATGAAGCTACCATGAAGCCATTTTTATCAAAGGGAAAGAAAGTGGTACTTTGAGGAAATGGAGAAGGAAGCAGAGAAGAATGTTCTTTCCTTCAGTTAGTAATCAAACATGAAAATTCTTGAGTCATTTTAATGTGTAGTTGTAATTTCTCTGGTTTGTGAAGCCAGAACAAGTTTTCAAGTATAAACAACATATAGGTGTTAAGTGTGTTAAGTGTATGTGTTGTCACACCTTATACCATAAATGGATGTCATCCAATAGTCCAGGCTTTGCCTCATTACTTTAAAATGTTTAGGGGAAACTGATAGTAGCCAAGGTGTAAAATGTTATAAAAGTATTGGTAATTTTAAGTTAAGAGTCAGAGTTAAAAAATATTTTCTATTTCAAGAAAAAGGTACTGTAATATCTCAAAAATAACTAATATAAAAGATCATATCTGAAGGTGAAAATAGAAAGTCTCAATTTTAATAAAATATCTTGTACTTATTCAAACAGTATCCCAAATATCTAAGTACTACCTCACATTTACCAAAAGGAAAGCCTTTACTGTATTGAGACAAAAAACCAAAAACTAAAAATAACTCCCTGACATAATTTGTTATTCCCAGCAGTTTGCTAAAATCTTCAAACTTACTCTTGTACAGGACCAGCTTCCAAAACACACCAAGATTTGTTCGCCTTTAACATTTAGTCTTGCCAGATGTTACTAGTAAAATATTATAGTTATTTCATTTATACAATGTATATAAAAATAGCAAATATTTTTCACATTGATATAAACTGTGACCTCAGCTTTAAGAGTGTCAGGGCCTCACTTATACAGAAAGTAATATTCTCCTCAAACATTTCTGTGAAATCTGAACACTTACAATAAAGTTAAAGAAGTTTTCAGGAACAGTTTTTAAAGTACAGCAACATTTGCAAGTTGTTCTATAATATTAACACATGGAAACACCAAGTGCCCAATATCCACACTTAATTTTATAATTATATTTTATATGCCAATGCATGCTTTCCACATTAAGAATGTGTGCACTACAAAAAAGCTTTTTAAATTGAAAACAACAAAAAAAGATAGCTGGTTAGTACTTTACCTGTAAATTCTTACTTCTGTTCATGCTATTATTAAAATATTTAAAATGAAATGTTGAAAATATGTCAAGAAGTAACATTTCAAATAAATGCACGATTATTTTAGAATCAGTTTAAGATGTTCTTTTAAACAAGCTTTGTATTCTCATATGTGAAATTAGCAAATAAAATCCAGAGAGATGCTTATAAAATGTACTACTGCTTTTTTAGTTTTTTTAAATAATTTTTTTTTGTATCATTCATCTACAATTACATGAAGAACATTATGTTTACTAGGCTCACCCCTTCACCAAGTCCCCCCCCTAACACATACCCCTTCACAGTCACTGTCCATCAGCATAGTAAGGTGCTGTAAAATCACTGCTTGTCTTCTCTGTGTTGCACAGCCCTCCCCGTGCCCCACCACACACTATACATGCTAATCGTAATGCCCCCTTTCTTTTTCCCTGCCCTTGTCCTTCCCTTCCCACCCATCCTCCCCAGTCCCTCTCCCTTTGGTAACTATTAGTCCATTCCTGGGTGCTGTGATTCTACTGCTGTTTTGTTCCTTCAGTTTTCCTTTGTTCTTATACTCCAAATATGAGTGAAATCATTTGGTACGTGTCTTTCTCTGCCTGGCTTATGTCACTGAGCATAATACCCTCTAGCTCCATCCATGGTGTTGTAAATGGTAGGATCTAAAGAACTACATAGATCATGCAAAGATATTTGTACTTTAATTGAATTTAAATAAAATCTATTTCTTATGGTTATAAAGAATGTGGCTTTAAATGATATGAAGCGAAGGTTGAACTGACTTTTTCGTACTTATTTTCCAAACAGCTGAGATATTTATTTCCAAAAATAACCTCCTCCCCCTTTGCTTCATATCCCTGCCATTATCTCTAAATAGAGGGCTACAGACATCTTCAGTTCTAATGGTAAAGATGGAGAAATAGTGTCTGTAAAATATAAAAACACCACATACACATAACTGTTGAATCTCTAAATGCATACCATATCCGATTTAGTTCGGAAGTGGAGTCATGTAAACATGTATCCCCAGAGCTCAGCTTGGCCACTCATGTTGAACTGCAGTATGAACCAGCGGGTAAAAGAAAAAATCAGAGGACTTCTCTCAGCCTTGCTTGCCAATGCCCTAGTCACAACTGGATGATCCCACAGGAAGATCATGTCCACAGTTATGCCTAGTTAGGCAAGCAGAGATTGAATGCCATCTTCTTAATGGTCCAGCTGGGCTTGCTTCATTTCGATCAGATATTGACTAGTAGGAGAGAGATGTTGCCCGGGCACACAGCTGCAGTTTAAAATCGTGCTGGGACCACTATGGCCTAGCTGGGCTTCCGAAATCTGAGCGGTCAGAATGGACAGCTGCAGAGACTCAAGGCACCAAGGCAAGGCTGTGCTTGCCTCAGTCAAGCCTCGTCGGGAAAAGGAGATCCTGAGGCAGGCACCTTGCAACCATGGCATAGTGCACATGACCTATCAGGCAGGTTTTAACTAACAAGGATAAAATGGTTCTTAATTTCTTCCTTCAACAAGTGGCACATTTAGATACTAGGCCCTGATGGGAAAGAAAATGCTAGTTCTTGATTTTTCTGTAATCACTATGACCTTGCTCAGGATTCCCCACTCTTCAGCCTTCTGTATCATGACTCACCAGAAAACATCATCAGCTACTTTCCCTGTATCTCCACGGGGCATGTGGAGACTTGTAAATACATTCTACACAACTCTGAGCTGAAGAACACTCTGGGGCACTGAACTTGGGTCCTCTCTCTGCCTGACTATGCCACCCATCAACTTGACTCGGCTGTGGTTGCTGACCAGACCTGTTTAGATATGGAGGGAACACTGAATGGAAGTCTCCATGGGAGGGGTATCTCCTTTCTAGTCTGTTCAAGATACCACATTAAATTCCTATTTCACCAATCTGGCTCTCCATTCGTCAAAAAAAACTTGAAAAGGTTTTATGTTTCTTTTTTATTGACAATATTTTCATTTCAAAATTATTGCCTGCTATAGACTGGGTAAAAATCTTATTCCACATGCTGGAAATATAATACTGACATCCTCTTCTTTTTTGTATTCCTGTTATAATTCTAATCCCCTCACACACACACAGCACATACAATGAGGAAAATAGCACATCTAGAAAATTAGACTCTTGTACATGAATAAATGTTAAAAGGTTAAACAGTAAATGCAAATTAGTAGTCTTCAAAAGTGTAGTAAACCTGAATCATAAACATTTATGAAGAATCTACTATGTTTTAGGTCCTAATGATAAACACAAAAATGAAGGCTAAATTTATTAAATCTACCAAATCCAGGTCTATTCATTTAGGTTATATTCTAAGCAATGGAGAATCAGTTAGATGTCCTTTCCTCTACAAAGGACACCTGAATTTTCCAAGTTCATGTTCCATCTAAGGTCATGCAACCCTCATACAAAAAGCCCAATTCCATATGCTTAATTTGGTATCTGAGTGGTTAAATATTACTTTATGGATATAACTAATCACACCTTACCTGTATTGGTACACACAGTGGTACTGACAATCAGAGCGCAACCAGTCTTATTTGAAACTAGGCCCAAGAATACAAAATCAGGAGATCTTTAAGGAAAGAGATGGCAGCAAAATGGCAGCATAGGACTTCCTATCACCCCAACCTCCATCAACATGAATGACTATCCATGCATGAAAACACCCACCTAAAATCAGAACACAAGTGAGGGTTGACAGCAAGTGGTTGAAGCGCAGAAGTAAGAAGGACACATTGGGGAGGGAGAAAAGATCGATTCACACTTACCGTCCACGAAGCCCAGGCATCCCAGTGTGGGGAGACACCTTCCTGCTGAGGCAAAGAGAGTATAGTGATTACCCAGTGATACCATGTGCCCTACAAAGAACCCAGCCCAGTACCAGGCTGACTCCTGTGGCTCTAGATGACTCCCTATGGGATCCTATGAACCCAAGATTCTCATCCAGCACTTGGGGGCTCCAGAAACAACAAGCAGCTCCAGCATCCCCAAATGGCATCCTTGGCACCAGGTGCCCAGCGAACTACTATAAGCCTAGACCCTGGCTCACCCTAGCACCTGCCTACTCCAGTGGCCTTGGGAAGCTCACATAACTCTGAGCAGCTTCCAAGGAAGCACTTCTGGTGGCTGATCACAAACCAATGTCCTGTTCACTTGCTCCATTGCCAATTCCAGCAGCCTCAGGTGGATCCCATGGAACCAGGTTCCTAAGGGCTCCCAGGAACCCAGGAATCCATCTCATCCCATTGTCTCCTGGCAAGAATAGCCTCAAGTGGTGTCGCTGGCACAAAGTTCCAAGTGGCCTTCTGTGAACCAAATCCCAGGCTCATTCTGATGTCTGCCTACTCCAGTGTCCCACACAGCTTCCAGGACAGGACTCCCAGAAGTCTACCACAAACCAGGGCCAGGTGCTCCATCTAGTGCCTGCCTACTCCAGTGGCCCTGGACACCTCTCATGGTTCTAGGCGGCTTCAAAAACAGGGACCCCAGTGGGCCCCTGGGAACCCAGGCCTCTGGAAGCTCAGGTGGTCCCTGGTGGCACCAAGATCCCAGCAGGCTTTCAGGAATGCAACCATCACCCCTAACCCTGTCACCTGCCAGCTCCAGTGATCCCAAGGTGGCTCCTGCTGCAACAGATGCCTTCTCTCATACCAGGCTCCCAGTAAGTCACTGTGAATCCAGGCCCCCAGATCATCACAGCACCTGCTAGCTCCAGTGGTCACAGGCAGTTCCTGTGGACCCAGGCAGCTTCTATAGCCCTATGCTTCCAGCAGGCTCCCACAAATGTAAAGTCCACCCCACATTGGTGCCTGCTGGCCCCAGCAGCCTTAGGAAGGTCCTGTGGTTCCAGGCAACTGCCTCAAGTCCAGGTTCTCAGAGGGCCTCTGAAAACTCAGGCTTCCTACCCACCAGGGACTGGCCAATTCCATCAATTGTAGGTAGTTAGTGGCAACAGGTGATTTCACAGTTTGGGGAAGCTTCCTCTGTCACAGGTTCTAAGAACACTTATGGGAATGGAGGCCCCCAGGCCACTCTGCTACCTGCAAGCTCCCACAGTTCCAGGCTACTCTACTGGTCTCCAGATCCCAGCCCACCATGGCACCAGATGAATTCCCCGGCAGTAGGTTCCTGACAGGCTCCCATGAATGCAGACTCCCAGCTCACCCCAGTCCCATCCAGCTCCTTCTGTCCCAGAGGCTCCTGTGGCCTCAGATCCCCAGACGATGCCTGTAATCCAGGCTCCAGCAAGACATCTGTGAACAAAGGTACCCGGCAGGACCCAGTCCCAGGCTTTCAATTCACCCCAGCACCAGGGCAGTCAAGGACCCCAGCAAGGGGGAGAAATAACCTCTACATTAATTGTATGAGGCCAGCATTACCCTGAGTCCAAAGCCATAAAAGAACACTAAAGAAAAGAAAAATATAGGCCCACATGCCTGGTGAATATAGATGCAGAAAGCATCAGAGGTCTAAAATGTGAGGCACACATTGACAGTGTTCAAGGGAGGAATACGCAAATCTACCAAAATAGTAGGAAACTTCAATACCTCACCTTCATTAATGGATAGAACAACCAGACAGAAGATCAAAAAGTATGTAGAGGGCTTGAACAACATTACATACCAATTGGACTTAACAGATATGTACAGAACATTCCATCAGCAAAAGCAGAAAACACATTTTTCTCAAGAGTTCATGGAATATTCTACAGAATAGACCAAATGTTAGACTATAAGGCAAGTATTAATGAATTTATCATACAAAATATCTTTACCAAGCACAAGGAAATGAATTAAAAATCAATGACAAAAAGAAAAGTGGAAGTTTCACAAACACATGGAAATAAAACAATATATTGTTAACTATTTATGGGTCAAAGAAGAAACCAAAAAGGAAATTAGAACACATATTGGAATAAATGAAAATGAAAGCACAACATACCAAAATTTACAGGATGGAGATAACGTCGTGCTAGGAGAAAACCAATAGCTGCCAATACCTTCATTAAAAACATGGGAAAGATTTCAAATAAACACCCTAACTTTATGCTAGGAAAAGAAGAACAAAGTGACCCCAAAGCCAGAAAAAAAGAAGAAAGTAATACAGGTTCAAAGAGAGATGTACAAAATAGAGCATTTTAAAACAATACAGACTATCATGTAAACCAGGAATTCATTTCTCACAGAGATCAACAAAATCAGTAATGCTTTAGCAAGATTGATTAAGAAAAGAGAGAGATTCAAATTACTAAAATCAGACATGTGAATTGGAAAATTACTAATTATTTTAGAGAAAGAAAAAGGATTACAAAAAACACTATGAATAATTATATACAACAAACTGTAACAACTAAGATAAAGTGAATTACTGTAAATACACAACCTACAAACATTGAATCATGAAAAAATGGAAACTATGTATATGCCAGTATTTACAAAGGAGATTAAACAGAAATTAAAAATCTACCAACAAGAAAAATCCAGCATCTGGTAGCTTAATTGGTATATTTTACCAAACATTTAAAAAAAAAGCAACATTTATCTTGAAACTTTTCCAAAAAATTACAAAGGAGGTAATATTTTCAAACTCATAAGGCCTGCATGACCCAGATACCAAAACCAGAAAAAGGCCACTGCCAAGAAAATGATTAATATTAATGAATATTAATGCAGAAATCATCTAAAAATAGTAGCAAACTGAGTTCAGCAGCATATTAAAAATATTATACAGCAAGACCAATTAGGATTTAGTCCTGCAAGACAAGGATGGCTTAAGATACAAAAATCAATGTAAATATACCACCTTAATAGACTGAAGACAAGGACACATGATCATGTCGGTGCATACAGAACAGCCATTTGTCAAGACTCCACACCCTTTTGTGTTAAAACCAATTCAACAAACAAAGAATAGACTGTAACCACTTCAACAAAGACCATGTATAAATAACTCACAATAGGCATCACACTCTGTGGTGAGAGATTGAGAGCTTTTCCCCTAAGTTCAGCAATAAGACAAGGGTGTCCACAACTACTCAGCAACTAATTTTAGCTTTTCGAAAGCTCTACACAGAGCAATTATACATGAGAAAGTAATAAAAGAAATTGAAAATTCAGAGGAAGAATTATAATGTTTCCTATTCACAGCTGATATAACCTTATATGCAGAAAATCCTAAAGATCACGCACACACAAATGCTAGAACTAATAAATAAATTAAGCAAAGCTGCAGAATAAAAAATAAATGTATTAAATTCAGTTAGGTTGATATACACTATCAATTAATACTCCTATCTGAATGATTTAATTCCATTTACAATAACATAAGAAAATATTTGGAAATAATCTTAATGAGAGGGACAAAAAATTGTACATTTAAAACTATAAACTGCTTATGGAAGTAAATTAAGGAAGTCAGAAACAAATTGAAAGACATCCGATATCCATGGATTAGGAGATTTAGTATTGTGAAGGAATACTACATAGTGCATTAGACAGATTCAATAAAATTATCATCAACATCACAAATATCATTTTTTTTCAGAAATAGAAGAACCCCTCATAAAATTCATATGGAATCTCAAAGTGCCCACAATATATATAGAGATAAATCCAGCTTCTGGCCACCTTTAACAGAGGTTGCAATCTGGAAAGGTTAGGAGGTGCAGGAGGGTGGGAGGGATGGTGTTAGCAATGTTCTATTTCATGCCCTTATGATGATTACATGGATGTTTGCTTTATAATTATCCATTGAACTGTGCATTTATGTGCTTTCTCATATGTGATATTTCATTTTTAAAAAGTTTAGAAATAAATAAAACACAAAGCCTCAAAAATAAAACAGTTCTGCAATTCCATAACTGGGTATTTAACGAAAGAAATTGAAAGCACCAATTCAAAGAGCCATATGCAACCCTATGTTCACTGCAACATTATTTAGAAAAGGGAAGATACAGAAGCATCTTAAATCTTCATCAATATAGGAAGGGATAAAAAGAATTGGTTAAAGGGAGGGAGAAAAAGATGGTGGAGTAGAAAGTTAAGGTGGAAACCTCCTCTCAAATACACAAAAAAGAAGAAAATACAGCAAATACAACTAAACCTGAAAATGACCTAAAGACTGCAGAACAGATCACCTATACCTGGGGAAGAAGAGAAGACCACATGGAAAAGGATAAAGTGGCACAGCCATGACTGAGCTGGACCCAAGCCCTACCCCAAGTTAGTCCACAGGAAGGAGGAAGAGGAACAGAGCAGCAAGGGGATAGGGGCCCAGAAACGCTGCAAACCTGGGAACATGAGTCCACATTAGTTTGGGTTCTGGTAATTAGCAGGGCTGGACACCAGGGACACATAAATCACTCTGACAGGCTGAGACTCCAGCCACTTGTGGAGGACAGGCACTCGCTGCTGGTCCTGAGACCCGAAGCAGAGGCAGCAGTTTGAAAGACTTGTCAGTAGTGGGAGGGGTGAGGGTTGAATGGAATGCTTTCATCAGGAGAAAGGGCAGGTGGACAACACCTCCCCAGCCGTCCCTCTGCTCAACAGGTAAGGAATTCTTGGGAACCCAAGACACTCCATCCCCCTCACTGGCACCATAGCCCTGATGCTCTTCCCAGAAAGAACTGTCAGTGACTCAACCCACTCAGCAGAGCAGCAGGACCAGAATTTGCAGCCTGGCAGGCAGAGGGAGACTGTCCCAGCTTCCTTGCCCCATTTCCACCCAAACAGGCAGTTGCCTGAAGAAGCCAGCCCCAAGAGCTCCTTCTTCTGTGCAGGTGTCCCAGCCTGGTGCTGCATGTCCTGCTCTTCCCCAGAGACTCCCATTGGCCTGCCAGCCCCATTAACCCTGAAGCTCTGCCTTTGTGACAGGGCAGGAAGAGGGCACACAACCCACAGCAATCCCAGTAGAGGCTTCTGTTTGGATCACAAAGGTAGCTGAGGCAAACTGCCAGTGCTGCAGAAAGAAAGGCTTTCCACTGTGCATGCACATTATCTGGGACTCAGCAAAATAGAGGCAGGCACTGGAGACTAAAGAGTCTTGAGGCTCTGGGCACCATAGGATACCTTCTTCATAAAGCTATTACTGTATAGGCCAAGAAGCATAGCAGATCCAACTAATACAAAGGAGGAAACACAGAAACATTGACACAATGAGGAGTCAGAGGAATATGTTCCAATCAAATCTACAGGACAAGACACTCGAAAGAGGGCTAAGTGAAATGGAAATCACTACTCTTCTTGATGAACATTTTGAAGTGAAAGTCATAAACATGCTCACTGATTTACAGAAAAAAAGTACAAGATATCAGGGAGGAATTCTGCAAAGGAATAGAAGAGCTGAAGAAGAGCTACTCAGAGATGAAGAATACAGTAACTGAAATGAAGCATACAGTGGAGGAATTTAAGAGTAGATTACTACAAGGAGAGAAGACAATCAGTGAGAATGAAATTAGAGAACATGAACACAACCAAGCTGAGGAACAGGGAGGAGAAAGGAGCCTAGGAATGAAATAATAATGAGATGTGTAACCAATCCAAATTAAACAATATTCACAATGTAGGGATATCAGAAGGAGAAGAGAAAGACAAAGGAATATTTCCTTGAAGAAATAATCTCTGAAAAATTCCCCAATCTAGGGAAAGAAAAAGACAATCATATCATGGAAGTACAAAGAGTCCCTAACAAAAGGAACCCCAGCAGGACAACACCAAGACATATAATAACTAAAATGGCAAGACCAAAAATAAGCGGGAGAGTATTTAAAGCAGCCAGAGAGAGAAAAAATGGTTATTTATAAAGGAAATCCCAGGAGGCTATCAGCAGACTTGTCAACGGAAGCTCTACATGCCAGAAAGGAGTGACATGAAATATTTAATGTACTGAAAAGGAATAAGAGAGGAGCTACAAAAACATCCAGAAAACAGTAAAGTGGCAAAAGCACATACCTATCAATAATTACCTTACATGTAAATGAACGGAATGTACCAATCAAAAGACAGAGTGGCAGAATGGATACAGAAACAAGACCCATCTATATACTGCCTATATAATGCTCATTTCAAATCCGAAACCTTACACAGACTTAAAGAGAAGGGATGGGAAATGATATTCCCTGCAAATAAGAGGTGTAAAAAAGCAGTACTAAGACAAAACAGATTCCATTAAAAAAAAAAAAAAGGAACAAGAGACAAAGAGGGCATTACATAATGATAAAGGTGTTAGTCCAGCATGAGGCTATAACCATCATAAAAATCTATGCAATCAGCATAGGTGCCCCTAATCATGCATAATAATAATAGAATTAAAGTGGGACATAGACTGCAACACATTCATTTTAGGAGTCTTTAACACTCCACTCACATAAGTAGACAAATCAATCAGAGAGAAAATAAACAAGAGAACAGAGGCACTGAACCACAAATTGGATCAGATGGAATTAATGCATCTCTAAAAACACTCCACCCAAGAGCGGCAGGATAAACATTTTTCTCAAGTGCACATTCAATGTTCTGCAGAATAAATCACATACTAGGCCACAAAAGAGTCTTGAAACTCAAAGAAATTGTAGTAGTATCACGCAGTTGCTCAGACAACAATGTTGTGAAACAAGAAATAAATGACACATAGAAAATAAAAAATGCTACAAAAACGTGGAGGCTAAACAACATACCTCTAAATAATCATTGTTTCAATAAACAAATTACAACAGAAATCAAGTAATACATGGAGATAAGTGTAAGCAAATAATCAATAAGATTGAAATCTGCAGGATGCTGTGAAGGCAGTTCTAAGAAGGAAGTACATAGCAATATAGGCTTACCTCCACAAACAGGAACATTCCCAAGTAAAGAGTCTAAACACACAATTAAAGAAACTAGGAAAAGAAGAACAAACGAAATCTAAAGTTAGTAGAAGGAAGGACAAAATAAGTTTAAGAGCAGAAATAGATAAAATAGAGAAGAATAAAACAATAGAAAAATTCATTGAAGCCTATGTCAAACTGAAAATCTCTGCACAGTAAAGAACAGCATCAGTCGAACACATACTACAGTATGGGAGAATATATTCATAAATGACAAATCCAAAAAGGGGTTGACTTACATAATATGTAAAGAGTACACAAACCGTAACAAAAAAAGTAAATAATCCAATTAAAAATTGGGCAGAGGATCTAAACAAACACTTGTCCAAAGAAGAAATTCAGATGACCAAATGTCACATGAAAAGATACTCCACATAACTAATCATCAGAGAATGCAAATTAAGGCCACAATGAGATACCACCTCCCACTCGTCAAGATGGCCATCATCCAAAAGACAGGGAACAACAAATTCTGGTGACAATGCAGATAAAGGGGAACCCTCCTATAGTGTTGGTGGGAATGTAAATTAGTTCAAACATTGTGGAAAGTTGTATGGAGGTTCCTCAAAAAACTAAAACTACAAATACCATTTGACTCAGGAATCCCACTCCTTGGAATTCACCCAAAGAATACAAGTTCTCAGATCCAAAAAAGACATATACACCTCATGTTTATCACAGCACTATTTATGATAGCCAAGATATGGAAGCAACCTAAGTGTCGATAAGTAGATGAATGGATAAAGATGATATGGTACATATATAAAATGGAAAAATATTCAGCCATCAGAAAGGAACAAGTCCGACCATTTGCAACAACATGGGTACATCTGGAGGGTATTATGCTCAGTGAAATAAGCCAGGCAGAGGAAGACAAATGCCAAATGATTTCCCTCATTTGTGGAGTAAAACAGCAAAAGCAAACCTGAATGAACAAAACAGCAGCAGACTCACAGACACCAAGAAGGGGCTAATGGTTACCAAAGGGGAGAGAGAGGGGGATGGTGGGAGAAGGGGTTGTTGGGTATCATGATTGGTGCACATGGTGTGTTTGGGTTCATGTGGAAGACAGTGTAGCTCAGAAAAGACATATAGGGACTCTGTATCATCTTACTATACTGGTGGACAGTGACTGTAATAGGGTATTGTGGGGGTTGGGACTCCATAATAACGGGGAATGTAATAACTAAATTGTTTTTCTTGTGAAACCTTCATAAGAGTGTATATCAATGATACCTTAATGAAATAAATAAATCAATAAAAAACATCATCTTTTAAAAAAACATAAAAAACATTAACATATTAAATATTTTACTTAACAACATGAGAAAAGAACACATTGATATGAAAAAAGCTTATTGTTTTCTTGTCAATTGCACTGTAACACATTTTGTAGGTGAAAACCTATTGTGAAAATCGAATTGGTAACATTGTTATCTAATGACATAGTTGATGACATAGCAAATGCTCTGTATGCGTGAAACATTTTCCACTAAACTAATGATGTATGAATATTGTGAGGCTCTGCATTTTGCCCATTTGAAGTAACATTTTAGAAAGGCAAATAAAAAGATGATGTATTACTGTTAAACTTTTGACAAAGAGAAATTTATGTTTTTTTTTAGATAATTATTTTTTATTGAAGGATAGTTGACACACAGTATTACATTAATTTCAGGTGTACAACACAGTGATTCAACATTTATGTATATGATAATTCTAGGTACCAACTATCACCATACCAAGTTGTTACAATATTTTGACTATATTCCTTATGCTATACATTACATTCCGGTTACTTATTTATTGTACAATTGGAAGTGTATATTTTTTTTTCTTGTGAGGGCATCTCTCATATTTATTGATCAAATGGTTGTTAACAACAATAAAATTCTGTATAGGGGAGTCAATGCTCAATGCACAATCATTAATACACCCTAAGCCTAATTTCCATCAGTCTCCAATCTTCTGAAGCATAACAAACAAGTTCTTACATGGAGAACAAATTCTTACATAGTGAATAAGTTACCTGGTGAATATTACGAGGGCAGTCATCACAGAAGCTTTCAGTTTTGCTCATGCATTATGAACTATAAACAGTCAGTTCAAATATGAATATTCATTTGATTTTTATACTTGATTTATATGTGGATACCACATTTCTCTCTTTGTTATTATTGTTTTTAATAAAATGCTGAGAAGTGGTAGGTAGATACAAGATAAAGGTAGAAAACATAGTTTAGTGTTGTAAGAGAGCAAATGTAGATGATCAGGTGTGTGCCTGTAGACTATGTGTTAATCCAAGCTAGACAACGGCAATAAAACATCCACGTATGCAGAAGATTTCTCTCAGAACGGGGGGGGCGGGGAGAGCTTCTAAGCCTCACCTCTGTTGATCCCCATTTTCTCACCTGATGGCTCCCCTGCAACTGTGCCTGTCTTAGGTTGTTCCTCCCTTGAGGAATCTTACCCATCTCTGGCTAACCAGTCATCTTCCGGGGCCGTACAGGGAAATGTTAAGTTGGTAAGTGAGAGAGACGCCTTATTGTTTGAAAAGGTTAGCTTTTTACTTCCTTGCATATTTATGCCCTGTGGCTTCTATGCCCAGCATTTGTCTTGAGGTGTCTTTACCACTTGAAAGAATTATGATACTCGGTAAATTCGATATGAGGCACGAATTCTAATTAAGGGTTGTAATTAGGAAGGAAGAAGAAAAGCTATAGAAGTAGCAGGTGGAAGAAAACCTGGGAAGATTGATTATTTCTTTGACATATCTTCTTGTAGAGTGACTTCAGCATGTATAGGTTTTAAACTACTAATTAAATTGTGCACACACATTAACATAATAGGAGTACAGTTATATAACCAAAGCATACCTGTAATTACCAGCCATCTCCAGTGAAACCCAGAAAACCAGTTAGGCACCTTAGGCATTTGTGAAAACTTATCTATGATATGGTGGATATTGTCCAACTGTACTTGAAGAGTCTGAGAGAAATCAGACAAATTAAAACAACCCATTCATTCCTGGGGACTGTTCACATCCCATATGTTCTTTTAACAGTAAATAGTCTGTAGTTGTAAGATTTTGGAGTGCTACAATTTGCACTTCTCCTAATTCTTGGTTGAGTTCCAACAGTTTAGATCCAGTCAAATTTGTTGTTTTACTGTATGCACAGGCCAGCTTAGATATCTCCTTCTTCATTCTCATGGCAAGTCCAGGAACTGGTGGGATGAGTGCATCTACACCTGTAGCAGTGCGTGGATCTTTGTTGGGGTTTTTTGATGATCATCTTCTGGCATTAGTCTTCCTGAGAGTGCTGATGTTGGAAGTTCTTTTTCATATTGTATCTTAATTCATTTTCGGGGTAGCCAAATTAGGCTTTGATCCTCTGTATAAACACAAACAGACCCTTTGCCTACACTTTTATATTCCCTTTATATCATTGTGTAGGACTCATTGGAGGTCACCACACAGGAACTGCTTTTTTTTTTTTAAATCATTAATCCACACTTACGTGACGAATATTTTGTTTACTAGGCTCTCCCCTATACCAGGTTCCCCCTATATACCCCTTTACAATCACTGTTCATCAGCGTAGCAAAATGTAGAATCACTACTTGTCTTCTCTGTGCTGTACAGCCCTCCCCTTTCTCCCACTCCCCATGCATGCTAGTCTTAATACCACCCTTTTTCTCCCCCCTCTTTATCCCTCCCTACCCACTCATCCTCCCCAGTCCAATTCCCTTTGGTACCTGTTAGTCCATTCTTGAGTTCTGTGATTCTGCTGCTATTTTGTTCCTTCAGTTTTTCCATTGTTCTTATACTCCACAGATGAGTGAAATCATTTGGTATTTCTCATCCTCTGCTTGGCTTGTTTCACTGAGCATAATACCCTCCAGCTCCATTCATGTTGCTGCAAATGGTTGGATTTTCCCTTTTCTTAAGGCTGAGTAGTATTCCATTGTGTATATGTACCACATCTTCTTTATTCATTCATGTATCGATGGACATTTAGGTTGCTTCCAATTCTTGGCTATTGTAAATAGTGCTGCGATAAACATAGGGGTTCATCTGTTTTTTTCAAACTTGAGTGCTGCATTCTTTGGGTAAATCCCTAGGAGAGCAATTCCTGGGTCAAATGGTAGGTCTGTTTTGAGCATTTTGATGAACCTCCAAACTGCTTTCCACAATGGTTGAACTAATTTACATTCCCACCAGCAGTGTAGGAGGGTTCCCCTTTCTCCACAGCCTCGCCAACATTTGTTGTTGATTGTCTTTTGGATGGCAGCTCTCCTTACTGGTGTGAGGTGATACCTCATTGTAGTTTTAATTTGCATTTCTCTGATAATTAGCGATGTGGAGCATCTTTTCATGTGTCTCTTGGCCATCTGTATTTCTTTTTTAGAGTTCAGTTCCTCTGCCCATTTTTTAATTGGGTTATTTGTTTTTTGTTTGTTGAGGTGTGTGAGCTCTTTATATATTCTTCTTGTCAAGCCTTTATCGGACCTGTCATTTTCAAATATATTCTCCCATACTGTAGGGTTCCTTTTTGTTCTATTGATGGTGTCTTTTGCTGTACAGAAACTTTTCAGCTTAATATAGTCCCACTTGTTCATTTTTGCTGTCATTTTCCTTGCCCAGGGAGATATGTTCAAGAAGAGGTCACTCATGTTTATGTCTAAGAGGTTTTTGCCTATGTTTTTTTCCAAGAGTTTAATGGTTTCATGACTTTCATTCAGGTCTTTGATCACTTTTGAGTTTACTTTTGTATATGGGGTTAGACAATGGGCCATTTTCATTCTCCTACATGTTTTGCCAGCTATCCAGTTTTGCCAGCACCATCTGTTGAAGAGACTGTCATTCCGCCATTGTATGTCCATGGCTTCTTTATCAAATATTAATTGGCCACATATGTCTGGGTTAATGTCTGGGTTCTCTAGTCTGTTCCATTGGTCTGTGGCTCTGTTCTTGTGCCAGTACCAAATTGTCTTGATTACTATGGCTTTATAACAGAGCTTGAAGTTGGGGAGTGAGATCCCCCCTAGTTTATTCTTCTTTCTCAGGATTGCTTTGGCTATTCAGGGTCTTTGGTGGTTCCATATGAGTTTTTGAATTATTTGTTCCAGTTCATTGTAGAATGTTGCTGGTAGTTTCATAGGGATTGCATCAAGTCTTTATATTACTTTGGGCAGGATGTCCATTTTGACGATATTAATTCTTCATAGCCATGAGCATGGGATGCATTTTCCATCTGTTAGTGTCCCCTTTAATTTCTCTTAAGAGTGACTTGTAGCTTTCAGAGTATAAGTCTTTCACTTCTTTGGTTAGGCTTATTCCTAGGTATTTTATTTTTTTGATACAATTGTGAATGGAGTTGTTTTCCTGATTTCTCTTTCTGTTGGTTGATTGTTAGTGTATAGGAAAGCCACAGATTGCTGTGTGTTGATTTTGTATCCTGCAACTTTTCTGTATTTCGATATCAGTTCTAGCAGTTTTGGGGTGGAGTCTTTAGGGTTTTTTTATGTACAGTATCATGTCATCTGCAAATAGTGACAGTTTAACTTCTTCTTTACCAGTCTGGATTCCTTGTATTTTTTTGCTTTGTCTGATTTCTGTGGCTAGGACCTCCAGTACTATGTTAAATAACAGTGGGGAGAGTGGGTATCCCTGTCTAGTTCCCGATCTCAGAGGAAAAGCTTTCAGCTTCTCGCTGTTCAATATAATGTTCGCTGTGGGTTTTTCATAGATTGCCTTTACTATGGTGAGGTGCTTGCCCTCTATTCCCATTTTGCTGAGAGATTCATCATGAATAGACGTTGAACTTTTTCAAATGCTTTTTCAGCATCTATGGAGATGATCATGTGGTTTTTGTCTTTCTTTTTGTTGATGTGGTGGATGATGTTGATGGACTTTCGAATGTTGTGCCATCCTCGCATCTCTGGGATGAATCCTACTTGGTCATGGTGTACGATCCTTTTGATGTATTTTTGAATTCGGTTTGCTAATATTTTGTTAGGTATTTTTGTATCTATGTTCATCAGGGCTATTGGTCTGTAGTTTTCTTTTTTGGTGGCATCTTTGCCTGATTTTGGTATTCGGGTGATGCTAGCTTCATAGAATGAGTTTGGGAGTATCCCCTCCTCTTCTATTTTTTGGAAAACTTTAAGGAGAATTGGTATTATGTCTTCCCTGTATGTCTGATAAGATTCCGAGGTAAATCCATCTGCCTGGGGGTTTTGTTCTTTGGTAGTTTTTTGATTACCACTTCAATTTCATTGCTGGTAATTGGTCTGTTTAGATATTCTGTTTCTTTCTGGATCAGTCTTGGAAGGTTGTATTTTTGTAGGAAGTTGTCCATTTCTCCTAGGTTTCCCAGCTTGTTAGCATATTGGTTTTCATAATATTCTCTTATAATTTTTTGTATTTCTGTGGGGTCTGTCGTTATTTTTCCTTTCTCGTTTCTGATACTGTTGATTTGTGTTGACTCTCTTTTCCTCTTAATAAGTCTGGCTAGAGGCTTATCTATTTTGTTTATTTTCTTGAAGAACCAGCTCTTGGTTTCATTGATTTTTGCTATTGTTTTATTCTTCTCAATTTTATTTATTTCTTTTCTGATCTTTTTTATGTCCCTCCTTCTGCTGACCTTAGGCCTCATTTGTTCTTCTTTTTCCAATTTTGATAATTGTGACATTAGACCATTCATTTGGGATTGTTCTTCCTTTTTTAAATATGCTTTGATTGCTATATACTTTCCACTTAAGACTGCTTTTTCTGTGTCCCACAAAAGTTGGGGCTTAGAGTTGTTGTTGTCATTTGTTTCCATATATTTTTGGATCTCCATTTTGATTTGGTCATTGATATATTGATTATTTAGGAGCATGTTGTTAAGCTTCCATGTGTTTGTGAGCCTTTTTGCTTTCTTTATACAGTTAATTTCTATTTTTATGCCTTTGTGCTCTGAAAAGTTGGTTGGTAGGATTTCAATCTTTTGGAATTTACTGAGGGTCTTTTTGTGGCCTAGTATGTGGTCTATTCTGGAGAATGTTCCATGTGCACTTGAGAAGAATGTGTATCCTGTTGCTTTTGGATGTAGAGTTCTGTAGATGTCTATTAGGTCCATCTCTTCTAGTGTGTTTTTCAGTGCCTCTGTGTCCTTACTTATTTTCTGTCTGGTGGATCTGTTCTTTGGAGTGAGTGGTGTGTTGATGTCTTTTTGAATGAATGCATTGCATTCTATTTCCTCCTTTAGTTCTCTTAATATTTGTTTCAGGTATGTTGGTGCTCCTGTATTGGGTGCATATATATTTATAATGGTTATATCCTCTTGTTGGACTGAGCCCTTTATCATTGTGTAATGTCCTTCTTTGTCTTTTGTTACTTTCTTTATTTTGAAGTCTGTTTTGTCTGATATCAGAATTGCAACACCTGCTTTCTTCTCTTTGTTGTTTGCATGAAATATCTTTTTCCATCCCTTGATTTAAGTCTGTGAATGTCTTTGGGTTTGAGGTGAGTCTCTTGTAAGCAGCATATGGATGGATCTTGCTTTTTTTACCCATTCTCTTACTCTGTGTCTTTTGATTGGTGCATTCAGTCCATTTACATTTATGGTGATTATTGAAAAGTATGAACTTATTGCCATTGCAGGCTTTAAGTTTGTGGTTATCAAAGGTTCAGGGTTAGCTTCTTTACTATCTTACTGTCTAACTTAACTCACTTGTTGAGCTATTATAAACGCAGTCTGATGATTCTTTATTTCTCTCCCTTCTTATTCCTCCTCCTCTCTTTTTCATATGTTGGGTGTTTTGTTCTGTGCTCTTTTTAGGAGTGCTCCCATCTAGAGCTGTCCCTTTAGGATGTCATGAATAGGTGGTTTGTGGGAGGCAAATTCCCTCAACTTTTGCTTGTCTGGGAATTGTTTAATCCATGCTTCATATATTAATGATATTCGTGCTGGATACAGTACTCTTGGTTCGAGGCCCTTCTGTTTCATTGCATTAAGTATATCATGCCATTGTCTTCTGGCCTGTAGGGTTTCTGTTGAGAAGTCTGATGATAGCCTGATGGGTTTTCCTTTGTAGGTGACCTTTTTTTTTTCCTCTGGCTTCCTTTAATACTTTGTCCTTGTCTTTGATCTTTGCCATTTTAATTATTATGTGTCTTGGTGTTGCCCTCCTTGTATCCTTTGTCATGGGAGTTCTGTGTACCTCTCTGGTCTGAGAGGCCATTTCTTCCCCTAGTTTGGGGAAGTTTTTGGCAATTATTTCTTCAAAGACACTTTCTATCCCTTTTTCTCTCTCTTCTCTTTCTGGTATCCCTATAATGCGTATATTGTTCCTTTTCAATTGGTCACTCAGCTCTCTTAGAATTCTTTCATTCCTGGAGATCCTTTTATCTCTCTCTGTGTCAGCTTCTCTGCCTTCCTGTTCTCTGTTTTCTAGTGTATTAATGGTCTCTTGCATCTCGTCCATTCTGTTTTGAAGTCCTTCCTCAGCTTGTTTTATTTCTGTATTCTCCTTCCTTAGTCCTTGCGTATTTCTCTGCAAGTCCATCAGCACAGTTATGACTTTTGTTTTGAATTCTTTTTCAGGAAGACTGGCTAAATCTATCTCCCCAGGTTCCTTCTCAGGGGAAGATGTAGCAGATGCCGAAGCTGTCTGGGTTAGTCTTGTCTGGATCATATTTTTTTGCCTTTTCATGTTGACAGGTGCTATTGACTGTCAGTTGGGAGGGCCAAACTCTTCACTTGCTACTGGCCTCTCTTTACTGGGACAACTGCGACCCCTAGTGGCTTGTGTTGGGTAATTGCGTGTAGGCTGGGTCTTTGTGTCTTGCCAGCCGAAGTCTAGGAATTTTTCCATTCTGCCTTTCTGTGGGCGTGTTTTGCCTTAGGCTGTTTCTCTGATTTTGCAGCGCCTGGAGGGGTAATGGACAGGGGTGCTGTTTGGCTGTTTACCTCCATGAGGGGTCTCAGAGCTGTTGCCCAGGGGGTTAGTGCACCCGGTTTTCCCTGTAATTTCCAGCCACTGGGCTGTGACCTGTGTTGTTTCCGTCTAGCTGTTAAGTCCCTGTCCCTTTAAGACTTTCAAAAAGCAGTCACTTTTCTTTGTCACAGGGGCATCAGCTTCGGCACCTGCTCAGAGGTCTTGCTGCCCTATTTCCCTCGTTTCCAGCCCTCAACGCATGCACTGTGTCTGCACTCTGGTGCAGGTGGCTGGGTCTGGGTGTTTTGCAGTCCTGGGCTCCCTCTCCCTCCCTCCGGGAGCTGGGGGGAGGTGTGCTTGGGTCCCGACAGGCCGGGGCTTGTATCTTACCCCTTTCACCAGGTGTTGGGCTCTAGCACATGTGGATGTAGTCTGGCTGTTGTCCTGTGTCTTCTGGTCTCTCTTTTAGGATTAGTTGTATTTGTTGTATTTTCAAAAATATATATATTTTTGGGAGGAGATTCCCACTGTCCTACTCACTCTGCCATGTTGGCTCTGCCTCCAAATCTTATGTGGTTTGATTCATTTTTAACACATCATTAAATAAACAGAACCTAGAAAGGCAAATAAAAAGATGATGTATTACTGTGTTAAACTTTTGACAAAGAAATTTTATGTGTTTTGGTTCATTTTTAACTCATCATTAAATAAACAGACCAAAAAAATGCTTTAAAAAAGGAAGAGTGTCTTGAAGTTTGCAAGGTATAGTTCTTTCACTTCCTTGGTTAGGTTTATTCCTAGGTATTTTATTCTTTTTTATGCAATTGTGGATGTAACTGTTTTCCTGATTTCTCTTTCTGCTAGTTCATCATTAGGGTATAGGATTGCAACTGATCTCTATGTATTAATTTTATATCCTGCCACCTTGCTGAGTTCATTTATTAGATCTAGTAGTTTTGAAGTGGATTCTTTAGGGTTTTTCTGTACAATATCATGTCATCTGCAAATAGTGACACTCTAACTTCTTCCTTACCAATCTGGAGGCCTTTTATTTCTTTGTGTTGTCTGATTGCCATGGTGGGGACCTCAAGAAATAAGTTGAATCAAAGTGGAGAGAGTGGGCATCCTTGTTGTGTTCCTGATCTTAAAGGAAAACCTTTCAGCTATTCACTGTTAAGAATGATGCTGAGTTTGTGTTTGTTATATATAGCCCTTATAAGCTTGAGGTCCTTGCCCTCCATACCCATTTTGTTGATAGTTTTTATCAGGAATGGGTGTTGAATTTTGTCAAATGCTTTTTTTGCATCTATGGAATTGATCATGTGGTTTTTGTCCTTCTTTCTACAGATATAGTGGATAATGTTGATGGATTTCCTAATGATGCAACATCCTTGCATCCTGGGGATGAATCCAACTTGATCACAGTGTGGGATCCTCTTGATTTATTTTTCAATTCAGTTTGGTAATATTTTGTTGAGTATTTTTGCATCTATGTTCACCAGGGATATTCTTCTGAAGTTTTCTTTTTATGTGGTGTCTTTGCCTGGTTTTGATATTACAGTAATGGTGGCTTGATAGGATGGGTTTGAAAGTATGCACATCTCTTCTAATTTTTGGAAAACTAAGGAGAATTGGTATTATGCCTTCTCTAAGTTTCTGATAAAGTTCATCAGTGATGCCGTCTGGTCCAGAGCTTTTGTACTTGCCTTGTTTTTTGATTACTGATTCAGTTTCACTGCTGGGCTGGTAATTGATGTGTTCAGATTTTCTGTTTCTCTCTTGGTCAGTCTGGAAGGTTGTATTTTTTAGAAAGTTTTACATTTCTTTTAGGTTATCAAGTTTGTTGGTATATAGTTTTTCATAATATTTTCCAATAATTGTTTGTATTTCAGTGGTGTCACATAGGCACATTAGTTTACAATAGAGTAACCATCTAACTTATTGAGATAGTTAAAACATAACTAGCATTCTGGCTGAGTCCATAAAAAATTAATAGCTATAACTGCAAATGTTATAAAATTCTAGACACGAAGACCCCAGGCGGCATCCTTGCCCATCCCTGCGATGCGGGGTTTCTTGTTCACAGAGTCAAAGAATGAACTTCATAAAATAGCAAGATGTGAACTTTACAGAGTTTTCTTCAGATTAAGAGAAAATATCTAACCCCCACAGGTGCAGGGAGGGGCAGGCCCAGCATGACCCATGCCTTGATTTATCCCTTGCCTTCCCACTAAGCAAGGGTCGTTTCAGAGCCCTGGTTACGGTGGGACCTCACCAGGGTGCTCCCACTCTGCTCCTCCTGGGAGTTCAGATCCACACCCTAGTGTCTTCTGCATGGGCCTTAGCATACATAGTACACCGGCACAGAGTGTGTGATAGGTTTCCTGTCTCCAAAGGCAGAGGTTGCAGGTTGAATCAGCCATTGGCCATTGGCTTAGTTCATCGTGACTGTGCAGTGAAGCCCCCACAGAAACCCATGAGAAGAGCCTAACTCCACTCTTTGCATCGTGCTTCCCTGGCCCAGAAAGAGCTCCCGTGCTTGGAGAACCAGAACACTTCCACATGCCAGCTCTGAATAACAGAAGCTGCTTTATTTGGGAACTTATCCTATGTTATCTATTCATCTGGCTGTTATCTTGCATTTTTTCCTAACTGGTAAGCCTAAGAGTTTTGTGGAGTTTTGTGAGCTGCTCTATCAAATTAATTTTTATTAAACCTAAGGGAGAGGTCACTGGAAAAGCCCATCTGTAACCAGTAGGCCAAAAGCATAGGTAACAGCTGGCGCTTGCATCTGGTATCTGGAATGTGGGGTTGTGGGCAGTATTGAAGGATGGGATGAAGCCCTTCTCCTGGGGAATCTGGTGCTGTCTCTGGGCACATGGCATCAAAATTGAGTTGAGTTCTCAGATAGCCTGCTCTGTTCAAGAATATCTTGGTGTGTTGCATGACAAGACTTCATCCCCACCTCACACACGCATTGGAATTGGGTCTAGGAAGCTGCAAGGAGTTGTGAAAATAGTGCCTTAATTAAAAAATGAAAGAGACCCTAGATAGCTCTCCTTCTTCCATATGGAGGTTCCATGGGAAGAAGTCAGTCTGTAACCTGGAAGAACCCACCACACTAGCACCCTGATCTGAAACTTCTAGTCTTCATAACTGAGAAATAAATGTCTGTTGTTGATAAGGCACCTAGCCTATGGTATTCCCTTATCATAACTTGAACCAATTCAGACATCTACAAAGACTCAGTCATGAAGAAATAGAATGTCTGAACAGACCTATAATTCATACGGAGGTTGAATCAGTGATCAAAAACCTGCCAACAAGGAAAAGCTCAGGATCAAAAGTTATGTAGAAAATTCTACCAAACATTTAAAGAAGAATCAACACAGAGCCTTCTCACATTCTTTAAGAACTTTGAAGTGAAGGGAACAATTCCAAACTCATTTTATAAAGCGTGTGTTACCCTGATACTAACCCCATATAAAAATACCAGAGGAAAACAGACTAATATCTTTGATGAATGTTGATGCAAAAACCAGTACAATACTCGCAGAACAATTCAACCACACACGAGTAGGATCATACACCATGCCCAAGTAGGAGTTATTCATGCAATGCATGGATGGAATGACTTTTGAAAATCAATTAATTCAATATACTACATTAATAAAATTAAGGGCAAAAACTGCATCATCATCTCAACTGATGCAGTAGAAGCATTTAACAAAATTTGAAATGAAGCAAGCCCAGCTGGACCATTAAGAAGATGGTACTCAATATATGCTTGTCTAACTAGGCATAACTCTGTACATGATCTTCCTGTGGGATCATCCAGTTGTGAATGGGGCATTGTCAATCAACACTGTGAGAAGTCCTTTGATTTTTCTTTTTCCCACTTGTTCACACTCCAGTTCAACTTGAGTGGGCAAGCTGAGCTCTGGGGATAAAGGTTTACATGACTCTACTTCTACACTAATTTGGATATGGTATGCATTTAAAGATCCAATGGAGTTCTGTGCATGTGAGATTTTTATCATTTTACAGCCACTATTTCTCCATCTTTACCCTTAGAACTGAAGATGTCTGTAGCCCTCTATTAAAGATAGTGGCAGGGAGAAGATTCAAATGGGGAAGAGGTTATTTTTTAAAATAAATAGCTATTAGGAAAATAAATACAAAAAAAGTCAGTTCATCCTTCACTTCATATAATTTAAAGCCACACTTTTATAACCATAAGAAATAGATTGTTTAAATTCACTTTATCAAACTACAAGTATCTTTGCACAATTTATGCAGTTCTTTTTTAAAACGTAAAAGGCAGTAGTATATTTTATAAGCATCTCTCTGGATTTTATTTGCTGGTTTCACATGAGAATACAATGCCCGTTTAGAAGGACATGTTGCATATATTCTAACATAATCATACATTTACTTGAAAAGGTATTTCTTGTAGTATTTTCAACATTTCATCTTAAATATTTATATAAAAGCATAAATAAAAGTAAGATTTTTAAGGCAAAATAGATTTTAAGTTTTTTTTGCAGTTTTTTATTTTAAAAATTTCTTTTGTTGTGCACACATCCTTAATGTTTTCTTCTGTATGAATACAACAACAGGAAAGCATGTATTGGAACATAAAATATAATTACAGGATTAAGTGTGGATATTGGACATTTGGTGTTTCCATGTGTTAATATTACAGAACATCTTACCAATGTTAGTGTACTTTAAAAACCTGTTTTGAAACTTGTTTAACTTTATTGTAGGTGTTCAAAGAAATTTTTGAGGAGAATATTACTTTGTATACCACTGAGGCCCTGACACTCTTAAAGGTGAGGTCACACTTTATATCAATGAGAAAAATACTTGCTATTTTTTGAATAGAATGTATATATGAAATTACAGTAATACTTTACTAGTACAATGTGACAAGATGAAATGTTAAAGAATAACAAATCTCTGTGTGCTTTAGAAGACAGTCCTACACATGAGTAAGTTTGAACATTTTAGCATACTGTGATCAGCATAATAAATAATGTCAGTGAACTATTTTTCTATTTCTGTTTTTTAGCCTCAACACAGTAAAGGCTTTCCTTTTGGTAAATGTGAGGCATTATTTAGCCATTTGGGATATTGTGTGAATAAGTGAAAAGTATTTTATTAAAAGTGAGATTTTCTATTTTCAACTTTAGATATACTCTTTTATATTAGTTATTTTCCAGATATTAGAATAACTTTTTACTCAAAAAAAAATCTTTTAACTTCTGATTCTTAACTTAAAAATTACCAAAAAGGCTTTTGCATCATTTCATACCTGGGCTACTATCAGTTTCCTCTAAACATTTTAGCATTTTAAAGTAATGAGGCTCAAAGCCTCATTTATAGTATGAGGAGAGACAACACAAACACTTAACAGCTATATGTAATTTATGCTTAAAAAATTGTCGTGGCTTCACAAACGAGATCTACATATTAAAATGACTAAAATATTTTCATGTTTGATTACTAAATGAAGGAAAGAACATTCTTCTCTTCTTCCTACTTCATTTCCTGGAAGTATCCACTTTCCTTCCCTTTGATGAAAATGGCTTTATGGTAGCTTCATCACCACAATATATGAACCTGCCCTTCCAATGTTGACAGGAATTCCAATTTTCTGTCCTAACACAGAACATAAAACAAGGAAAGAAATGCTGTTTGAATGAACTCTGTCTTTAACATAAAATGGCTTGTAGTAGTTGAAAAAGTCCTTAGCTATTCTGTTCCAACCTTCATCTTGCATAAAAGTAAGGGGAAATACAGGCCAGATCACAGTCCATGGGTGGTGGAAAGAACATAGATATTTTTGAAATGATGTAGACCTGAATTTGAGGAGCAGCTGATATTGAAGAAGTTTCCCTTCTCTAATAATTTTCTCCTTTGAAAAATTACAGCTAATAATACTCATCCTTCGTTTTGCTGTTTTTCTTTTGGGCACAAGCCAAGAAAAGAGGCACACATTTGTGGATGAGGAAATTGTTCTTTGACTTACAAATCATCATATATACATAAAAATTTGGCCAGAGAGTAAACCTCTTAAATTAATGAATATATTCACTTTTCTGTGAAGAGAATGAGTCCATGAAGTCAAAGGATTTTTCTGCCCTCTTCTATATAAATACAGTTGGATCCTGCTAATGATCAACTAGATCAACTAGTAATTTTCTGTTGCACACATAAAGCATGCACTACAAAATCTTCTAAGAGATCTGGTTAGCCCCTAGAGAAGAAGGTAATCCAGTTAATTCCAAACACATGTTTTGCATTCTTTTATTAAAATCTGAAACATACCAATCATTACTTTCATTGAGTGCCTCTCTCCATTCATCTTTATGTGCATCATATGACTCTACAGTATTCAAATAAGTGTGTCCATCATGTCCTTCAATCCCATAAAGCCTGTCTCCAAGGGGCCATACAACATTAGCAATGCGAGGAACACCCAGAGACGCCGCAGTTGACCATGAATCAGTTTTTGGATCATACCTTGAGAGGTTTAGAAGACAACAGAGATAGGTCCAATAGTATTAAAACAAAAAATGCAGACATTAATGAAATGTGTATTTATGTAAGGAGCTAAAAATACCTTATAAATATGAAATGTAACCTACTAAATGTTAAGGATCAATACAGGAAGAAATTCTCTTCTTCCACTACAAGTCATGCAAAGCATATCAAAAATTAGTTCCTTTACAAAAGACTAGGCATTCTTTGATGGGTACTCGGATTCTCCATGAGCAAATTTCACATATTAGCATCATAACATTCTGGGAAAAATGCCCCCTCTCTCCCTTAGTGTACTGACTGGAGGGATTTTGTGTTTCTATTATCTTATTCATTATTTACCGAAGTTATACACGTTCTTGTTTATACAAGAGCTCACATTGTAAGTAAATCTGAATATAATTGCCTTTTGGCCTTGTGTAATGTAGTAAGCTGATTTTCATACAATTTGTAGTTAAAATGACTATACTTTTATCCTATCTTTTTCCCTCTGCAAGTTCCTATTTATCTTCACAGGCATCTAGGAATGTTTTCCATTTACTTTTTATTTTTTATTTTTGAGAGGGCATCTCTCATATTTATTGACCAAATGGTTGTTAACAACAATAAAATTCTGTATAAGGGGGGTCAATGCACAATCATTAATCAACCCCAAGCCTAATTCTCAACAGTCTCCAATCTTCTGAAGCATAATGAACAAGTTCTTAAATGGTGAACAAGTTCTTACATAGTGAATAAGTTCTTACATGGTGAACAGTGCAAGGGCAGTCATATCACAGAAACTTTCGGGTTTGACCAGCATCATGAACTATAAACAACCCAGTCAGATATGATTATTCATTTGATTTTTATCCTTGATTAATATGTGAATCCCACATTTCTCCCTTATTATTATTATTTCAATAAAATGCTGAAGTGGTAGGTAGATGCAAGATAAAGGTAGAAAACATAATTTAGTGCTGTAAGAGGGCGATCAGGTTTGTGCCTATAGACTAAGTATTAATCCAAGCTAGACAAGGGCAGCAAAACATCCACGGATGCAGAAGATTTCTATCAAAACAGGGGGTGGGGGGTGAGGTTCTAAGCCTCCCCTCTGTTGATCCCCATTTCTCACCTGATGGCCCCCCTGTGACTGTGCCTGTCTTAGGTTGTTCCTCCCTTGAGGAATCTTACCCATCTCTGGCTAACCTGGGCCATACAGGGGCCATCTTCCGGGGCCATACAGGGAAATGTAAAGTCGGTAAGTGAGAGAGAAGCAATATTGTTTGAAAAGGTTAGCTTTTTACTTCTTTGCAGATTTATGCCCTGTGGCTTCTATGCCCAGCATTTGTCTTGAGGTATCTTTACCACTTGGAAAAATTACGATATTCAGTAATTTCGTTATGAGGCACGAATTCTACTTAACGGTTGTAATTAGGAAGGAAGAAGAAAAGCTATAGAAGTAGCAGACGGAAGAAAACATGGGAATATTTATTATTTCTTTGACATATCTTCTTGTAGAGTAACATAAGCATGTATAGGTTTTAAACTACTAATTAAATTGCGTACACACATTAAAATATAGGAATATAGGAATATAGCTACATAACCAAAGCAGACCTACCAATACCAGCCATCTCTAGTGAAACCAAGAAAACCAGTTAGGCACCCTAGGCATTTGTGAAAACTTATCAATGATATGATGGATATTGTCTAACTGAATTTGAATAGTTTGAGAAAAATCAGACAAATTAAAACAGCACATTCCTGGGAACTGTTTCCATCCCATATGTTCTTTTAACAGGAGCTAGTCTATAGTCACAAGATTTTTGGAACGCTGCACTTCTCCTAATTCTTGGTTAAGTTCCGACAGTATACACCCAGTCAAATTTGTTGTTTTACTGTATGCACAGGCCAGCTTAGATATCTCCTTCTTCATTCCAATGGCAAGTCCAGGAACCGGTGGGATGAAAGCAGCTACAACTGCAACAGCGCCAGGATATTTGTTGAAGTTTTTTCATGATCATCTTATGGAATGACTCTTCCAGAGAATGTTGATGTTGGAAGTTCTTCTTCATATCGTATCTTAATTCATTTCCTGGGTAGCCAAATTAGGCTTTCATCCTCTGTATGAACACAAACAAACCCTTTGCCCACATTTTGATATGCCCTTTATACCATTGTGAAGAACTTATTGGAGATAACCACAGAGAAACTGCTTTTTTTTAAGAGAAAGGAATATTATCAGAAAAATGTATTTCCATAGCTGATCATCTCTGACACCCTTTAAATGATCAAAATTAAGGATATTTAAAGCACGCAATAATCAGTGATTGGCAGTTAGTTTTATCCTATCAGGGAGTAATCCCCCTTTACATTCTTTTTTTTAAAATTATTAATCTACAATTACATGAAGAATATTCTGTTTACTAGGCTCTCCCCTATACCAGCCCACCCCCTAAACCCCTTTAATGTCACTGTCCTTCAGCATAGCAAAATGTAGAATAACTACTTCTTCTCTTCTTGGTGTTGTACAGCCCTCTGCTTTCTCCCAACCCCCCATTATGCATGCTGATCATAATATCCCCTTTCTTCTCTCCCCCTTTTCCCTCCCTACCCACCCATCCTCCCCAGTCCCTTTCCATTTGGTACCTGTTAGTGCATTCCTGGATTCTGTGATTCTGTTGCTGTTTTGTTCCTTCAGTTTTTCCTTTGTTCTTATACTTCACAGATGAGTGAAATCATTTGATATTTCTCTTTCTCTGCTTGGCTTATTTCACTGAGCATAATACCCTCTAGCTCCATCCATGTTGTTGCAAATGGTAGGATTTGTTTTCTTCTTATGGCTGAATAATATTCCATTGTGTATATGTACCACATCTTCTTTATCCATTCATCTACTGATTTACACTTAGGTTGCTTCCAATTCTTGGCTATTGTAAATAGTGCTGCAATAAACATAGGGGTTCATCTGTCTTTTTCAAACTTGAGTGCTGCATTCTTAGGGTAAATTCCTAGGAGTGGAATTCCTGGGTCAAATTGTAAGTCTCTTTTGAGCGTTTTGAAGAACCTCCTTACTGCTTTCCACAATGGTTGAACTAATTTACATTCCCACCAGCAGTGTAGGAGGGTTCCCCTTTCTCCACAGCCTCACCAACATTTGTTGTTGTTTGTCTTTTGGATGGCAGCCATCCTTACTGGTGTGAGGTGATACCTCATTGTAGTTTGAATTTGCATTTCTCTGATGATTAGTGATGTGGAGCATCTTTTCATGTGTCTGTTGGCCATCTATATTTCTTTTTTGGAGAACTGTCTCTTCAGTTTCTCTGCCCATTTTTTAATTGGATTATTTGCTTTTTCTTTGTTGAGGTGGGTGAGCTCTTTATATATTTTGGACATCGAGCCTTTATTGGATCTGTCATTTACAAATATATTCTTCCATACCTTTTTGTTCTATTGATGGTGGCTTTTGCTGTACAGAAGCTTTTCAGCTTAATGTAGTCCCACTTGCTCATTTTTGCTGTTGTTTTCCTTGCCCGGGGAGATATGTTCAAGAAGAGGTCACTCATGTTTATGTCTAAGAGGTTTTTGCATATGTTGTTTCTAAGAGTTTTATGGTTTCATTACTTATATTCAGGTCTTTGATCCATTTTGAGTTTACCTTTGTATATGGGGTTAGACAATGGTCCAGTTTCATTCTCCTACATGTAGCTGTCCAGTTTTGCCAGCACCATCTGTTGAAGAGACTGTCGTTCTGCCATTGTATGTCTATGGCTCCTTTATCAAATATTAAGTGACCACATATGTTTGGGTAGATGTCTGGAGTCTCTAATCTGTTCCACTGGTCTGTGGCTCTGTTCTGTGCCAGTACCAAATTGTCTTGATTACTATGGCTTTATAATAGAGCTTGAAGTTGGGGAGTGAGATCCCCCCTACTTCATTCTTCTTTCTCAGGATTGCTTTGGCTATTCGGTGTCTTTGATGTTTCCATATGAATTTTTGAACTATTTATTACAGTTCATTGAAGAATGTTGCTGGTAATTTTACAGGGATTGCATCAAGTCTTTATATTACTTTGGGCAGGATGGCCATTTTGACGATATTAATTCTTCCTAGCCACGAGCATGGGATGAGTTTCCATTTATTAGTGTCCTCTTTAATTTCTCTTAACAGTGATTTGTAGTTTTCAGTGTATAGGTCTTTCCTTTCTTTGGTTAGGTTTATGCCTAGGTATTTTATTCTTTTTGATGCAATTGTGAATGGAGTTGTTTTCCTGATTTCTCTTTCTATTGGTTCATTGTTAGTGTATAGGAAAACCACAGATTTCTCTGTGTTAATTTTGTATCCTGCAACTTTGCTGTATTCCGATATCAGTTCTAGTAGTTTTGGAGTGGCATCTTTAGGGTTTTTTATGTACAATATCAAGTCATCTGCAAATAGTGACAGTTTAAATTCTTCTTTACCAATCTGGAATCCTTGTATATCTTTGTTTTGTCTGATTGCCATGGCTAGGTCCTCCAGTACCATGTTAAATAACAGTGGGGAGAGTGGGCATCCCTGTCTGGTTCCCGATCTCAGAGGAAATGCTTTCAGCTTCTCACTGTTCAGTATAATGTTGACTGTGGGTTTATCATATGTGGCCTTTATTATGTTGAGGTACTTGCCCTCTATACCTATTTTGCTGAGAGTTTTTCTCATGAATGGATGTTGAATTTTGTCAAATGCTTTTTCTTCATCTATGGAGATGATCATGTGGTTTTTGTCTTTCTTTTTGTTGTTGTGGTGGATGATGTTAATGGATTTTCGCATGTTGTATCATCCTTGCATCCTTGGGATGAATCCCACTTGTTCATGGTGTATGATCCTTTTGATATATTTTTGAATTCGGTTTGCTGATATTTTATTGAATATTTTATACATCTACATTCATCAGGGATATTGGTCTGTAATTTTCTTTTTTGGTGGGGTCTTTGCCTGGTTTTGGTATTAGAATGATGTTGGCTTCATAGAATGAGTTTGGGAGTATTCCTGCCTCTTCTATTTTTTGAAACACTTTGAGGAGAATGGGTATTATGTCTTCTCTGTTTGTCTGATAAAATTCCGAGGTAAATCCATCTGGCCCGGGGGTTTTGTTCTTAGGTAGTTTTTTGATTACCGCTTCAATTTCATTGCTGGTAATTGGTCTGTTTAGATTTTCTGTTTCTTTCTGGGTCAGTCTTGGAAGGTTGTATTTTTCTAGGAAGTTGTCCATTTTTTCTAGGTTTTCCAGCTTGTTAGCATATAGGTTTTCATAGTAGTCTTTAATAATTCTTTGTGTTTCTGTGGAGTCTGTCATTATTTTTCTGTTCTCATTTCTGATTCTGTTGATGTGTGTTGAATCTCTTTTTCTCTTAATAAGTTTGGCTAGAGGCATATCTATTTTGTTTATTTTCTCAAAGAACCAACTCGGTTTCCTTGATTTTTGCTATTTTTTATTCTTCTCAATGTTGTTTATTTCTTCTCTGATCTACATTGCGTCCCTCCTCCTGCTGACCTTAGGCCTCATTTGTTCTTCTTTTTCCAATTTCTATAGTTGTGATATTAGACTATTCATTTGGGATTGTTTTTCCTTCTTCAAGTGTGCCTGGATAGCTATATATTTTCCTTTTAAGACTGCTTTCACTGCGTCTCACAGAAGTTGGGGCTTTGTGTCATTGTTGTCATTTGTTTCCATATTTTCCTTGATCTGTATTTGAATTTGTTTGTTGATTCAGTGATTATTTAGGAGCATGTTGTTAAGCTTCCATGTGTTTGTGAGCCTTTTTTGTTTTCTTTGTGGAATTTATTTCCATTTTTTTACCTTTGTGGTCTGAAAAGTTGGTTGGTAGAATTTCAGTATTTTTGAATTTACTGAGGCTCTTTTTGTGGGCTAGTATGTGGTCTATTCTGGAGAATGTTCCATGTGCACTTGAGAAGAATGTATATACTGTTGCTTTTGGATGTAGAGTTCTGTAGATGTCTATTAGGTCCATCTGTTCTACTGTGTTGTTCATTGCGTAGGTGTCCTTACTTATTTTCTACCCCATGGATCTATCCTTTGGGGTGAGTGGCATGTTGATGTCTCCTAAAATGAATGCGTTGCAGTCTATTTCCCCCTTTAGTTCTGTTAGTATTTGTTTCACATATACTGGTGCTCCTGTGTTGGGTGCCTATATATTTATAATGGTTATATCCTCTTGTTGGACTGAGCCCTTTATCATTATGTAGTGTCCTTTTTATCTCTTGTTACTTTCCTTGTTTTGAAGTCTATTTTGTCTGATATTAGTACTACAACCTCTGCTTTCTTCTCTCTGTTGTTTGCATGAAATATATTTTTCCATCCCTTGACTTTTAGTTTGTGCATGTCTTTGGGTTTGAGGTGAGTTTCTTATAAGCAGCATATACGTGGGTCTTGCTTTTTCATCCATTCTCTTACTCTGTGTCTTTTGATTGGTGCATTCAGTCCATTTACATTTAGGGTGTCTATTGAAAGATATGTACTTATTGCCATTGCAGGCTTTAAATTCGTGGTTACCAAAGGTTCAAGGTTAGCCTCTTTAGTATCTTACTGCCTAAGTTAGCTCGCTTATTGAGCTGTTATGTACACTGGAGATTCTTTTCTTCTCTCCTTTCTTATTCCTCCTCCTCCATTCTTCATATATTGGGTGTTTTGTTCTGTGCTCTTTTTAGGAGTACTCCCATATAGAGCAGTCCCTGTAAGATTTCCTGTAGAGGTGTTTTGTGGGAGGCAAATTCCCTCAACTTTTGCTTGTCTGGGAATTATTTAATCCCTCCATCATATTTAAGTGATAATCTTGCTGGATACAGTATCCTTGGTTCATGGCCCTTCTGTTTCATTGCATTAAATATATCATGCCATTCTCTTCTGGTCTGTAAGGTTTCTGTTGAGAAGTCTGATGATAGCCTGATGTGTTTTCCTTTGTAGGTGACCTTTTTCTCTCTAGATCCCTTTAAAACTCTTTCCTTTCCTTGATCTTTGCCATTTTAATTAATATGTGTCTTGGTGTTGTCCTTCTTGTGTCCTTTCTATTGGGAGTTCTGTGTATTTCCATGGTCTTTTTGATTATTTCCTCCCCCAGTTGGGGAAGTTTTCAGAAATCATTTCTTCAAAGACACTTTCTATCCCTTTTTCTCTTTCTTCTTCTTCTGGTAACCCTATAATATGGATATTGTTCCTTTTGTATTGGTCACACAGTTTTCTTAATATTGTTTCATTCCTGGAGATCCTTTTATCTCTCTGTATGTCAGCTTCTATGCATTCCTATTCTCTGGTTTCTAATCCATCAATGGCCTCTTGCATCTTATCCATTCTGCTTATAAATTCTTCCAGAGTTTGTTTCCCTTCTGTAGTCTCCTTCCTGGCATCTGTGATCTCCCTCCAGACTTTATCCCTTAGCTCTTGCATATTTCTGTGCATCTCTGTCAGCATGTTTATGATTTTTATTTTGAATTCTTTTTCAGGAAGGCTGGTTAGGTCTGTCTCCTTCTCTGCTGTTGTGTCTGTGATCTGGGTTTGCCTGTGATTTTCCCTTTTCATAGTGATAGAAATAGTTTGCAGAGCTGGGACGAGTGACGGCTGGAAAAACTTCCCTTCTTGTTGGTTTGTAGCCTTCCTCTCCTGGGAGAACAGTTACCTGTAGTGTCTTGTGCTGGGCAGCTGCATGCAGACAGGGCTTCTGTTCCTGCCCAGCTGCTATGGAGTTTTTCTACACTGTCGCTGTGGGCGTGGCCTGCCTAGGGCTGCTACTCCAACATGGTGGAGCCGTGTTGGAGGGTGAGCAGCTGGGAGGCTATTTATATCCATGAGGGTCCTCCATGCTCCTTGCTACCCAGGGGGTTAGAGTGCCACGAGATCCCCAGATTCCCTGCCTCTGGACTAAGTGTCCCAGGATGCTTTGGTCCAGTTTTGGGGTCCCTGTCCCTTTAAGACTTCCAAAAAGCACCCCTTCTTGAGGTGCTGGGTTCTCGCAGGTGTGGATGTGGTCTAGATGTTGTCCTGTGTCCTCTGGTCTCTATTCTAGGAAGAGTTGTCTTTGTTGTATTTTCATAAATATATGTGGTTTTGGGAGGAGATTTCCACTGCTCTACTCATGCTGCCATCTTGGCTCCTCCCAAGACTGCACATATTTTAAGTCAGGAGGCCCACATTAGATTAACAAACTGCTTACTTTCAAACAAAAAGTTATAAACATATATAAAGATGAAATTTTACCCCAGATATCCAAACCAATAATAACTTGTGTTATTTACCTTACTAAACATAAGAGCTATTTGAATAACAGCAACAAAGTATTTACCCTTTGAGGAAAAATCTAAAATGGAATGTTAGGCAACATGGCAAACAATAAAGTTTCTAATGGATAGGGACTTGTTCCGAGGACCCTTTGATTAACTGAGTATGCTGCTTTCCTCCACTGACCCCAGTCCTCTGTGAGGTTACTTGCTGCTGGCTCATTACCCGAGTAGGGCACCACTCCTTCTTCCTTTGGAGACTTGGACATATAGGTTGCTTCCATATCTTTGCTATTGTAAATAATACTGCAATGAGCATGGGACTGTAAATGTCTTTGTAAGGTACTGTTTTTACATCATTAAGATGAATACCCAGAAGTAAATTTTCTGGATCATATATGCAAGCTCTATTTTTATCTCTCTGAGGAAACTGAACTGTTTTCCATAGTAGTTGCACCAATGTACATTCCCACCAACAGTTCACAAGGGTTCCCTTTTCTCCACACTGCCCCAGCACATCCTGTTCCTTCTCTTTCGATAACAGCCACTCTTACAGATCTTCTACAGCCTACTATGGGCTAAACGAGAATGCTTTGTGGTTTTAATTTGCATTTCCCTAATGATTAGTGATGCTGAACCACTTTTCATGTGTCTTTCCCTGATCTGGATGTCTTCTTAGGAAAAATGTCTACTCAGATCCTCTGTCCACTTTTTAATCAGATTGTTCTTTTGGTGTTGAGTTGTATGCATTCTTTATAGATTTTTGATATTAACTCATCAGATATATCATTTGCAATATTTTTCTCCATTCAGTACGTTGCCTGTTAATTTTGTTGATGGAATCCTTTGCTGTGCAGTAGCTTTTTAGTTTGATGTATCCCACTTATTTATTTTGCTATTGTTGCCTTTCCTTTGGTGTCAAATCTAAAAAATCATGCCTAAGACTGATGTCAAACAGTTTACTGCCTGTGTTTTCCTCTAGGAGTTGTACAGTTTCAGGTTTTCCATTCAAGTTTTTAATACGTTTTGACTTGATCTTTTGTGTATGGGTAAGATAGTGATCCAGTTTCCTTCTTTTGCATGTGGCTTTCCGCTTATCTCAGCACCATTTACTAATGAGACTGTTTTTACCCATTGTACATCCTTGGCTCCTGTTGTAAATTAATGTACCATATACATGTGGGTTCATTTTTGGCCTATTTTGTTTCATTCATCTGTATGTCTGTTTTTGTGCCAACACTATATTGTTTTTATTAGCTGCATGGAGGATTTTGTGTGGACATGTTTTCAACTCCTTCAAGTAAATACTAAAGAACTTGGTTACTGGGTTATGTGGCAATAATATGTGTAGTTTTGCAAGAAACTGCCAGACTCTCTTCCAAATGACTGTACAATTTTACAGCATAACCAGTAATGATTAAGAGTTCCTGTTGCTCCACATCCTTGCCAGTATTTTCCCTTGCCATTACTCTGGATTTTGGCCATGCTAATAGATATATAGGGCTGTCTCACTGGTTCAGTTGCTTTGCATTTCCCTGATGACATATGATGTTGAGCATCTTTGCATAGGCTTGTTTTCCATCTTGATGGGGCATCTGTTAAGGTCTTTCACCAAATTTTAATCCTGGTTTGTTTTTCATACTGAATTTTTAGTGTTTTATATCTTTTGATTAACAGTCCTTTGTCAGATGTGTTTTTGTAAATATTTTCTCCCAGTCTGTGGCTTAATCTCATACTTTTGATATTGTGTTTCACAGAAGTTTTCAATTTTAATTAAATCCAGTTGATGAATTACTTATTTTGTGGACCATGTCTTGGGTGTTATATCTAAAAAGTCATTGCCATCCCCAAGGTTATATAGGGTTTCTCCAGTTGTAAAATTCTGCATTTTACATTTGGATCTGTAAATTATTTTGACTTTAATTTTGTCAAGTTAATAATGTCTGTACCTAGATTAATTTTTTTCTGCATGTGGATGAACAGGTGCTCTAGCACCACTTACTAATAAGAATATCTATTTAATGAACTAGAGAAAATAATCCTAAAGCTCATATGGATACACAAAAGACAACAAATAGCCAAAAAAATATTAAGAAAGAACACAGTTGGAGGCATTATGCTCACTGACTTCAAGCTATAGTAATCTAAACAGTATGATGCTGGCACAAGAACAGACCCATAGATCAATGGAAGAGAATAAAGAGCCCAGAATTAAACCCATGCATATATGGCCAATCAACATGATAAAGGAGGCAAGAATATGCAATGGAGAAAATACAGTCTCTCAGTCAATGGTGTTGAAAAACTGAACAGCTCCATGCAAGAGAATGAAACTGGATCACTGTTTCACCCATGCACAAAGAATCAAGTCAAGATGGATATTGAACGTAAAAGCTGAAACCATACAACTCCTATAACAAAATATAGGCAAAAAAATCTCTTAAACATAGGCATGAGCAATTTTTCTCTGGACACATCCCCCAGGGCAAGTGAAACAAAATAAAAAATGAACAAGTAGGACTAAAGGACACCATCAACTAAAAAGCAAGTTACTGTATGGGAGAAAATAATTGTAAATGGTTTATCTAACAATGATTTCACACTTGAGAACATAGTCTGAGAGTAGAGTCACTGAAACCACAGAGCTAGTAAGTGATGGAGTTAGAATCACCTGGCTTCATAGGACCAACTGCCTTCATTGTTTCTGCTCTTGTGTTGTCTTGTTTGGGAGGCCTATGAGATTTTCATTACAGTGGTGATATAATTTAACAACAAAACAGTGAGGTAAGTCTCTTCATTTCAGTTATTTAATAATTGGCAGTTAGGTTTGTAGGTTCTGTTTGCATGTTCCTCCCAGGTGTGAGACCCACAGTTCATGCTTTGCTTGTTGCACCAAGTCCTGAATGATGGTTTCACCTTTGATGTTTACTAAACACATAGGTCCCTAAATGTCCTCTCCATCTCATACCTGTTACTCTACCTTTAATTCATAGCCAGACTTTTGGAAAGGAAGCACTTGTTTACCTCCCTTAGAAAAAGAATTCCATTGTATTAAGTCCTGAAATTACTAATAACATCCACGAGGTTCAGAATTTAAAACAAAAACACAATTTCTGGTGAGCCCTTTTTCCTAACACTATTCATTCCTTCATCTCCCAGTTTTCACCACTTTCTAACTGTTACCTACTTGGGAGTTTTCTGCATGTTCTCACATATGCTTGTTTAATGTACATGCAAGTGTGTGTCTGTCTGTGTGTGAAAGAGAGAGCCCTTATCTAAATAATAGCATAATTCACAGGATCCTGTACTTTGCTTTTTTTCTCCTTAGTAATTTGAAATAAATAATTTTTAACAGTCAATTTTACTTACTGATCACAAAGGATACTTTGGGACTTGAGATTCTTCCTGTTACGCTTTACACAAATTCCTTCCTGTTTGACTGATATTGTTCAAGTTTCCTGAATATAAATCATAACAGTTTTTTAAAAATTACATCTGAAGAGATTTTACTTTATGTAAGCTGTATACCACCTTACAAAAAATTCTCCAAGGTTTATTTTAACAAGATGCAACTAATCTTTGCCCTCCTCTTTTCACCCTAGCTATATCATTTTCAACTGTTTGTAAAACAAAATTGGCACTTTTAATTTTGAAAAAGCAGCATCAATATTGCTTCCCAGCAATATGTCAACTCCCTAGGGGCAGTTTTCATTAGAACACCTTACTTCTTGAACAGCAATTTCCAGTTTGCATGTGTTCTAGCTTTCTGTTTTCTCTGGAAGTTTGAGATTCTTACTTCTTTTTCATACGTGAAGAAATTAAAGATGTTGAGTGGTGTGTTAGTCCAGCCATTTTCCTGAGAATAACCAAATTGATGAGAAATAATCTTAAAATTTTGAACAATTTCTGTGTCTATAACTAGCCATCTGTTGAATGTCCCAATTTGCAGGTGTTTCTACCATATGCTCTCACATCAGGCAGGTTCTGGAGTTAGGATTGTGGTTTTTGTCCCTTCTCTCCTATTGTCTTTCTTACCCTTTCCCATCTTGGTTGTTCAAGGACAGGGAGGAGCCATATGAATGTAGGACATAAATGCTGCTGAGCCCTGCTCAATACATTAGGAGTATCATGAGGAGAAGTGTTAGAAATTATTACTGTTAAGGTTAAGGTTACCCTGGAAAGAAAAACCTCATCTTCAGGCCAGTGCCTAATAGTGTATTATGTACAGGCTGAGCTGATGTGTGGCTATACGGTTAAGCCTCAACTGGATGGAAGTTAACTCAAGAAAGTACTTTCTAAGAACAGTGATCACTACAGTATGATACTGGGTTTATTTTTTGTTTGGTTTGAAATACATAGAAACTGTTCTAACTCCCAGAGATTTAAGTATTTGGCTAAAGGCCCAAAGCTCTGAAGGCAGTTTGGAATTTGGGATTCTCGCCTTTCATTTCATTACTCTTTCCACTCATGGTTCTTTTCCAATGTTTTAACTTTGCAAATCACAGTAACAAGCTCTTTGAATGTCTTTCTCAGAGTGTAGAGGTGTGAACATAGTCACTCAATAAATACCTATTAAACATCTATTATACTCCAGACACTCTCTTTGGGTCTGGACATACAGAAGAGAATTAAACAGATACTTCAATCATAAGTAAATAAGCAAAAATTCCTTGTGGAGCTTACAGTCTAGTAGTGGGAGATAGAATAGACTATAAGCAAAAATCTTAATAAGCAAATTAATTAGGAATTAATGAATAATAAAAAGTTCTAAAAGGTGATTGCGCTATGAAAAAACAGATGGTTGGGCAGATGGCTGGGAAGTGGAGGAGGGATGGAGCAGTGGTGGCAATCTGAAGCCAGACTAACTGAGAAGGTGGCTTCTGGACAGAGGGGCAAGCCATGTCACATCTGGAGGAAGAACATTCCAGGTGGAGGGCAGAGCCAGAGCATGCCTGAACAATCCGAGGGATGGCAAGGAGAATGTGAAACATGTAAGCAAGGGCAGAGTAGACAGAGGTCAGAGGTGAGAGGGGTAATGGGCTGTGTGATCGTAGGCCCTCTTAAGGCTTTCGGCTTTTACTCTGATTTACCGTTGGAAGCATGTGAATGGAGGAGTGACATAATTTGACTTATGTTTTAGCAGAATCACTCTGTGCTGGGAACAGATTGCAGAGGAGCAAAAACAGAAGCAGGGAGACTGGTTAAGAGGTTATTACAAATCTGGGTGTCAGATGATGCTGGCTCAGACCAGACCAGAGTGGTAGCGGTGGAGGTAGACAGGTAGTCAGAATCCTTGGAAGTTCTTAAAACACACCCAATAGGATCTTGAACAGATTAGATGTGGAATGTGTAAGAGAAAGAGCAGTTAAAGATGGGTTCAAATGACAGCCTATCCTAACACCTGTACTTTACCCCTCTAACAATGACTTATAAGACTTTAGTTAGATCTGTTATATGGCTTCCTTCTAGAACTTAAAACAACACCTGCTGACCTTGAGAGAAATTTGAGAGAAAGCTGTGTTTTGCTATTTCCACATCAACCTTTACATGGAGTAACATATATATGGTGGGAATTTAACAAGAGTTTACAGGATGAATGAATGAAAGAATGGGTGAATATATGAATGGTCCATGTGGACAGAGAACATTCACTATCTCACCCCTCACAGAAAGGATCTGGCTTTGAGGATATCTGGTGCCCAAAGAGTCTCTCCAAAGATAATACAGCATAAAGAAAAAACTTTTATTCAAAGAAATAATATACGATTTGAATTTGAACCTTAAACTAAATAACAGAGCAAATCCACATGGATTATCTAGATATTAACAGAATAAAAAACAGAATTTATGAAATAGATGTATTTATATGTTTCTTACTAAAGATGTTTCACTATTTTTAAGTTAATAACTAACACATTTTCAGAGAAAGAACAACAGCCTCTCTTTCAGGTGTCTGAGTCTGTTCAGGGATCAAAAATTGACTGAGAGTGGTACATAAGACTCTCAGGAGTTAGGGAAAGGAGATAAAAATCTGAATAATTGCCAATCCACCAGATCAACTAGAAAGATGAAACATTTCTGAAATAAGAACATGAATCAGAAAAAGGATGTTGAAAAATCAGAGCTTTGTGTGCTTTAACAGGCACCCATCTAAAGCATAAATGTTGTCTAATAGAATAACCAATCTCATGGCCTGAAGCTGTCCTGAGACTCAAGGCTCTTCAGTGAAAGTGGATAATTCTTAATAGCTGAGGCTAAACAGACACAAACAAGGTCTGGATGGTTATCACCCTGGACATCAGGTGTGGGACAAAGCCTCTGATATTACTTAGTCTTCTTTTTACCTTCCAGTAGCCAATATCAGAGTGATACTTGACTGTTCTGCTTAGCGGAGCTGACAGGCAAATGGCCTGATTTTAGAGGTCTCTAGGGATGTCTCCTGCTGTGTTCAAATACCATTACTCCTAGTGTAGTTAGAGGCTGAATTCCTTTTAGTTCTCATGCTCAGTATAGGTGGTAACATTATTAATCACATCTTATATTGAAGTTTTGGCCATATAGATGAACAGGCAGTTGAAAAGAATAAAATAATCTTCCAAAGGCCGATTTTAATGAACATAATGTTCATTATAACACATAATGCTCAGTTATTATAAACATTACTGACAATTATGTAAGATCTAAGGGACTGTTGCAGCAATAATGGTAATATTATTTATTAGAAGCATCAAATAAAGTTAATCCTGGTGTTAAAATGACACGTGAAAATAAAATAATCAGAATTAATTTCACTTTATTAAAAATAAATTTTACTCTTTCATTCTTTGGTTTCTTTTGGTACCACACATGCATTTTGTTAAGTTTGTGTTTAGGGAATATAGTCAATAATGCGTTTTGACTTTTTTAAATAATGAGCCTATACTGCTGTGGGGCACCATAAAATGGTACAAACATTTCCTTTGCATCCAATTTATTCTAAGACTATTTTATACAACTGATTCATGCTGCTTTCTTAGACACCTCTACATGAGCGTTATCAGTTTCAATCCAATTCACTTCTTCCCTCCTCTACCAATTCAAAATATTTCACCATTCATTACATTTAGGTGCTTTGATCCTAGTAAGTAACATACTGCTATTTAGTGCAACATTTACTTCATCTTTAAATACCGTTCCATGTTCTTCACACCCAGGTAAGCTTTCTATGAATTCTGATACCTGTCAAAAATAAGATAAAAAACCTAATTTAAAAACAGAAGTCATTATTATTTTTATTTTTAATAAAATGCTGCAGTGGTAGGTAGACGCAAGGGAGAAATGTGGGATCCACATATAAATCAAGTATAAAAATCAAACGAATATTCATATTTGACCTGATTGTTTACAGTTCATAATGCGTGATCAAAACCAAAAGTTTCTGTGGTGACTGCCCTTGTACTGTTCACCATGTAAGAACTTATTCACTATGTAAGAATTCGTTCACCATGTAAGAACCTGTTCATTATGCTTCAGAAGATTGGAGACTGATGAGAATTAGGCATGAAATGGATTAATGATTGTGCATTGAGCATTGACTCCCCTATACAGAATTTTATTGTTGTTAACAACCATTTGATCAATAAATATGTGAGATGCCCTCTCAAAAATAAAAATAAAAAAACAGAAGTCAGAATCTAAATGCTACAGGTTCAAAATATTTAACCTATAATGTTTCAGCTGTTTCTCTCTGTATAAAGTCTTCTCTTTCTGAAAAAATGACTAACCTCCACACACATTCACTGTGTTCACACTTAAACTAGGACTGCTCTCTCTACTCCCTGGCAGACAGAGAAAGTGATATATACCTCATCTGTGCTCCACTTGGAAACTACTGGCAGGGATTCGGGCTACTGTTGGAAGGAGTTTGCTTTGCTGCTCCCAGTGCAAAGGCAGACACGGAATTGGGGGCTTGAACGACAGAAAGACAGCCGACCGACGCTGTGCCTGCGTATGCCAGGCTCTTCTCAGGCACCTGGGTGATTGAAACAAATGGGGAATCACTCTCTGGAAAGCCCCCAAAAAAGCCCCAAATGCCATGTGTCTCCTCCAAATAATGAGTTGGGAAGGTCAATTAAAACATTGGTTCTTTTCAACACTTTAGCAATTGAATAATTGCACTCTTCTTTGTCTTTACAGAAGGGCACCTTAAGAAACAACCTGTAAATTCAACTTAACATGTTTGCTACACCACCCACTATTGAAGACATGTGTCACTGGGCATTCGATGTTGTCACTTTAATGCTTCAATAAGAAATTTGCCTCAGAGCTTTGGCAGCAAGGAAAATAACTCGCACCTTAAGAAACTGTATTTGTTTCCCTTCCAGCTTTGGATACCCAAAAGGTAACAGCCAAGTTGTACACTCAAGTCCAGCAGCTGTATTTACCCTGCAGTTACTATATCTGTTCTCTTCTTTTATCTCTGCCCTAGTTTGTCCTTTCAGTTTCTATTTCCTAATCACACCTTGACTTTTAAGACAGCCAACTTAATTTCTTTTGGAGGATATAAAATTATTACAATTAAAATAAACAGCAGAAAGACAGATGCTTGTGTCCTTTTTCATTTGTGGACATCAAAATTAAAACACAGAACATTCTATTTGTCTTCTAGATCTTCTGAATCCAAACCTAGTTTACTGCTACCCTCCTAAGATTTTTTTTGGAAACAATTTTATGTCCTTGAGACTCTTAAAAGTTTTTCAATATCTCCTTAAGATCCTTTAGCACAGAAATCTCTTCTGGAAGCTACTTACTCAAAGCTCATCAGAAGAAAGTCACCACCCCCAAAACACACACACACCAGCTCGGCTACAGCAGTACTTCAATTCTGCACCACATCTTTGCCAGACGGTCACCTAAGTTTTGGCTTTTGTATCTCTGAGTATTTAAACAAAATTTTTTCCTTCAAGAATAAGATTTACAGAAAGGTACACAAATCCTAAGTGTACAAAACTCTTAGAATTTTCACAAAGTTAGTACATCCACGTAACCAACATCCAGATGAAGAAACAGAACAGGGCAACACACACCGAGTCTCCCTGTGTCCCCTCCAATCACACCCCACCCAGCAAGGGTTACCACTCTGCTGACTTCCAACACCACAGATTCTTTAGCCTACATCTGAATTCTACTTAGATGAAATCTTTGGTGTCTGGCTTCTTTCTCTCAATAGCACATTGTGAGATTCATCCACGTTGCTGTATATGATTGTAGCTCGCCTGCTCTTTGTGGTGTGGCTTTCTATTATGAGTATTCCATGACTGATTTGGAATGGATGGGTATTTTGAGTTGTGTTTAATTTTTGGCTACTAGCAACAGTGCTGCTATGCACATTCTTGTACATGTCTTTTGTTGAACATATGTATGTATTTCTGCTGCACATATACTTCAGAGTGAAATTCTGAGGCTACACCGTTTGTGTACATTAAGCTTCAGCAAATTCTGCTCATTTTCCAAAAATAGCTGTGTGATATACATCCGCTAAAAGTGTAAGAGTGTTACCAGTGCTTCACTTTCTTACCGACATGTGGTATTACCTTTTCATTTTCACAAATTTGATGAATGCGTCGTGGTATCACACTGTGGTTGCAAGTGCATTTGTCTGATGACTAAGGAAGTTGACAATGTTTCCTATGCTTATTGGTCATAAGGAGAACTTCTTTTGTGAGGTAATATGTTTCATGCCCACTTCTTCCCCTGGGTCACCTTGTATTCTTCTTCCTTACTGATTTGTACAAGTTACCTATATATACTCTGGGCTGAGATATTTTGTTGAAGTATTACTAACATCTATTCCCACTCTGTCTGCCTTTTTACTCTCAATAGGTTCTTTTAATAAACACAGGTTCTACTATGGTTAGTGCTTTGAACATCTACTGAAGAGATCTTTGCTTACCCTGAAAACAACTTCATTTAAGTGAATGTGCCTTTGATTCCTTGAATTGCATAGAAACATGACTCCAGGTTTTTACTTTAACGTGTGATATACACTAAAATACATGCAAATAGACTTTGGCTTAAAGTGGTTGCCTCAGTGATAAGAATAAGGAACATTGGGTTTGAATGTGCACAATGTGCTTCAGAAAACAAAGCCTTTTGCTCTAGAAGACATTTTTGCTACCATCATTTCACTAGAGTCTTATTTCTTACCACCTTCCTCTCAAACTATTTACCTGCATGAAAAATAATACTTTTTAGGATTTTTTCTGTATTTTTTCAAGTTTTCTGAAACGAAAATTTATCAAAGTTATATGTATATATATCAAACTCTCTTCTTCCCCACCCATGTGGTTTCAGGTTTTGGGCTTCCTTTTTCAGGTTGTGGGCTTCCTTTCAAAGTTCTGCAGTTCAACTCAACTCCCTACCATGGGAGGTAGAAATGACTGGGAGTGATTTCCAGATCTAGTTCTTACTAATCCCTTCCAAGGTAAAATATTGTCATAAGAAACTTTTTACCTTATCTAGACACTGCCTAGATGACTTCTAATTTTTAAGGCTGTTAGAGATATGTATTTCTGGTATATCCTGAGGAAGGGAAGGAAAGAGGAACAGGGGAAGGAGTGCTCTCAACAAAAACAGGAGACTGATTCTTTGAAATTTAGGAAGGTACAATGATCAGTGCCACTCCTTTCCCCAGTGAAAAGCAATGGTTTTTTGTGCTATTTTTTCTTTCTTCAAAAAATGTTTTTATTCTAGTTTGCTTAAAATAGACATAAATTAGGACAGGAATGCTTAAGCACAAATGTAGGTAAAAATATTTTAGGCTAAGAATGACTAAAACTACTATAGAGTGGGAATTTTAATTCTTCCTCATTCTTGATCCATCAAATAGTTTTATTTGTAGAACTGAAGGTATCATCCTCAAAAGTGGCAGGGCAAGAATTAAGAGACCCTACAGTATATTAAAATAAGAAACATAGCACAGTGCAGAGAAAAATAATATTATATTTAGGAATCAATCCACTCAGACCAATATTCAATCAAATAATCACTATTTTTTCTTAAAATAAAACATTTTTTTTTTTTTAGTGAAGCATGTATGACAGAGACAGACAGAGACAAAAGAGACCTGGTCATGTTGAAGAGGCATTAAAGATCAGAATGTTTTAGTAGAAAAGAAATAAAAAAATAAACTTCTTATGCCATATTTGAAGGATGAAATCTATGCAGAAGTCAACCAGGGACAGCTGAAAAGCAGTTCCCAGTCTTAGAATATAGTACCACAAAGGTGCCTTGCCCTACAAAGCCATGAGATATTACATAGTACAGGTACTGTAATGTTAGGATACCTTACATTCAAATTTCAAACCCTCACTCCCTGTACAGAACCAGCACCTGCATACGCCCTCAGGGTCAGCAGGACGCTCTGCACTGATCAGATTGCACCTTTCAGTGAGACAGAAGACATTTCCCATTAAAGCATCATCACACACTCAAGACAAAGCACTCAAAGTCTGAAGAAGCGGTTGGCAAAAGTCTTTCCTCTCACCTCTAACAGGTTCCCTGGGCATTATTACCCTATGACTCAGTAGGTCCCAGTCCAGAAATTCATCTTAAGGAACTAATTAAGCATGAATGCTAATAAGCATCTATTAAGAAAGTAATTGTGGAGGTTCTCTGCGAGGTACATAATTATACCCAGAATGAAGATTGCATGTCCCCGCAGCTAGATGGGGCCATAAGACTTAGCGGGATACAGGCAGAAGAGGTATTTACAATGTCATGGAAGCTCCATGCCCAGAGCCACTCCCTCACCCTAACCTTCCTCCCAACTGGGTAGAATACTGTTTGATGCCTAGCACTCTAGAACCATCTTTGACCAAGATATGGCTGCAAGGCAGCATAACAAGACAGACGGAACATGATTTCTATATACCGCTGAGTACCATTAAATCATGGAGCACCCATCTCTGAACTTCCTCTGAGAAGGAAAAAAACTGCTCTTACCTTACATAAGCCAATAACATGTGTTCTATGTCACACACATACACAAAAACCTAATTCTAATCACTAAGGTGTTTTTACTGCCATAGTGTTTATAAAAGTGAAAGATAGAAAACTGCTATCCTAGGTAGCCAAAGGAGATTGGTTCAGTAAATGTTGTACATTCAGCCCTAGGGGGAACAGTTAATATTATCTTGCAGTTATCAAGATATATGACAACAGTTGCAATATTATATACTTAAAAAATGAAAGGTTATAAAGTTATTTGTATAGTATTTCAGATATGAAAAGTAAAAAAAAAAATAGGTACCAAAATTCAGAAAATGGTATCGTAGAAAATAAAAATACAGGTAATTTTGATCTTCTTTTTAATTCCTTTAATCTGTTAATTATTTTTAACAAGTATGTATTATTATTATTAATTATTATTATTAGGTAACATTAATCTACAAATATATGAAAAACATTATGTTTACTAGGCTCCCCCCTCACCAAGTCCTCCCGACATACACCTACACAGTCACTGTACATTAGTGTAGTAAGATGCTGTAAAATCACTACTTGTGTTCTCTGTGAGTAGAGCCCGCCCCATACCCACCCCACATTATACATACTAATTATAATGCCCCCTTTCTTTTTTCCATGCTTATCCCTCCCTTCTCAACCATTCTCCCCAGTACCCTTCCCTTTGGTAACTGTTAGTCCATTCATAGGTTCTGTGATTCTGCTGCTGTTTTGTTCCTTCAGTTTTTCTTTGTCCTTATACTCCACATATGAGTAAAATCATTTGGTACTTGTCTTTCTCCACCTGGCTTATTTCACTGAGAATAATACCCTCTAGCTCCATCCATATTGTTGCAAATGGTAGGATTTGTTTTCTTCTTATAGCTGAATAATATTTCATTGTGTGTATGTACCACATCTTCTTTATCCATTCATCTACTGATGGACATTTAGGTTGCTTCCATTTCTTGATTATTGTAAATAGTGCTGCGATAAACATAGGGGTGTATCTGTCTTTTTCAAACTGGGTTGCTGCATTCTTAGGGTAAATTCCTAGAAGTGGAATTCCTGGGTCAAATGGTATTTCTATTGTAAGCATTTTGAGGAACCTCCATACTGCTTTTCACAATGGTTGAACTCATTTACATTCCCACCAACAGTGTAGGAGGGTTCCCCTTTCTCCACAGCCTCGGCAACATTTGTTGTTGTTTGTCTTTTGGATGGTGGCGATCCTTACTGTGTGAGGTGATATCTCATTGTGGTTTTAATTTGCATTTCTCTGATGATTAGTGATGTGCAGCATCTTTTCATGTGTCTTTTGGCCATCTGAATATTTCTTCTTTAGAGAACTATTCAGCTCCTCTGTTCATTTTTTAATTGGAATATTTGCTTTTTGTTTGTTGAGGTACATGAGCTCTTTACATATTTTGAATTTCAATCCTATATCAGATCTGTCATTTATAAATATATTCTCCCATACTGTAGGGTATCTTTTTGTTCTATTTATGGTGACCTTTGCTGTACAGAAGCTTTTAAGCTTGACATAGTCCCACCTGTTCATTTTTGCTTCTGTTTCCATTGCCCAGGGAGATATGTTCATGAAGAAGTCACTCATGTGTATGTCTAAGAGATTTTTGCCTATGTTTTTCTAAGAGTTTTATGGTTTCATGAGTTACATTCAGGTATTTGATCCACTTTGAATTTACTTTTGTGTATGGGGTTAGGCAATGATCCAGTTTCATTCTCTTACATGTAGCTGTCCAGTTTTGCCAGCACCATCTGTTGAAGAGACTGTCATTTCCCCATTGTATGTCCATGGCTCCTTTATTGTATATTAATTGACCATATATGTTTGGGTTAATGTTTGGTGTCTCTATTCTGTTCCATTGGTCTGGGTGCTGTTCTTGTCACAGTACTAAATTGTATTGATTACTGTGGCTTTGTAGTAGAGCTTTAAGTTGGGGAGTGGGATTCCCCCCCCCCACACTTTATTTATCCTTCTCAGGATTGCTTTGGCTAGTCAGCGTCTTTCGTGGTTTCATATGAATTTTTGAACTATTTGTGCCAATTTGTTGAAGAATGCTGTTGGTAATTTGATAGGGATTGCATTGAATCTGTATATTGCTTTGATCAGGGTGGCCATTTTGACGATATTCATTCTTCCTAGACAAGAGCATGGGATGAGTTTCCATTTGTTAGTGTTCTCTTTAATTTCTCTTAAGAGTGTCTTGTAGTTTGCAGGGTATAGGTCTTTCACTTCCTTGGTTAGGTTTATTCCTAGGTGTTTTATTCTTTTTGATGCTATTGTGAATCGAATTGTTTTCCTGATTCCTCTTACTATTAGTTCATTGTTAGTGTATAGGACAGTCCCAGATTTCTGTGTGTTAATTTGTACCCTGCAAATTTGCTGAATTCTGATATTATTTCTAGTAGTTTTGGAGTGGAGTCTTTAGGGCTTTTTATGTACGATATCATGTCATCTGCAAATAGTGACAGTTTGACTTCTTCTTTACCAATCTGGATTCCTTGTACTTCTTTGTTTTGTCTGATTGCCGTGGCTAGGACCTCCAGTGCTACGTTGAATGACAGTGGGGAGAGTGGGCATCCCTGTCTTGTTCCCGATCTCAGAGGAAAAGCTTTCAGCCTCTCGCTGTTCAGTATGATGTTGGCTGTGGGTCTGTCATGTACGGCCTTTATTATGTTGAGGTTCTTGCCCTCTATACCCATTTTGTTGAGAGTTTTTATCACGAATGGATGTTGAATTTTGTTGAATGCTTTTTCAGCGTCTATGGAGATGATCATGTGGTTTTAGTTCTTCTTGGTGTTTATGTGGTAGATGATGCTGATGGATTTTCGAACGTTGTACCATCCTTAGATCCCTGGGATGAATCCCCCTTGGTCATGGTATATGATCCTTTTGATGTAGTTTTGAATTTGGTTTGTTAATATTTTGTTGACTAATTTTGCGTGTATGTTCTTCAGGGATATTGGTCTGTAGTTTTCTTTTTTGTTGGGGCTCTTGCCTGGTTTTGGTATTTTGGTGATGATGGCTTCATAGAATGAGTTTGGGAGTATTCCCTCTTCTTCTATTTTTTTGGAAAACTTTAAGGAGAATGGGTATTATGTCTTTCTGTATGTCTGTTAAAATTCTGAGGTAAATCCATCTGGTCTGGGAGTTTTGTTCCAAGGTAGGTTTTTGATTACCGCTTCAATTTTGTTGCTGGTAATTGGTCTGTTTAGATTTTCTGTTTGTTTCTGGGTCAGTCTTGGCAGGTTGTATTTTTCTAGGAAGTTGTCAATTTCTCCTAGGTTTTCCAGCTTGTTGGCATATAGGTTTTCATAGTATTCTCTAATAATTCTTTGTATTTCTGTGGGGTGTGTTGTGATGTTCCCTTTCTCATTTCTGATTCTGTTGAAGTGTTGACTCTCTTTTTCTTTCAGTAAGTCTTGCTGGAGGCTTATCTATTTTGTTTATTTTCTCAAAGAACCAGCTCTTGGTTTCATTGATTTTTTCTATTGTTTTATTCTTCTCAGATCTTTATTATGTCCCTCCTTCTGCTGACCTTAGGCCCCATTTGTTCTTCTTTTTCCAATTTTGATAATTGTGCTGTTAGACTGTTCATTTGGGAATGTTCTTCTTTCTTTAAATATGCCTGGAATTCAATATACTTTCCTCTTAAGACTACTTTCCCTGCATCCCACAGAAGTTGGGGCTTTGTATTGTTGTTGTCATTTGTTTCCATATGTTGCTGGATCTCCATTTTAATTTGGTTATTGATCCATTGATTGTTTAGGAGCATGTTTTTAAGCCTCCATGTGTTTGTGAGACTTTTTGCTTTCTTTGCTAAATTTATTTCTAGTTTTATACCTTGTGGTCTGAAAAGTTGGTTGGTAGGATTTCAATCTTTTGGAATTTAATGAGGCTCTTTTTGTGGCCTAGTGGGTGGTCTAGTCTAGAGAATGTTCCATGTGCACTAGAGAAGACTGTGTATCCTGTTGCTTTTGGATGTAGAGTTCTATAGATGTCTACTAAGTCAGTTTGTTCTAGTGTATTGTTCAGTGCTTCTGTGTCCTTTCTTTTTTTCTGTCTGGTGGATCTGTCCTTTGGAGTGAGTGGTGCGTTGAAGTCTGCCAAAATGAATGTATTGCATTCTATTTCCTCCTTTAGCTCTTTTAGTATTTGTTTCACATATGTTAGTGCTTCTGTATTGGGTGCATAAATGTTATAATGGGTATGTCCTCTTATTGGACTGAGCCCTTTATCATTATGTAGTGTCCTTTATCTCTTGTTACTTTCTTTGTTTTGATGTCTATTTTGTCTGATACTAATACTACAACACCTGCTCCTTTCTCCCTGTTGTTTGCATGAAATGTCTCTTTCCATCCATTGACTTTTAATCTGTGCATATCTTTGCGTTGGAGGTGAGACTCTTGTAAGCAGCATATAGGTGATTCTTGCTTTTTTATCCATTCTATTACTCTGTGTCTTTTGATTGGTGCCTTGCATCCATTTGCATTTCAGGTGATTATTGAAAGATATGAACTTACTGCCATTGCAGGCTTTAAGTTTGTGGTTACCAAAGGTTAAAGGTTAGCTTCTTTAGTGCCTTACTGTCCAACTTAACTTGCTTACTGAGGTGTTATAAACACAGTCTCATGTTTCTTTATTTCTCTTCCTTCTTATTCCTCCTCCATTCTTCATGAGTTGGGTGTTTTGTTCTGCGCTCTTTTTAGGAGTGCACCCATCTAGAGCAGTTACTCTAAAACACCCTGCAGAGCTGATTTGTCTGAGGCTAATTCCCTCAACTTTGGCTTGTCTGGGAATTGTTTAATCCCTCCTTCATATTTAAATGATAATCATGCCGGATACAGTATCCTAGTTCAAGGCCCTTCTGTTTCATTGCATTAAATATATCATGCCATTCTCTTCAGGCCTGTAAGGTTTCTGTTGAGAAGTCTGATGATAGCCTGATGGGTTTTCCTTTATAGGTGACCCTTTTTCTCTCTCTGGCTGCCTTTGATACTCTGTCCTTGTCCTTGTTTTGCCATTTTAATAATTATGTATCTTTGTGTTGTCCTCTTTGGGTACTTATGGTGGAAGTTCTGTTTGCTTCTGTGGTCTGAGAAACTATTTCCTACCCCAATTTGGGGAAGTTTTCAGCAATTATTTCTTCAAGGACACTTTCTATCCCTTTTTCTCCCTCTTCCTCTTCTGGTACCTCTATAATGCAGATATTGTTTTTTTTTGGATTGGTCACACAGTTCTCTTAATATTGTTTCATTTCTGTAGATCCTTTTATCTGTCTCTACATCAGCTTCTATGCATTCCTGTTCTCTGGTTTCTATTCCATTAATGGCCTCTTGTATCCCGTCCATTCTGCTTTTAAGTCTTTCCAGAGATTGTTTTATTTCTGTAGTCTCCCGTGCCCCTTGCTTCCTTAGCTCTTGTATATTTCTCTGCAGGTCCATCAGCATGTTTATGATTTTTATTTTGAATTCTTTTTCAGGAAGACTGGTTAGGTCTGTCTCTGCAGATCCTCTCTCAGGAGTTGTCTGGACAATTTTGAACTGGACTAAATTTTTCTGCCTTTTCATGGTATTAGTGGTGGCTGTATGTAGGTTGCAGATGTGTCAGTTAGGAGAAGAAAGTCCTTTCCTGCTTGCTGGACAACTTGCCCTTGTCCTCTACATGTGTTGGCTACCCGCCCTCCTGGAGCAGTCACTGGGTTAATCCCCTAAATTGCTGTGGGTGGGGTCTCTGTCAAAGAAGATCCCTGCGGGAAGTGGCAGGCATGCCGGGTGCACTCTTCCACAACAGCGGCGCCACTTCCAGGCCGCTGTGTTCCAGCAGTGACCTTTGGGTCTGGCCCGGGTGGCTGTGCATTGGGCTGGGATTCTGTTTGGCTGCTGGGAGAGCGGCTGCTCCTGGGCTGCTCCTCCACTGCCACCACTGGCTCCAGTGGGCTACTCCCGTGCCCCTTTGGTACTGCTGCTGCTGGTATGTGTGGACTGCTCCTGGGCCACTCGGTCACCCCCAAGGCAGGCTCACACAGGCCGCTCCCATTCCCCTCTGGCACCACTGCCTCTGGTGCACGCTGCCACTCTCCCACCACTGGGCCGGTGTGTCAGGGTCCACTTAGTTGAAGGAATGACTGGAAGGCTGCTTAGTGCCATGAGGGGCTTCAGAGCTGTGCTGCCGCCCAGAGTGTTAGGGCACCTAAAGTTCCCTGGGTTACCCAGATGCTGGCAAAGTGTGCCGGGACAACTTTGTCCAGCTGTGGGATCCCTGTCTCTTTAAGATTTGCAAAATGCACTTGCTTTTCTTGTATCTCAGGTGTACCAGTTGCAGGGACCTTCCCTCAGGTTTTCCTTTTCCATTTCTCTAACATCCAGCACCTCGTGCACCTTGTGTCTGCGCTCTGTGTGCAGATTTCTAGAGCTCATTGTTTAGCAGTCCTGGGCTTTTACTCCCTCCCTGTTCTGGCTCATTTCTTTCCGCGGAATTCTGGGGTTCGGGGGGCTGTGGCTTTTATCTTACCCCTTTCGTGTGATGCTGAGTTCTCGCAGATATAGATGTATCCTGGCTGTTGTACTGTATCCACTGGTGTCTCTTTTAGGAATAGTTGTATTTATTGTATTTTCATAAATATTTGAAATATTTTTGGGGAGGAGATTTCCACTGAACTATTCATGCCACCATCTTGGCTCCACCTCCCAAGTATGTATTATTTTGATAATAAAAGTTAAATAAAACCAGAATCTGTAATTAAATAAACTATTTATTATTACTCAAAGATAGTAATGAAATATGCAAGCCTCACTCTGGTGACTAGGAAAATATAATGCACTTTTGGAAATTATTATTAAAACATCATCAATTTTGGGCTTCCTTAATATTGGAAGCAAGGAATGTTAGGTGGGAGCAGTGTAAAGAGAATTAACTTGGTGGATTTATAGATATTTTCACTATTTTATCTCTCTAGACATTATCAAATGAGGAATATTTTTCTTCTGTTAATAATTGAAAACAGGAGAGGAAAGGTGTGCCTTTACTATGAATGATTATTATTTATTATATGGAAATCATTCATTTGGCAATTATTTATCAGCACTTACAAATGTATCAGCAACTAGGGACACAGCATTTTATCAATACAACACATCCTTGCAGACTTGTAGAAATTTTCATATATAATCTGTAGAAATTTGCATATACAATCATGTCTTAAAATTCTTGATTTGGCTTAGGGTAGGAACGAGTGATGCAGAAGATTAACCCTCAAAAAGACATTTCTGATACAGGTGACCCTGAGGGAAATAATTTCCAATGTTTCATGTAAAAGGAAGACAATACATCTTTAGTATAGGGAACAGCATCTGAATCAAACGTCTCCGAGTATAAAGAGATGTCCTCACCACCACAGCGCATGAGAACCTGCTTCCTATGAGAACCTGTTCTCACTAGGGCTCAGCAAAACCGCTGCTTGGGGGGCCGACCAAGCAGAGTCCCTTCAGAGGAAAGAGAACGACTCATTATGCTCCCTGCTACCTGAAGACTGAATTCCACTCAGCTTCTTACTTTCAAGTCCGAACAGTCCAAATCAACAAGCTACATCATTGCGTTCCACTGACTTCTTGTCCTGCCTCATTCCCATCCCTTTAAGCCAGTGACAAATGTGAGGCAACAAACTCCAACTGCTCTGTTTCATTTTAGTTTCAAAACAATGCAGGATAGCTATTCCTAAAGTGACGCAATGTCCACCAGACAAGCCTGAAGCCGCGCTGTGAGACTGGGAGCATCTGGGCCTCTTGCCTCCAAATACAAAGTACAGGGTCACAGTCAAGAGGGTAAGGTTCAGTCTGATAAACCTGCATTCAAATCCCTGCTCCTCTGCCCACTAGCTCTACAACCCTGGCTAAATCAGCATCACAGGATTGTTGTAAGCATTCTTGACATTTTTCAAATGCTTATTCTAGTGTCTGACATACAATAAAGATCGGCAAATGACAGAAATTATTCCTGTCTTGGAAAGAAGTCATATCACTGTGGACTGGATTGGATATAAAGAGGCAAAAATGAAAAGGAGTCAATAATTCTTTCAGGCTAATATTCCATGAGTCTGTGAAATACACTCTTACTGTGAAAGGAAAGAAAAACAAGCCAGAAAAAATGGGATTGATCTGTCAACCAAGTTTTTTAATGTATTTACTGACTAGTGAGTAAATATAAAAGGATGAACAATAACAGTCATTGAGTGAAATAGATGGATCACAGCATCAACAAATGGAGATGAAGTTAGCTCCAAGATACTAAATTCAGGAATGAACGAGATTTAAGGATCACTTCAAGGTAAATAACCAAAATAACAAACCAAGTGCTACGGAGGCAAAAAGGAAGTCTGATCTTTCCAGCGAGGATCTAGCATGTTACAAAACGGAATTCAACTCATTCTGCTTATCAGCCACCCTTGAGACAGAACCAGGGAGAGAAAACAAAACTGTATTTTTCCCAGGAAACAAGAGCTTAAATTTGAAGGCCAACGTTTAAAATCCTTCATTGTTGGACCTCTGACAATGGTGGCGATGAGTTATTTTATTTTTGAGGGAAAGAAGATAGAAGCAAAAAAAAAAAAGAAAGAAAAAAGTGATCATACAATGCATTCAGTAAAAATTCACAAAGGTCAAATTCAGTCCCATGGCGGGTATCATTAAAAAAAAGGCTCATGATTATAAGATTTTAGGTTAGAAAAGAAAATAGAGGAAAAACCATCTCAACAACAACAAAGGTTGATTGGAGATAAACCAGCAAAGGCCTGAAGCTCCCATCCGCTTACAGGCTGGAGTAGGTATGGGGCACACGGAGGAGGTATTTTGGGAGGTGGGAAATTTTGTGGTGACTGTTGCTAGGGGTTGTTGGGGAGGTACTTTTGACCTTGTGCTGTTCTCAGGATATTCTCAGGGCATGAGTTCAGGCAGAAAATTTCTTTTTGTTCACAAAACAGAGACAGTGTTAATATGGCAAACCTCATGCTAACAATGATTATATATATCTTGGATGGAATTAAACTGAATTAACTGGAGAAATGGTGGGAGGATATTTTTTTAGAGGGAAGGTTCTTAAAAAATCAATTTGCTGCAAAACTCCAAATAAAATCGTTCTTGTGGGTCTACTGAGTCTTAAATCTTGGTGGGATTATGAAGAAATTTAAGATGACTTCTTGTAAAGCCCCCTCTATTAATAACCAGTGCACAAACTGCAAGGGGCTTTCTCTCCTATGCCTTACATCACCTCCAGCCAGGCTAGATTTGAAGAAGGTTGCTTCCAGCCCTGGGGGGAGTGGTAAAGACCAGCTGGGCTCAAGGATGCACCCAGAGAGGAGCACATCTACCAGGCCTTCAGGCTCAGGTTAGAAAGGGGTTCTACCAGCAGCCCTATGGGAGCACTGAGGTGTGAGTGTCTTCAAAGGGGACCTGGGGAAACCTCTCTCCAGGTGATAACATAAAAAACCATCACCACAAGGCCTATGATAAAAAGTTCTGTAGAACATACAGGAGGATTGATTTGTTGAAAGAAGAGTTTCATGGTTTTGGTAATAAGGTACAATGGGAGGTGACCTCCACAAAACAAAAACAGGCTATGAAAAGAAAACAAGCCACTGTTGGAAATGAAAGGAATACTGTAACATTTCATGTAAAGGCAGGTAATAGTAGACTGGACAGAGCAAGAGGCTGCATAAGGTATTTCAACTTGAGAAGTATTTCTAGAACAGTAGTGAAATACTTCCATACTGGTAGGTAATAGTTACTCTCCCTGCTTTCCACACAGCTATGCCCTTGAACGACATCCCTATGGTCAGCAACTAAGTGTATGCACAGCACAGATCTTCCAAAACTGCTTGAGCACAAAGACCACTGTTTATTTTAACTCTCCTGTGCAAGTAGCCTGGAAAAACTTTCAAAATGGTAAAGGAAGTCTCAAGCTTAGAAAGAACTTAAATGAAAGTTAACAATCATAACATAATTTCACTATAGATAAAATTAGTTTTACAAAATGTTGCAAAAAAATTGAAAATGGAGGAAAATCATCAAATTCGTGGATAAAACTGGAGGCTAAAACTGGATGGGATATTAATAGGCAAATCTCACTTTGAACATACATGCAAAAATTGTCAAGGAAACTTATTTTACGAGGCTCACTGCCACTAATAAAAAATAAAAGTGTAAGTAAAATATGCATATTGAATTATAGCTTTTCTAGGTGAGAAAAATAATCAAGAATTACATATAAATCCTAGCAATGGTTCTTTGGAAAGAATAATAAAACAAAAACTCAGGCGATTCAAATAAAGAAAAATAGGACCCAAAATATACAAAGATCAAGAAAAATAGGACCCAAAATATACAAATTTTGAAAAGACATAAGACTATCACAAAAGAAGAGAACACCATACATATTGTATGTTAACAAACCTGAAATTCCCCATTAAATAGACGGTTTCAGAAAAAAAATTATCAAAAGTGGTTCAGCAAATCAAGTGAAAAGTTAAAGACATCACCAAGTTAGAAAAAACTGAAAAGGTTATAAAATTGTTAGTCCCAAAATTTCAGAATCTAGAATATTTTATTATAATCTATCTGAACTTGCAGTGATCAGTTAATTCCATTCAACAGACACTTACTCCACACTACCACTACCACTAGTACTACCAGCACCACTACCACCATTACCACCACTTCTACCACTACTACCACAACTATTAGTACTACCACTACCACTACTACTAGTACTACCACTAGCAGCTAATACTTCAGCTACTGATACTTTGAACCCTCATGATAACCCAATGATGTGGGTACTATTCCTCCATCAATTTTCACAAAAGGAAAGAAACTAAGACAAAGAGAAGGTAGATACTTTGTCCAGAGCAGCCATGCAGGTAGTGGTGGTGGAGCTGAGACAAGAATGAAGTCTGTTCTCCTAACCACCACTCACAAAGAAAAGCTGAAGCCTTTCTCTATAAACCTTGTATCCTGATGACAAAACCTTCCTAAATTTCATGTTTTCCTTCCTTTCTAAGTGACCAGAAATGCTTCAGCTAATCAATGCTTGCACAGCACTTAACTATGTGTGGTACATAAAACCCTAAAACATGCTTGATGCAGCAGAGAATTCACCTTTAGATTAATCATAAATAACTGCTTTTTGAAATGAGATGTGGAAATCAAAGCATCACTCATGGAATAGGTTATTACAGATAAGGAGTTATTAGGTGCCATTCTCAAATCTTACATATAATCTAAAGCAGAAAATGCACATGAATAGTGAAGTCCCTGGGAACAATCATAATCAGGCCAATATTTTCTTTTAAAAACAAATAATTACATAGCTATGTGTAAATTATAAATACAATCCATACTATTACTAACAGTCATTATAATTTCATTGCTTAAACCACTGGAATGTCATTTTAGCAAAGATGTAAGACAAATTTCTTTCTCCAGGGCAGCTTAAAACAGCGTTCAAGTGGTTTTCTTTTCATTTTCTGGTATATTAGATCAAGACCCTATTAATTCTATTTGGGTTTCAGTACACATTATGAGGTAAGTTTTAAACATAGGAAGCAAATGACATCAATAATACCAAAGAAAATGTATGCCAAGGATGAAACAGAATTAATGTGACACCCAAACTTTATATACAATATTGTACAGGTATGTGAATGTCACAGATGAACCCAGATCATTATTAATTATAAACTTATCCTGAACAATAAACTTTTTTTGCTTGCAATAATGGTACAAACCAAAAATATAAAGTTTATCTTTATAAAAGGGATTGCTATATTCCAGTTAAGTTTTGATTATTGACTATTAATAGTAATATCTGTCAAATATGTGAGATTATTATGCCTACCTCTGGCTTCATGCGACATCCTCATGTTGTTTTCTGTTCTCTCGTCAAAGCTTTCTTTCACATCATCAGCATGCTGGTCTCGAGAAAAATAAGTATTTGAATATTCTGTAATGAAAGCATTTTAAAAAATCGATCAGCACTGCAACCCAGCAGCTTTTTCTTAATTTAAAAGCAAATGCTTCCACTAAAATGTTAGAAAGGATCTTTCATTCTATTAAGAAGCAGTTAATACTAATGGCATCGATACATGCCCATTTTCCTTCTTAGTAATTTTCCTTTACTGTTCAGAAAGGAGATTTTAAGGCTTAGAGTGGTATTAAGGTTAACTATTCTGGAAAATGGAGCTATTGAATAACTTAACTTCAGATTGGGACATGTATTCATGAGGATTTCTGTTTGTACTGTTTGGTAAGACCACAATTTAAAGACAAAATGCTCTGAAAGTCCATACTGTTTAATCAAGTCACTATATACTATTCAGCTCTGAGATTTGGGATTGAGGCTGAGATTGGTTCAGGGGAATCAAATTAAATTCTAGAAAGCTTTTTTTTGGCTTAATCAGATCAAATCCATAGGCTAAGCTTATACCACCCCTTTCTGACCAGGAATGACCTAATGCTAACATAAACATGCTAAGGATGCTCTAAAATGGAATGCACCCATTACAATCTTAACTCAGAGCTTTACCCTTAAGTCAGGGACAAAAATGGCTTTAAAGGGAATAGGCACAGGTTACTTATATTTTCTTTAAAGATAAATTTCAGGGATTTAAAACCTTTCAACCTAATCTATCCCATTCTCAGAGTTTGAGTTATTTGGCTTAGTTCATACTGAAACCAACTTATCACAACTGCTGAACAATACTTGCTTATTTGAGAAGTGGGAAGAATCACTGTTATAATGCAATAAAACATTTCCTTACATGAGCAATCAATGAAATGACCATGGAGGGTCTTACTTCATACAAAGCAGGGAGATGGAAGGGTAGTAAAAATAAAATGAGAAAAGAACTAATATTTGGAGAAAGGACATTAGTTGAAGTGAAAACAGAAAACTTTGTCTTGTCTTCACAAACAGGGAAGTTATATTTGGTTATTAAAAATATGTTAAAATCAGCTTACAATGCTAAATTAGCTTATCTGATCTTCTAAACTTGTTTTATTTTAAACTAGAAATAATATTCTGTGAGTGTATAAGTCTATCCCAGTAAGAATTGTGGCCACTGAAAAAGTTGTTTGTGGATGGCTATATTAATATTTATTAGAAACAATCAACTTTAAAGTGATGAAATTTTAAACTGCACTTCTCAAAGTCAAAGAAAATAAATTCCCAATTAGTTGTCATTATTGATACTCTAAAAGCTTTAATGCATGGTTGGTTAAAAAAAAAGACAAATTGAGATGAAAGTTAAAATGAAGTCTTAGAAATTTCTGTGTATTTCAGTTTTCATGATCAGAATCATCCACTGACAATACAGTTTTGTGATTTTAATAAAGCACATCAGTCCTTTAAAGTAAGCTTTATTAAAGCATGTTCGGTTTTCACTTTCCCTACTTTAATTCATGATATATCATTAAAATGATCCCATATAAACTCAGCAATACAGAAACATGGATATTTACCTTTACCAAACACAATTCAAATAAAGGACTCCACAAGAAATATTTATTAAATATTTTATTTCTAATTAATATATTGATTCTGATAATTTCTTAAAATCAGAAGTGACCTAGGCCCAGGGGGTTCTATGTGTTTCCTTTAGCTAGGGAGTTGGTCCAACATGCTTCTAAAATGAAGCAATGTAAATAAGAGCAAATAACTTACAATTTGCTTCTCTTTGGGGATGAATTATAGCAGATCCAAGCATGAAGAAACTTTGTGGTTCATAGACATTACTTTCTTTCTATTTCTGTTCCTTCCTAGAAAATGGTCCTTGTCTTACATTTCATAAAATAAGTCATTGGCATGTTTGGCATAAGAATACAAAAGAGCTTTCATCATACTTAAGTCTTATATGTTTATTTTAATAAGGCTTACTTTAAAGGGCTGATGTGCTTTATTAAAATTACAAAAATGTAATTGTCAGTGGACAATTTCATGAAAACTGAAATACACAGAAAGCTCAAGACTTGGTCTCAGTTTGTCTTTTTTTTTTAACTAAAAATTCATTAAAGCTTTTAGAATATCTAATAATAACTAATTGGGAATTTATTTTGTTGGGTCAAAGACTACTAGAATAGGCATGATGAAATTGATAGATAAATAAAATCACTTAAGTGAACAGAATCATAACCAAGCACATCCAGAAATATTGAAGCAGTTAATAATGAGGTTAACATTTTTAAGAACACACCATGCACCAAAGACAGGCTGACTCTATACGTATCTAGTAGAAGTTTTTATTATTACATTCACTTAAAATATACTTGCAGGGAAAGTATAGCACCAGGTTTTACAGAAAAATTCACAATTATATTAATTATTTTTTCCCTTGTGTTTTTACAGAATATACAACATAACCTTGTTACATAAAGTTAAAGGGAACTTGCCATCTTGTGTCATAATTTTACTTTCAGATTGTCCTCTATTGATAACTTCAGGAATGAGGACTGACTGACTCGTTAATTTCCTTGTTTTGTATTTTGCTTAAAATAAAAATTGTTTTCTCAGTTGGGAGACCAATATTTCTCTCTCTCATAAGGTTAGAAACTATGTTTCTAATTCTGATTAGAATAAGTACCGTGATGTGTTTCTGTCTCTATGCAGAAAGAAACACTTAGTCTAGGGCTTCAACTTGCTAAGCAAAAAGTTAATCTAGCTGCACAGCCTTCCAATTACAGACAAAATATGTTGATTCCACAGTGTCAAAACTCTGTGATATTACAAAACACTCTAACATAGAACAAGATATGACTTTTGACAGATTTTTTAAAAATGACAATGAAAAATGTTATGTTGTGTTTAAATATTACAGTTTTGCTCTAAATACAAACTCCTTTTTCTTTTCCTGTTGATCAACATCTTTCATTACCAACAATTCATTTAGAAAGGGGTACAATCTGATTAGGCATGGGGGTGGTGAATCAGAGCAGGGACAATGCAGCCCAGCAGTGGTTACAAGTATGGTCTCTGGAAGTGAACAGACCTGGTTCAAGCTTCAGTTCTACTCATTAGTTCTGTATACCCTTCAGCAAGTTACTTAACCTCCTCATTTTCAGCTGCATGAATGGTACAACAGGGCAATAAATCCTTTACCGCACAGGCATTTTGAGGACTCAATAAAATGATAAATAGTGAGTGCAGCACACATCCGGACACATAAGTAGGAGCATGATCAATGGTAGCTATTACTATTTAAGAATTATTTATATTTTAGGATAAAATTACCTACGGACACCTGTTTTCTTAAAACTCTTTTCCTCAAGTTTTTAAACAGCTTTGAGAGTAATGGTTGTAACTGTCTAGGTTATGATCCAAGCCTACTGCTTACCAGCTGTGCGGCCTGTAACCGAGAGAGGTTCTATGTTTGTGGAATGGGGTTGTAATAACCACCTACCCCACGTAAGGCATTATGAGGATTAAATGAGCTAACGTAGGTAAAAGCACCTAGAGAAGTGCCTGAAATACAACAATTTCTCTCAAGAACCAATCTATTTCAACATTTCTTCAGCTTGAACTGAAATACAAGCATAGCTACAATCTTATGAATACTCTTGCACTTTAAGACAATAGAATCCGCTCAAATGGAAAAATGCATTCCTTGTAAGTCAGCAGTCTCTTTTCCTCTCTAATTACATGTCATGCTTTAGATGTCTTACTATCTCACACTAACTATGCTTCTTGTAATTATTAGTGAAACAAACATTAGAAGAGTAAATACATAGTAACAGGATTTGAACATAAACAGCTGTATTTCTTCAAGTTTATTTTTCATTTAAGAACAATTCCTAGTCAGTTATGTTTCAGTCAGTCCCAGTTTGTTAAAACAATACTGAAAAAATATGAAACAACAAATTATTTTGCTTCAGGAGCTAATTCAGGATTTCAGCCTCCTGCCTAAATCCAGCACAAGTTTCACTTGGCGTGTAGCTTAGAATAACTCCACCCTTCTCTTTCCAGCATAGCTTATTCTAGTCTTATAGAAGCTTTGTTAGAGGTGAAAAATACCTCTACTCCCCAGTAACATGTAGAGACACAGTGAATCTAATGATAGCGGTAAGAAAAAATAGGTTTACTGTTTTGAATGTTAAAAGGATGTCTTTTTGCGTGCCCTCGGCATTTTTCTTTAATCATTTCTGGGATGAGGTCATTCACAGGTAAAAAATGTCAGAGAATGAGAATCTCAGGTTACACATTGGAGGAACTGTAAAAGAGTAGCTGAACTGTCTCCAAAAATCCCTCCTAAAATGAAGAGGAAACTGCTTGAACAGCGCCAGAGTAAGGAGGTCACCATCTTCAAAGGGATTTAGAAAAGATGGCAAAAAACCCAGCAGGATTAAAATTGTATGTCTTTGTGATTAACATTCAAATAGAGTTTTTAAAATTAAATTTCTTTTGTGACAACACATTAGCAATAATTTTAATTGTTTTCATTAACATGGCCCAGGATTGGTAAACATGGCTTACTACTTGTCTAATGACTAAAAAAATGTTTTGATTAATAAGCCTATTAAATTGTAACTTAGAAAGGAATATAATCAGTAAATACAGTGGACATTATCAAAATGCCAAGGAAGATTGCTCCAGAATAACAAATTTAACAATTAGTTAATTAATGGTCTTGTCAAATAAAAAACCCTAAACAACAATAATTTGAGATTTAGGAAATAAGCCTCATGTATCACAAGAAGAGTGAGATGGCGTGACTTTTCTTGTTGTCACAGAAAATAGAAGACAGGTGACTTTGCCTTTCTGTGATATCTAAAAGAGTCTCTTGAGTCAGACGTTAGTGCTATTCAAGGAGATAAATGAGTAAAATTGTTACAATATTGTTCCACCGACTTCCCAGTCAAACAACAATATCACAGGCATTTCATTCTTACTCTGAATGGGTACCTTGGTGTCATGGCCGTTGGCATCAGAACTGAGTGTTTTAACCAAAACTGGGCTTCTCGCTGGTGCACACAGACAACTGCACAGATTTGACTCAGATCCCTAAGAACTGGAATATTTTAAAACTTCACAGCTCCTTGTCTGTTATCTGGCAGCCCATCGACAAAAGGGGGAAAGGCTTTACAATAAGTAGGGAATGCTGAGTCACTGAAACGACTCCAACAGTCAACCCCAAGCCTGCAGGCCCACCAGGGAACCTGAGGAGGTTAAGCCAAAGTCCCTAAAGATTCCTAATTGACTTCTGCAACCTTTTAGAATTTATGGCTCTAAATTAATTTTATTTGGCTCGATGTTTATAGTTTTTCAAAGTAAATAGATTTATGTATGTATATAGTTTTATACTTTATGTTGGCTTGTATTCCCATCTGCTTACCAGGGCTCCCCTGAAAGGTACAGCCTGGCTCTTGACTGGAAAATGTGATTCATCCTAAAAATATAAATCAGACTGAAAGCTGAAATTCCTACAGCTGTTCAATGTAATTCTTAGAGTAGAAACACTGGTCCAACAATTTGAAAAGCCCTCTTAATGGTTTATAATGAACTCAACAGACGTATTTTTTTCATCGGATTTAGGTTAGCAATGGGCATTTGCCTTATACGGTAATACAATCATTTAACAGGTATTTAAAAAATGCTCTATGGTGCTTCTGTGGTTATGTATAAGCAGGTTTAAACTACACGGGAGCTTAACACATCAAGTGATTTTTAACAGAGATAGCACCTAATTTCAAAACACAATTATAAAGAGCTGTAGAAAAGATTTCATGAGAAAAAGACTGTGGGATAGATGCTATGCTCTCTAATTGGTAATACATTGTCCAGAGAATGAAGGGTCTTTATAGTCAGTAATGATTCTCAAAGCCTGGTGTGTAGATCACTTGCATCCGTCCTGTGGGGTGCTTCTGAAAAATGAACTGGGAGGCACGTTTTATTTCCTCAATCAGAATCTCTGGAGATGGTACCTTGAAAACAGTATTTTAGCAAGCATCTGATGATTTTGATGCAAAACAAAGTGTGTGACCTACCGCTTTCTTAAGATATATAAAGAAATATATACACATTATTTTCCTCCAGTGTAAACATGTAGAGACTGCAGGCTACCATGCATAGGAAATAGTCCTCCATGGATTAGTAGAGGCCCTGCCTTCGTAGTCTTGCAGCCAGGAGGGCTGTGAGGGCACAAATGAGCAGCCTGCCACTGTTCCAGGTGAGGAAAACATCTCAGTCAAAGTACTAGGCACAATCCAGATGCTCCTTACATAGCTGATGAAAAATGGATAATGGGAAGAGGATTGTGTACTCCCATCTCTGTCTAAATACACACTGGGAATGACTCATATCCTGAACATCCAGTTGACACGATGCTGTGGGAACATAGATCTGAATACTCACCACACCTACCAAATGATTCAAGGTGGGACCCTCTTAAGGCTGGACAGAGCTTCCTAGCTAGGATACCTTAGGTCCTCAGGGACAAATGCTCTGAGGTACCATTCCTTGTATCCCTCCCAGAAGCCAGAGCTCCCATCTGGTCACGTGGAGGCAGCCTCACCTACTTCCCAGGCATGCCATATAAACGTCATTTCTGTGGTATCATTTTCTATGCGGAGCAGGAAGTTAAACAGTTTGGGAAGGACCGCCTGCCTTAATTTATGACAGAATGCTCGTATGTATCTGGGGGATTTACCTCCTCAGTTAATAAAACCCCCTTATATAGCTGGTGTGGGGAGCTTAGAAAGTTGAAAAAGTAACTGTTAAGAGTAGGCAGTTAGTTAAGACATAAGCAGGAGAAAGGGACTAGCCCATTACCAAGGAAGACTCCTCCTTTGGCCAACCCCTAAGCCCTCATTAATTGTCAGTTCTACTGCCAAGGACAACTAGCTTATCAGGAGGCCTGGAGAGTCAAGGACAGCTGGATTGTCAAGAGGCCCAGGACCACAGATTTATCTGATTACAGGGCACATGCAAGGCCCAAAGACCTTGTCAGAAAGTAATCCACATCATTAAAATAATATCTAAGTCTAATTAGCCTTTTGTTTTGGCCCCACCCCATGAGTTTCACTTACTATGGTTAAGGTGTCTGCACAGAGAGAAAAGTTATATAAACTAGAGCTGTCAATCAACCTGTTGACCAAAGGACGTAAGACGCAGGGCAGCACATCGTGCCACCTTAAGAAAAAATAAAAGCCAATCTAGCCCAAATAGCAGGGCTGCTTCAGTTCCCACACAGCCCCTCTCCTGTCTCAAGAGTGTGAACCCAATAAATTCCTCACTGCTGCTTCTTGCTTTCTGGTCTCTCAACTGAATTCTTCCCTTCCAGAAGAATCAGGGCAACAGCACATTGCACAAGTAGCATTTACGCTTTAGCAGAATACAGAGGTTAAACACCTGTCACCTCTTAGGTTATATAACTGATGTGTCTCCTTCAAAGGCTGGTGGTAATTACTGCATGTCAGGCAGTATGCTCAGCGCTGAGGGAGTCTCAGAGAAGCTGAGAAGATCTGGCTTCTACCCCCACCGAATTTCCATCAGGCAAAGTACACAGATGCAGGAGAAATGTTTACACAAAAACTGTCAATAGTGTCAGGATGTGTGCTAGGAAAAGCATGTAATGAGGAACTTAATCTAGTCTGGAGCATCAGATAAAGCTTCAATGAGGAAACCTAGCTACCCCAAAGCCTGCAGAATGAGAAGCTAGCAAGGAGATGGTAGGGATGGAGATCCTAGGCAGAGAGAAAAGATGTTTGAGGACATGGTGGTTGAAGCATTGAATTTGAAAAGAAGCCTTGTAGAGATAAAGCTGGAGAGTAAGGCAGGGGCCAGATAACACAGGACTGCGTAGGCCACGTTTAGAATCAGTATCTTAATTCCAAGAGTGGGAAATCACAAAGTTTTAAACAAGGTGATATACTGCCAGATGAATATTTAAAACACAGATTACTAGGCAGTAGCCCATAGGATTCTGGTGGGCAGGGCTAGACCCCCACGTTTGAATTCTAAGGAGGTCCCAGGGAATCTAATGTGTGCCACATTTGGAAACTACTGCGGTGGAATATTAGTTTCTCAAGGTCTATTCTGAGCAGGTGGCTGGTGAACTGACCCTTAAAGTGATGTTTATGGTATGAAAAGCATATGTATGTTCCTGGCGTTGTTAATAGATCTGGCTGTATTATGTCAGGATTAAAAGCAACATCAGCATATCACTCATTCTGGTGACTGTCTGGCATCTGAAATGGGTGAACGGGATGGCACAGAGAAGCTGTCAGTGCCTGGCCCACATCACCTGGCCATCAGCTTCCCCTTCAGTTGTGGCAGCCGACTCCTGTCTGTCTCTCCTGCTCTGCTTTCCTGCAGGATTCACCCAGGCTTTGGCTGCTCCACCTGCTGTGCAGCAGGGCAGATGTGCTGGGGAATCAGCATATCCTTCCTCCCCCAGCAGTCTCACTCTGTGATTGAAGGGAACCAGTGTTTAAATAGCTCAGCTCCCTCACCCCTGTGGTGGGAAAACCCTAAGATATGCTTTACAGAGATTCCCAGAGTGTTCCCAGCAGGATTGGGTTCCACTCTCCATGGGGTAACTTGTGTGACAACGAAGCTTTTATACTGGTTGTCTTCCCTTCCCTGTCTCACTTCCTCATTCCCCTACAGAGGCACCCAAGTGAACCACTTGCAATTAAAATCTTTATCTCCTGGTCTGCTTTGGGGGTGCAAACTATCTCTTGCTGTAGCAAAGTCCACTAAAAAAAATGGTAGAGTGGTAGGAACCAAATTTTAGCAAACTATTAAGAAGGAAGCAGAGAAAATGTGTTAAAAACCCAAATGGGAAATTCCTGTCACAGAAGCAGTGATGATAGGAAAAGACAGAACATAATCTGGTAATGTGAGAATAACCCTGTTTGAGTCCCCCTACACAAAAGTATCAAAGAAATGGGCCCACCTTTTTTTTTTTGCTCCTCCAGAATAAAGAAGATACAGTGAAACAAATGAACTATTCCTCTTGCAATGATATTAATTAAAATTAAGTATTCTCAGAGCTTTGCACAACTCACTGTGTCATTCCTAAGACCAGGTTAAAAAAATCAGCAATTTAAAAATATTATGTTTACTTTTAAAATTATAAAGTATTAATTAAATATGTTCCTAGAGATTCATTAACAGCACAGATGCCAGCTAATTTCACCTTGTTAATTCTACCTTCGATCAGCTATCCCCAAGCCCTAAAATATAATTCTTGGTCAACAAGCTTTCTTTTATTTGTTAACATTTGCTATGCTGCCACCACATTATCATTACATCTAAAATGTCATGTGCCACTTTGATCATTATGAGAACTAGCAACTATCTGGAGAAGAAACAATAAAATATCCTGAAGCCAACATAAAAATATTAACAAGAAGAGGATGAAAATGTAAAAGAGCAAATAAATCTGTTACTTTACAAAATACCATTTTTAAAACTATGCATAATGAAGTATTTAGGTTAGGATATCAAGATAGCCACAATCATCTCTTAAGAATACTTCTCCCTAAAAAATAAAGTAAGAAAAAATCTTGGTCAGAAATGTTTTCCTTAAACACTATATAGTACAGAGATGACAGCAGTGACTCTAGCACCTTACTATGCTGACGGACAGTGCAATGGGGTGTGGGGGGAACCTGATAATATGGGTGAATGTTGTAACCATAATGTTGCTTGTGCGAAACCTTCATGAGATTGTATATCAATAATACCTTAATAAAAACAAACAAACAAATACATAAATGTTTGCCTTAAAAATTTAGAGGTCATTTGGATTGTCTCCCTCATGTTCCCTTTGACTGCATGTAACTCATCAAATCTCTCAGGTTACTTCTAACTATAAAAAATAAATAAAAGATAATAATAAATCTGAAAAGATGAAGAAAGTTGAAATCTCAACAAAGTCTCTAAAACCATGAATAATCTGACACTGACTTACAATTCTAGCTCCCAACAACAGAGGCCTAGTACATGAAGAAATTTAACTTTAATACAAGTAAGTGTTAATTCACACAGAAGTCCTGACAGGTAAGAAATTCATTAACTCAGAAGATGGTATGGACTAAAAAAATCTATGTAGCAGAAAAGCATTTCTGTGAAACACTGAAGAAACATGTGTGATGGTTACTATAGCAATGGGAAAATGCCTAAGGTTGCCCCCTTAATTACAGTGATGGCATGAAGAACCATGATCACACCTTCACAGTAGACAGATCACTGGAATGGTTATTAGATGCACTATAAAAATGACCCTTTTCTTCCATGGATTTTGAGTTAAAAATGACCCCATGAAATCCTCCTAACGATCTTTCTTCACTGTGAGGAGACTCTGGACCCAGCTACCAGGTCTGGAGCCCAGACATTTAGTGAGAAGCCTGTGAGATAGGGTGCTGGCCCTACGGAGTGTTCCCTTGGTGTTTTTACAAGCCAAGGTATGTAAAAAATCTACCTTGGCTTGTAAACATTTAAACTCTGGGTGGCCTTACCACCTTGTGAATCAATGAACTCTGTACCTGTAATTATTAATATGTGAGTTAGTACTTTTATTTGTATTAAAGTAAATTTCCTCAAATTATATACCCTTATGCTCAGCTGCTGGGTTGGGTAAAAGAATTTATGTTACATTAATCACCGTTTTAAGGGAAAAAAAATTATCATTGTTGTTAATAATTTAAGATAATTAAAGAAGTTACAGTTCTCCCCATCAATAGGGCAAAATGACTTTTGTACAAGGATGATGAACTTGAAATGCTATTACTCCAATAACACTGATGTGAATTTAGAATCACATTTATTAATTCAAATGTCCACCTGATTCATCCATAAGAACGAAAGTTATAAAATATTAAAATAAACAAAGAACTATGTTGCCTTAGGTTTTATAATACTCCATATTAAATAAACCCCCAAACCTAAGCACTAAGGAGCATCTTTCTAGTCATCTGCTCTTTCTGTTAGTAGTATCCTAAGTTAATATAAGGACAGACAATTTACTTAAAGATATGTCAAACAAAATTCAGCTCTTTACTTAATAATCCATTGAGGTTAACATAGTGCAACTCGACTGTATAGGAGAAACCAAAACCCAATGACTAATCTTACAGTGTGGTTACCATCTTAATAATTAAATGAAATAAGATTTATGAAAGTACTTGGCTTATAATGAACACTAAAAAGAAGTAATGTGTATTCTTCCTATCTGTCTTTCTCATAAAAGATGGCTCTATACAAACACTGAGCAGTTCATTCAGAAATATGAACTGATAGGAAATAAAATGACTGGAATTTCCAAACTATCAACAAACAAGTTGTTCTAAAAGATGAACAAGTATGAAGAAATCCTGCCTGATTTGGATATGTCTTTACAAACCCTCTGTCTATTTTTTTTAAGTCCAAGTACTGATCCCCACCATCATCTCACATTGACTCAGATGTATTTTCAAAAATGCACAAAGAAAACAGTGACATGGAATATAAAACATCTAAGATAGAAAACCTCTTTAAACCAGAATACTTCTAAACAACACTAAGATAGAAAACCTCTTTAAACCAGAATACTTCTAAACAACACTAATATTATGACTTTAATTACCTGCTTTCAGGAGATGAAGAGATTTCATTTGTGTCTGTCCTTTTATTTCTCGGAAATGATGGAGGCATCTCACCACTTAAGTGGTCTGGGAAAATTTGGTCTTTATTCAAATTGATTGCTGAATAAGGACAGTTGGCAGCACTGAAAGATTAAAAGAAAAAGAAAACAACATTTCCATAATGACACAGTTACTTCTTCCAATTAAAAAGACAGGCTGCAGAATATAAAATCGCAAAACAGAACTGAATACGTCGTGTATACTTATATATGTATGATTAAACATACAGTATGAAATACTTTGACATAATAATTTAAGTATATTCCATTAGAAAATATGTCTTTGTGGCAGATTTTTATGAACAACCTCATGAAGTCTATGGAATTGAGCAATGGTCACTGAAGGAGTCCCCGTGGTTTGTCCCAGGCCATATTTGTGGGAACAATCAGTTCCAAGCAAGAAATGGTTAAGATATCACTGAAGGGTTGGTGGTAGAGGTGGGCATAGAGAGCAGGACATATGAATAGGGCAGGTCTTCTTTGTAAAGTGATACTCCAGGACCAGGATTATCACACACTGTTTATCATCCTTTATAATAGCCGTGCCCTGCAAAGGAAGGGGGTTTGCCCATGTTCCTGTCTCCGGGTCTCAATGTACACCTGATTCTCAAAAGGATCCACATAACAGTTGTAGTTAATCCTGTCCCCAATATAATGAGTCCAATGCCAACTTGGAGAACAACGTTCCTTCCATGGGTGACCGCTGAGTGGTTGGCCTCTCAGGTCCCACTTGGGATCATTTCTCTTATCCAAGCAAAGGACATCTTTGGCCACTAATTGTTAATCTGACACTAGCCAGGGTCGCCTTCTCAGTGTTCATAACAACTAGGCAACCTTCACATATCAGGCTCCCAATACACAGTCAACCCCTCTAACTAAGTGCCTATATTGCCTTGTTTTTAGGAAGCCTCCTTAAATCTGAAAGTGGTTTGGACTTTAGGTGAATTAAAATAGTGTCGTAAAACACAAGTTCTTTTCCTCTGTTTAGGTGACAGAGGGAATGTTGATAGTCACATATGGAAAATTTTAAATAGTATGTGTCTACCCTCACCAAGAGAATCTGATATATCCTAGGAGGACTTGGAGTTTGAAAATGCTCTCAAGTGATTCTGAGAATGGCCTATAAAATTTATCACAGATATCTTATCAGCAAAAGTAAAATCTTTTTTTCTTTAACTACATGCTACTCTACACTGGTATCTATGCAAAAGATGAAAGTGAGTAAGATTTGATCCTGTGTTGACGTAAATGTATATAATGTTAACCCAACAGCGATTAAAAAACAATAACTAATAGTGTTTATGGAGCACTTATTATATATCAAACACAGTGCCAAGTGCTTTCAAGAAGCATTTTACCAAATCTTCCCAACGTCCTATGAGGAAGGCTTCTCATGTGACAAAGTAAGGCTTAAAATGGTTAGATAACTTCAGTCTTTAATTATGTCATTCATTTATTCAACATTTATCAAGTATCTATTATGTGTTAATTATCTTTCCAGACATTGGAAACACAGTGGAAAATAAAAAGATAAGGGATCTCGCAGAGGTGATATTCTGGGAGGGAGGGGCAACACACATTGGCACTATTACGCAAATGAGACAACTTCACATAGAGATGAATGCTGTGGAGTATGACAAGAGAGTGTATGGCTGTGACAGGTGACCCTGAAAAAGTAGAATCTGAGCAATGTCCTCAAGGCCAGGAAGTGGTAAGAGCAGCACAAATGTAGAGAAAGTTCCGCATGTTTGAGGGGAAAGCAGGTGATGTTAGAGTGTAGTAGTAAGCAAGGGAAGATGAACTAGAAGGAGGCAGGGGAAGTATTATGTACAGCCTGCTAGGCCATAGTCATGAGTTCATGTTTAGGTGTGATTTGAAGCCACCCAAGGACTTTCACATAGGGGAATGATAGGTTTGATTTGAAGCCACCCAAGGACTTTCACATAGGGGAATGATATGGCTTGATTTACAATTTAAAAGGATCTTTCACGATGTTTTGTGGAAGAAAATATTCCAAGGAGTCAGACAAGGAGCAAGAAAAGTTATGAAGGATTAGGATATGACAGTGACTTGGATTTAGGTGGCTGAAATACAGGTAAAGGAGACATTATGCTATCTTGTGTGATCCCTCTAGGGCACCTTCGAATGGAGAGGAGATAGGGAATGAAATAAAGGAAGGAGTTAAGAGTGGCCTTTAGGTTTTGGGCTTGAAAAACTGGGTGGTAATAGGGATGCCTTCTTTTCCACTTCCAAGATGAGAATAACGACAGTGAAGGAGATTTGGGGACAAAATCAGGAACTGTAGAATGTTCATGAGACATCCAAGTAGACATGCTGCTTGAGCCAGGTCACAAGCAGTGAAGGAGCTCAGTGAAATAAGCACATTATTTCATTCACCACATTCAGAATGAGCACACCATTTTATTTCAATTTATTCACACAATTATGATGTGCAAGAAACCTAATCTCTGACCACAACACCCCTTATGAACAATGTCCTTCAAGGGTTTCACAGTCTTTCTTGGGATATTTGCAGTCGACAGTGTTCACGGACACACGAGACAAAACCAACTCTGCCTAACTTGAATGGAAATAAACTCAGTGCAGGGGCATGAGAAAGCTCAGCAGAAAGGCAGGGCAATCAGCTCGGGCAGGAAGGAAGGTCCAGCAAGCATCATCCCCCAGAAATGGTCTCGCCACTCTTCTCAGACATTCAGCCTCGTCTGCAGCGGCTGCAAACATGAAGTCGGCCTGCCCGCACAGCTCACATGAGAAGAACCACAGAGCGGCGCCTGCCTGGCAACGTTCAGGTTGTCTGCCTGCCCTGTAACTGCCACCGGTTTGAGGAAAGGAGAGGCCCCACTCCCCGTGGCTCCCATAGGGGAGGTGGAGCCCTACCTAACACTTATCTTGGTTTGAGGCAAACACAAGTGCCGTAGGGTTTTCTTGTAACTGACATATTTAAAATAAAATTCATCTCCAATGAACTCCCTTTCCTTGGTCCAAAAAAAAAAAAAAAGGTAAATATAAATAGTCCCTCTCATTGTTCTTGATTTTTTGTTTCTGACAAGTAAATATATTAACCAAGGCTCAGACCTTAGTTATGTTTGACTCTATTCTATTCTTTCATACCCATATTACGCATTTCTAATGCAGATTTATCTAGTTGCATTTTGTGACAACAGGAAAAAATTCCAAATATGATATTTTTGGTTATTTTGGACAAACAAGTATGCTACTATTCCTACAATATTGCAACCATGATATATTTCACTCATAATCATCTGGTTTTACAATTACTGACTGTACATTCACCTTGGAGTTTTATCAAATATGAAGAAAAGAAAATGTGAGTCTGTTTCTAACCCCACTCACCACTCCCACTCTGGGAAAACTCACAGGAGTTTTAGATGGGCTGGGTCCCCAACTACACACCACAGTATAGTTACTGCTTAGAAGTCTTACAGAGTAAGATCTCCGAGGGCAGCCCCTTCATCTGTGTGTTAAATAAGTGAAACGAGGACAGACAGTAGGGTTATAGGACATATCCAGGCAGGAATTTACTGATGGGCCAGGATTATCTACCAAGGGAGCCCCTTGACAATCAGCTACAGAATTTATGCTAACATCATCTCTTCTTTGATGTCTGACAAAAGTCAAATGGGTTTGCACACCTCCCATTTTGGGGGCAGAGAGTGAAGTCAGCTAGTTTCTGAAGTCGGGGACAATCATTAAAGGGGGCATCACAAAATGCCGACCAAGTGTGCTCAAGTGGTGCGAGGTGTCCCAAGGGGTGGGCCATGCCCTGGACAGTCAGGAACCTGCTCATAAATGTGCTCTGCTGCTTTATCCCCTACTTTATAGAGAGTGAACACAGCTCCTGAGGATGCATTTTCTCATTTGTAAAGTGAGAGTGATCATGTCTGTGGACCGAAAGAGAGCACGACCCATGCTGCCAGCTTTACTTGCATCAGCTCGTTTAACTCTCATGTCCCTAGGGAGCAGCGCCTATCTAATCATCACTCTACAGACATAGAAACGAAGGCTTTAAAAAGGCAGCTTGCTTAGTGTCACTCAATTAGTTCTCCGTATTTGGGGGTGGGGGGCGGGCGATGACGAGCTCTGGCTGTCTCCTGTTTACTACAGGGTGGGAACTGCCTTGCTGTACTGAAGCATTTCCTTATCCTTAACTCATGACAATTAAATCCACCTGAGAGTACCGTCTTCTAGCAATATGCTGCTGTCATACTGTGAATACGTGGGAAGCCAGCACTTAACCTCTCTTTGCCTATTTATGAACTATCTTTGCTCCCCTCAGGAAAAACTGATGTTTCTCTTTGAGTGCTACACCATTCCTGCCTCTACAAAAACCTATTTACACCAGACTGGCTTTCTTCAAAGTAGTGGTCCTCTCTACTTTATAGCCCATCACTCAACACAGTACCTGACACAAAACAGGCGCTCAAAAACTGCTAGATGGATGACTGGATGGTGAATTAATATGTTTCTAGTTTGCAGACGTGCATACAGAGTTACTAATTTTAAAACTTACCACAGTCTTTATAAATATCCTTTAGAGGTTGTTAGAAATATTCTATTTTTTTAGTTTAATTTCTCTAATATTAAATCTTATATAGAAAATATTTACTTATGAAGGCACTAGGTATGTAGAATACCTATTTTTATATAACTTAATTTCACCTTTAATCTCCTTCCATTCTTGGACCATTCAGTATGGTCAAGGGAATTAACTCAGTCAAGAGAAAAAACACTGTGACTCAACCAATTTAATGGCTGTTCTCTATCCCTTGCTTGATAGATAAAATTAAGCAATCTGCCTAGTGACTATCCCTAGAGATGAGAATACCATATCGACATCCAACTCACTCACTGATTATTTATATTTCAACATTTGAAAATGCCGCATTCTCAAATGTCATTGTTGAGACATGTTTCATTTCTAACACTTTTTAGATCAAATTCAATAATTGTGATTTTCAGAGACACTAACAACAACTGCTAGTCAAAACAGTTTTGCTTATGTGTTCATAAAATTGATTTTTCTTGGTAAAAGAGCAACTTTTCTTGTTACCTAAGCAAAGAATGCATGTTCTGATTTATATACTTTCTCAGTAAATTAATCCAAAGAGAATTTTCTCATTATGTTTTCCCTTACACACCATTCTCAGCATGGACAAAAATAAGTGTCAGTGAAATGAACCTTTCAGAGAATATCCATGTTGCAGCAGCTATTCCACAAGTCTACTAATGAAATGGAAAACACTCAGTCCCTGTTGAGGATTACATACTGCAAGATAAAGAGCTTTGAATGCTGAAAATAGGAGGGCAGAGTCAGGGAGGCTAGGAAAAGCCAGCAAAAGGGCTGAGAAGTGAAGACAGGACTCAGGCCGGAGATGGCAGTGCCCACTAGTTCTCTGAACTGGCATCGCTCCTCCCTGAGGCCCTGGTCAACTCGACCCCAGACTTAGGCACAGATCTGCTAGTTATACCCTTTGTGTGATAGGGAATGAACACAGCTTCTCTGCCAATGTACGTCTTTAAAACCATAAAGTCCACTTCTTCCTCTCTCTTTCTAAAAAGAAAGAGTCATTGTCCATCCTGGTTCCAATTACACTGAAAGACTTCTTTCACACATTTCTCCATAAACTCTTCTATGATTCTCCCCATAATGTCTCCCTTGTAGCAAATACAACACTGTATCTCTGAAGGAAATGCTCCAAAGATAAACACTTTGTGAAATGGGTATTGGCCCAGCTGAAGGTTGCTAAGAAGCCGATGGCACACTTGGGGAAAGGTGGTCCTAATGAGTGGCAGATGCCATCGGGCAGGGACTGTTTCCTTTACAGAAGACCAGAAAAATATTTTTAAAGCTTTCAATTGCAACAACATTGTGTTCATATTTATCCATTTTTAAAACATGATTCTTTTCCTTCATCATTTCAGCGAATTGTTCTCTTTAACAGACACCTTGGGGTTATATAATAGAAAGCTACATGTTTCTAAATTTACTATTGGTTACTATTTTGTATCTTATATTTTAATTAAATTATGTTCAGTACTTATAGCTCCATTAGTCCCTGAGTCTTTGAAGGTTGCGTTTGTGACTAATTCATGGAGGAGTGCCTTGAGAAGGAAGTACTCAAGAGCACGAGAGCCTTGAGTTAGACTGGGTACCATTCCCTACTGTCCTCACCAGTTGTTACTTAGTGAACCTCTCCTGTCTCAGGGTGGCCTCATCAAAAATTTGTAGAAAGTAATAGTTCAATGTTATAGGGTAGTTATGAATGCTATCCCGTATATGTGAAACAATTTGAGCAATATCTCATAGAGTAAATAGTGCTCAAAAATACTAACTAAACAAAATAATTCATGAATGTGTGATGGATTTCGCATGCCAAAGAGTTACTTCTGGCATTTAGACATATAATGTCTGAAAACGAATCCAGCTGCCTTCATTCAGCAATACTGAATAACTTTCAAGATGCAGTATTTAGCTCAGTTTAATCATACAACTTTTGGTTTGCAGTCACAGCAACAATGAAAAGGAATTTTAAACGGATATGTGCAAAGAAATCATCAGACTTTGTTTGGACTTTTTACTCTGTAACATACTGAACCCCATAAAAATCTTGGAAGGGGTGTTGCAAAAGGAAGATAAGCAGGATGTGAGGTTGAAAAGATGAAAGAAAGGAAAAACTATATTCAGATGAGACTAATCAGACCATTTTTACAACATTTGTTAAACTTTAGAGGAACTGGTGCTATAAGCTTTAGGCTTTTGAAAAACCTAGATCAACAACCTACACAAACTAGACAAACAAGAAATCATTTTTCTCACTGGGCAATCCAATTAACATGCAGTTGAAACACTCAAGCTGAAAAATCATCATTTTAATACACAACTAAATAAGTAATGCTTCTGCTCCTAAAGAGATCCCAGTTAAATCAACAGGAATTTCCTAGTATTTCAGTAATATTTTTAAATATCTAAGTAATATTTTTAATATCTGCCCACAAATTGCCTACATAATACATCAAATTTCAAAGGTATAAACTTTCTTTTTTAAGGTATTTACAGGTACAAGAAAAATACTGAAATACACCTCTTTTGACCAATGCATTCTCCCATTTGGTTCTTTATATTTTCACTTCTTTTGAGCTTTGTTGGGAACATACAATAAGTAATCTCACCTCTCATTATTCAAATTGTTGAGTCACCCACTCATACGATATTCTACCAAATATTTCCAACAGGGCCTGACCTCTTTTCATTACTAATGGTCAACCCAAAATGACTATTTCAGGTACTAAGTATCTGTAAAACTAGTCAGGTTGTCAAGAAAAGACAAATTGCCAGAATAAATCTATTTTAAACTATGAATGTATTTCCTCCCAGGAAGATGTAACTACAGATACATGCTTCATTTTTACAGCATCACCAAGGTAACCACATTTTGTACAGATCTACATATAAATTTAGTTCACATCTATTTAGTATACATGGAAATCTTTATTTTCCACATACATGGGACAGACAGTCTCTATTTGACCACATAAGGAACCTCCAGCAGAAGTGGCAGCTCTACATACCTGTGAGGGCCCAGGTGTCTCACCGTCTTAAAGTGGCCAATTTCTTTACAGCCTGGGATTGAGCATGCACCATGTTCTGAAGCCTCCATTACTTCTAAGGGGTCTATAAAAATAGCCAAAACAAAGAGAGAGAAATAAAGGGAATAAGTTAACCAGAGGATTATAAGAGTCAAATGTCTGGGATCAGAACGTGGAAGAAAAAATCCAATTTTTGAATCAGCACATAAAAACAGAAAAAGAAGTAAATCCCGAAAAATTAAAAACATCTCAAAAGTCTTTATTTTTAAAGGTTTTCCCTATGACTTTGTTCATACTATTTATCCTTTGATAGTGAAATAGGGAAGTTTGATCTAACCCTCTTTCAAAGTGTCACAAATTCCAAAGATGCCTAAGTCTGAATTAATGAGTAGACTCTAAGCAGTTTTCATCAAACCAGTAATATAATTAATACAACATGATACTTGCACATATGAAAATTGCAATCACCACAATGGAATACAGAAAAAACAGTTACAGATCCCATTTAAACTATTCCCCTGCAGATTTTATACCCTCCCTGGTTCTGACTTTCATTATATTAAAGTGTAATATACTGCATGTTGCTCTAAGCTTTCCCACAGGCACCTAAATTTGTATTTATACATGCATTTAGTATTTGGTTTTGGTTTTTTTTTTGCTAAATAAAAGGGACCACACATATACGTACTACTCTGAAATGTTTTTCTTTTATATTTAGCGTGTCTTAATAAATCTTTCCATCTCAATATATAGAAGACCCTAAAGATTCCATCAATAGTAATATTCTTTATGATTACTGCATACTATCTGTAGTGTGAGTCCACTATAATTTATCCAATCTTTGTTTCCACAGTTTGTTCCTTTAAGCATATTGTAACAAACACTGTGCACATGTATTTTTGTGCCATAACATTGCTCGTATGTGGCACTGAGAGTGCATAATTCCAGATGGGGAGGGTATGCTAAATTTTCTTAAAACCCCACACTAATCTATTGTATTTCCTACATATTTTTTTTATAAGTACATCTATTTTCTTCCAAAATTGAGATTATGGTACATCAAGTTCCTGGTACACTCAAGTGCTCAATTTAAAAAACCTGAATTTAATGGAATTTTTTTACCCAGGTAAATCATATACACCTGTAAATAATACAGCAGGACATCCCTTGAACACTTTGCCCAATTTCTCCCAATGGTATATTTCGCAAAACTATAGTATAAAATCACTATTACCATACTGACACTGACTCCTGACATTTTGATATTCTGTCTTCCAAAAATTCAGTTCTAATTTTGAAGTGTGATGATTGCTTCTAAATAAAAGTTAAAAGTCTATACACACTTACTTTTTCAGATATTAAATTTTCTTCTTTTATGTTTTGTCACTACCATCTAATTACAAATGTAGTCAGAATAAAAAGGGTTACACAAAGAAGAAATGTATAGTGGGAAAAGAGTAGTAATGGGAAGGGGATGGGAAAATAAATTATTAAGCACACTATACAAGCAAATGGCAACATTTAAGTTATTCTTGTGTCTCTTATTCAAAGGAGGCTGAAGGGAATACCCAGTTTTTGAGCACCAGCCCACGGGATGAATATCAGGAGAATCTGCATCTATCCAGTAATCGTAGCAACTATTCCAGCCATCAAAGTGGACCTAGGTAACAGAAAGGACATTAATGGTACAATTCGGGTCACAAAATTCTTAGGGTTTAAGTTCTGCCCACTGTACTCATTTTCATTCTCTTCGAAGTTATATACTAGATTTAATACCAAATGAATTGTTTCGATTACTTTAATTACTTCATTCACACTGTGAGAAAAAAACGCACACTTGATGTATCTTCAGATTATCTAACAATCAATAAATGCCCTGCCAAAGGCGCTTTTTTTGCCAATACTTTTACAGACATATTTCATATATCTCTCAATCCTTTAAGCAAGGTGAGTACATAAACACCTTCCTTTGAGCAACACCAAACTCCCCATAAATATTACTTAAGTAACAAATAAATCAGGAGAGGGGGAAGATTGGGGGGAGGGGAGAGTAGAAAGAAAGACCTTTCATATAAATGTCAACTCTCCTGGAATTATTCTCAAAAAGGCTTTTTATGCCCTTTTAGAAATATGCCCAGTTTAGAAAATATCCCTCCATCAAATCATTTTTAAATACCATTTTTCTCATAAATAATTATACTACCTCTAACAGAGTGATTAGTGCTACCATCTTTATTGACCACCACATAAATGGATAGAGGGTCTTTTAAATAGTTTCACTAAGGATTAGCTGTGTATATTTTTTAATTATACATTTTTTACCTTTTAGGATAAAAGGATATACTGAAAGGCCATATGTATTTTTTACCTCTACATCAAGTTTGCAGCTGGATTTCCTTTTTAAAGGTCTATGAATCTCTTACCCCAAACAAGGTAAAAGATACCAGATGGATAAAACATTCTAACATTAAGCTGGACAGTAAAAGTTATAGAAGAAAGCATGAGTGGCTATTTTTGTAAATTTTACAGTGGAATCACCTTTGTAAGCAACACACCAAATTCAAAAGCCATAAAAACATTCAAAAGGAAAGACTGGTCAATTTTACCACATCAAAATTTAAAACTTCAGAGCAGCAAATATTATTGCAAGATGGAAGACCCACGAGATACCCAAGAAACACATTGGTTACACATGTGATAATGCACTGTTTCTTAATTTATAAAATCACATATTAATATAAAAAGATGAAAAACCCACTAGGAAAATGGAAAATAGATATAATGGCTCATAAGCAAGAAAATAAATACAAGTGTTTAATAAATACATAAAAGACAATTAATTGCACTTAGAACTAAATACTATAAATTAAAACCACAAGATGCAGTCTTTCTTTCAATCTGCCCCAAATATTCCATTTTTGTGTTTCCGAAAGCTTGGTGAACAAATCTGAGAATAATAGGGCATTCTCATAGACTGCTGACAGCAGTATTAATTGGGGAGATATTTTTAGAAAGTTATTTGGCAATTAAAATCAACACTTAAAATACATCATTTTTGACTTGATTATCTCAATAACTAATTGTTTGTAGCAGAAAACAAGTAGAGTGCCTACCATAAGAAGCCCAGGTAACCAAGTCATAGTGTATTTATATGATAAAATAGTATAAAGGTTTGTTAATGTACATATATATAGGTTCAAAATAATGATGTTTTCAATGAATCAAGCTTCGAAGGCAATTAATCCTAGACTCAAAACCCACTGAATTTCACACCAGGAAGAAGTCACAGATATTATCTTAAAGAGGAGAAGAGAAAACAGACTATTGCGGATCACAGTATGGATGATTTAACTCACACATGTTTAAAATTTCAGTTTAATAAGTTGGACATGTTTTCACTGAGAAGTGTAATTTGGACCCTTTGAGAAATTGAGGGATCAAGGAAAGATGGCAGCATGAGTAGTTCAGAGGAAATTTCTTCCCCAAAACATATATATTTATGAAAATACAATAAATACAACTATTCCTAAAAGAGACACCAGTGGATGCGGTGCAACAGCCAGGATATATCTACATCTGCGAGAACTCAGCATCACACGAAGAGGGTAAGATACAAGCTGCGGCCAGGAGGGACCAGAACACTCCCCCACCCCAAAACCTGGCGGGAAGAAAGAAGTTGTAATGGGGCGGGAGTGAAAGCCCAGGACTGCTAAACAACCAGCTCTAGAAATCCTTACCCAGAGCACAGACACATGGTGCACGGGGTGCTGGATATTAGAGAAACAGAAAAGCAAAACCTGTGGGCAGGTCCCCGCAACCAGTGCCCCTGAGACAAAGCAAAAGCGAGTGCTTTCTGCAAGTCTTAAAGAGACAGGGACCCCGCAGCTGGATGAAGTTGTCCCAGCACTCTTAGCCAGCAGCTGGGAATCCCAGGGAAACTTAGGTGCCTTAAACCCCTGGGAGGCAGTGCATCTCTGAAGCCCCTCATGGCATTAAGCAGCCTGCCAGTCATTCCTCCAACTGGCATGGACCCCAACACACCAGCCCAGTAAAGGGAGAGGCAGCATGTGCCTGGGATGGCAGCACTGGAAGGGACTGGGAGCAGATCCATGCGCCAATGGTGCAGGAGGGGACCAGGAGAGGCTCCTGTGAGCCCACAGAGGCACGACTGAACACCTCGGTCGCAGCTCGCAGACACTGGTGGCAGTGAAGCCCTGTAGAGGACCGCGTGGGAAAGCCCTGCGTGCACCTGCAGCAGAGCCAGAGGGAGCAGGTGTACTCCCAGCAGCTGACTGGAATTCAGCCTAACGCACAGCTGCCCGGGCCAGACTCAAAGGTTACTGCTGCTATACAGCTGCCTGGCAGGGGTGCCGCTATCATGGAGGAGTGCACCTGGCATGCCTGCCACTCCCCGCAGGGCTCTGAGCTGCTCTGACAGAGACCCCACCCACAACACTTTAGGGTATTAACCTGGAGGCTGCTCCAGGAGTGCGGGTAACTGTCACAGGCAGAGGAGAAATGCAAGGTATCCAGAAAGCAGGAAAGGACCTTCTTCTCCCAGCTGACACACCCACAACCTGCCTACAAGCCACTGCTATCACCATGAAAAGGCAAAAAAATACAGTCCAGTCTGAGATAGTTCAAACAACACCTGAGAAAGGATCTGCAGAGCAGATCTAACCAGACTCCCTGAAAAAGAATTCAAAGTAAAAGTCATAAACATGCTGACAGAGCTGCAGAGAAATATTCAAGAGCTAAGGGATGAAGTCTGGAGGGAGATTAAGACGTCCAGAGGGGGATTACAGAAGTGAAACAAACTCTGGAAGGATGTATAAGCAGAATGGATAAGATGCAAGAGGCCATTGATGGAATAGAAACCATAGAACAGGAACGCATAGAAGCTGATGCCGAGAGAGATAAAAGAATCTCCAGAAATGAAACAATATTAAGAGAACTGTGTGACCAATCCAAAAGGAACAATATCTGCATTATAGGGGTACCAGAGAAAGAAGGGAGAGAAAGTGTCTCTGAAGAGATACTTGCTGAGAACTTCCCCAAACTGGGGGTGGAAATAGTTGCTCAGACTACGGAGGCACATGGAACTCCTGAGAGACTGGACCCAAAGAGGACAACACCAAGACATGTAATAATTAAAATGGCAAAGATCAAGGACAAGGACAGAGTATTAAAGGCAGCCGGAGAGAGAAAAAAGGTCACCTACAAAGGAAAACCCATCAGGCTATCATCAGACTTCTGAACAGAAACCTTACAGGCCAGAAGAGAATGGCATGATATACTTAATGCAATGAAACAGAGGGCCTTGAACCAAGGATACTGTATCCAGCACGATTATCATTTAAATATAAAGGAGGGATTAAATAACTCCCAGACAAGCAAAAGTTGAGGGAATTTGCCTCCCACACACCACCTCTACAGAATATCTTAGAGGAACTGCTGTAGATGGGAGCCCTCCTAAAAAGACCATAGAACAAAACACCCAACATATGAAGAATGGAGGAGGAGGAAAAAGAAGGGAAAGAAATAATTATCAGATTCTATGTATAACAGCTCAATAAGTGAGTTAATTTAGACAGTAAGGTAGTAAACAAGCTAACCTTGAACCTTTGGTAACCACAAATCCAAAGCCTACAATGGTAATAAATAAATATCTTTCAATAATCACTGTAAATGTAAATGAACTGAATGCACCAGTCAAAAGAAACAGAGTAGTAGAACGGATAGAAGATCAAGACCCACCTATGTGCTGCTTACAAGAGATTCACCTCAAACCCAAGTCATTCAAAGATTAAAAGTCAAGGAATGGAGAAATATATTTCATGCCAACAACAGAGAGAAAAAAGCAGGTGTTGCAATACTAGAATCATACAAGACAGACTTCAAAATAAAGAAAGTAACAAGAGATAAAGAAGGACATTGCACAATGATAAAGGGCTCAGTCCAACAAGAGGATATAACCATTAAACACATATGTTCAGCCAATACAGGGGGACCAATATACGTGAAACAAATACTAACAGAATCAAAGGAGGAAATAGAATGCAATGCATTCATTTTGGGAGACTTTAACATACCAGTCACTCCAAAGGACAGATCCACCAGACAGAAAATAAGTAAGGACACAGAGGCACTGAACAACACACTAGAACAGATGGACCTAATACACATCTATAGAACTCTACAACCAAAATCAACAGGATACACATTATTCTCAAGTGCACATGGAACATTCTCCAGAATAGACCACATACTAGGCCTCAGTAAATTCCAAAAGACTGAAATCCTACCAACCAACTTTTCAGACCACGAAGGTATAAGACTAGAAATAAATTGCACAAAGAAAGCAAAAAGGCTCACAAACACATGGAGGCTTAACAACATGCTCCTAAATAATCAATGGATCAACGACCAAATTAAAATGGAGATCCAGCAATATATGGAAACAAATGAAACAATAACACAAAGCCCCAACTTCTGTGAGATGCAGCAAGAGAAGTCTTAAGAGGAAAGTATGTAGCACTTCAGGCATGTTTAAAGAAGGAAGAACAATCTCAAATGAATAGCCTAATGTCACAATCATTAAAACTGGAAAAAGAAGAACAAATGAGGCCTAAGTTCATCAGACAGAGAGACATAATAAAGATTAGAGAAGAAATAAATAAAATTGAGAAGAATAAAACAATAGAAAAAATCAATGAAACCAAGAGATGGTTCTTCGAGTACATAAACAAAATAGATAAGCCTCTAGCCAGACTTATTAAGAGAAAAAGAGAGTCAACACACATCAACAGAATCAGAAATGAGAAAGGAAAAATCACCACGGACCCCACAGAAATACAAGGAATTATTAGAGAGTACTATGAAAACCTATATGTTAACAAGCTGGGAAACCTAGGAGAAATGGACAACTTCCTAGAAAAATACAATCTGCCAAGACTGACCTAGAAAGAAATAGAAAATCTAAACATACCAATTACCAGCAACAAAACTGAATCAGTAATTAAAAAACCACCCAAGAACAAAACCCCTAGGCCAGATGCATTTACCTCAGAATTTTATCAGACATACAGAGAAGACATAACATCCAGTCTCCTTAAAGTTTTCTGAAAAATAGAAGAGGAGGGAATACTCCCAAACTCATTCTATGTAGCCAGAATCACCCTAATACCAAATCCAGGCAAAGTCCCCAACAAAAAAGAAAACTAAAGACCAATATCCCTGATGAACGTAGAGGCAAAAATACTCAACAAAATATTAGCAAAATGAATTCAAAACTACATCAAGAGGATCATACACCATGACCAAGTAGGATGCATCCCAGGGATACAACGATGGTACAACATTCGAAAATCCATCAACTTCATCCACGACATCAACAAAAAGGACAAAATCCACATGATCATTGCCATAGAAGCTGAAAAAGCATTCGACAAAATTCAACACCCATTCATGATAAAACTGTAAACAAAATGGGTATAGAGGGCAAGTACCTCAACATAATAAAGGCTGTACATGACAGACCCACAGCTAACATCATACTGAACAGCGAGAGGCTGAAAGCTTTTACTCTGAGATCGGGAACAAGACAGGGATGCCCACTCTCCCCACTGTTATTCAACGTAGTACTGAGGTCATAGCCACGGCAAAGAGACAAAACAAAGAAATACAAGGAATCCAGATTGGTAAAGGAGAGGTCAAACTGTCACTGTTTGCAGATGGCATGATATTTTACATAAAAAATCCTAAAGACTCCACTGCAAAACTACTAGAACTAATATCAGAATTCAGCAAAGTTGCAGGATACAAAATTAACACACAGAAATCTGTAGCTTTCCTATACACTAACAATGAACTAATAGAAAGAGAAATCAGGAAAAGAATTCAATTCATAATAGCATCAAAAAGAATTAAATACCTAGGAATAAACCTAACCAAGGAAGTGAGACCTATACCCTGAAAACTACAAGACACTCTTAAGAGAAATTAAAGAGGCCACTAACAAATGGAAACTCATCCCATGCTCCTGGCTAGGAAGAATTAATATCGTCAAAATGGCCATCCTGCCCAAAGCAATATACAGATTTGATGCAATCCCTATCAAATTACCAACAGCATTCTTCAATGAACTGGAACAAATAGTTCAAAAATTCATATGGAACTGTCAAAGACCCTGAATAGCCAAAGCAATCCTGAGAAGGAAGTACAAAGTGGGGGGAACTTGCTTCCAAATCTTCAAGCTCTACACAAAGCCACAGTAATTAAGACAATTTGGTACTGGCACAAGAACAGTGTCACAGACGAGTGGAACAGAATAGAGACTCCAGACATTAACCCAAATATATATGGCCAATTAATATTCGATAAAGTAGCCATGTACATACAATGGGGAAATGACAGTCTCTTCAACAGATGGTGCTTGCAAATCTGGACAGCTACATGTTAGAGAATGAAACTGGACCACTGTCTAACCCCATACACAAAAGTAAACTCCAAATGGATCAAAGTCCTGAATGTAAGTCATGAAACCATAAAACTCTTAGAAAAAAACATAGGCAAAAATATCATTGATATAAACATGAGTGACTTCTTCATGAACGTATCTCCCCAGGCAAGGGAAACAAAGGCAAAAATGAACAAGTGGGACTATATCAAGTTAAAAAGCTTCTGTGAAGCAAAGGACACCATCAATAGAACAAAAGGTATCCTACAGTATGGGAGAAGATATTCATAAATGACAGATCTGATAAAGGATTGACATCCAAAATACAATAAAGAGCTCACACACCTCAACAAACAAAAAGCAAATAATCCAATTAAAAAATGGGCAGAGGAGCTGAATAGACAGTTTTCTAAAGAAGAATTCCAGATGGCCAACAGACAGATGAAAAGATGCTCCACATCACTAATCATCAGAGAAATGCAAATTAAAACCACAATGAGATATCACCTCACACCAGTAAGGATCACCATCATCGAAAAGACAAACAACAACAAATGTTGGCGAGGCTGTGGAGACAGGGGAACCCTCTTACACTTCTGGTGGGAATGTAAATTAGTTCAACCATTGTGGAAAGCAGTATGGAGGTTCCTCAGAATGCTCAAAATAGACTTCCCATTTGACCCAGGAATTCCACTTCTAGGAATTAACCCTAAGAATGCAGCACTCCAGTTTGAAAAAGACAGATGAACCCCTATGTTTATCGCAGCACTGTTTACAATAGCCAAGATGTGGAAGCAAACTAAATGTCTATCAGTAGATGAATGGATAAAGAAGATGTGGTACATATACACAATGGAATATTACTTAGCCATAAGAAAAAACCATATCCTACCATTTGCCACAACATGTGTGGAGGTAGAGGGTATTATGCTCAGTGAAATAAGCCAGGCGGGGAAAGACAGGTACCAAATGATTTCACTGATATGTGGAGTAGAAGAACAAAGGAAAACTGAAGGAACAAAACAGCAGCAGAATCACAGAACCCAAGAATGGACTGACAGTTACCAAAGGGAAAGGGACTGGATCCACCATAAAAAAGTTTAGTACAATATTATTGACCTCAAGGTTAAGTTAGACAATATTTTATGGAAAGCACACTATTTCTTTTCAAAAAATTATTTGGTGGATTTTCTGCTCATTTGAAAGGTAACTCAGCAAAACACATTTTAGATCCAAGTGCTTGCCTATGCTCCCTTCTGAAGAAAGGTATAAACCCAGAAGGACAAATGGAAAAGGAACACAGCTGATAGGTGAGGAGTGTCAGTGATGTGGAGTGCAAACCAGGTGATGGGGTGTCAACCTACTGGACATAGTGGGTAGGTTGCAGTGCAGGTGCCTAGAGAACAGGTCAGAGTGACCTGGTTCACCCTGAAGAACCAAGAAGGACTCAGCTGGAGGCAGCAGGCAGATGAGGAGCAGGGTGTGAAAAATGACAGGACTCGCTCAGAGTCTGAGTATGGACTGTTATGGACTGACAGACCGTTACATCTGCAACCCCATCCTACCCACCAAACTAAGTGTCCCTTCAACATTCCTGCAAAAAGTCAGAGCCTTGCTTCCAGAGAAATACAATTACAAAGGCTCTAACTCCAGGACAGAAGTGATGTGGTGATGGGTTGAAGAGAAAGCACAGGGACTAGGCAAGAGCCTGCACACTCCAACCAGCTCCTTCTCCCTGTCTCACACAGCAGCTACCACGTTCGCCCTTCCCAAGGGAGGAGAGTGGCAGAAATTGGAAGGCTCCAAACAAAGGGCCCAGATGCTGACAAATAGGAATCTCCCTGTGAAAAATCTGACTCTTTCCTTTCTTATACTACAGTGAAGACACTAGTCATGAGTCCCACCCAGAAAAATAGCTAATTTTGAATCCCTTTTTGTTATTGTGAAGAGCAAATCAAGGATCCTGATATTTGAGGTGAGCCTCCAGTATGAAAGCAGAGGACAAACTAACCCCAGAACTGCAACTTGGAGGAAATACGCAGGGAACTATCACTAGTATCCGCAGATAAGAAAATTGTTTTGGGAAATAAAAATAGTCTGCCATTTAAAATGGGGAGAAGAGAACCCTAGGAATTAAGAAGAAACTCTTCAGTACTAAAAATAGTTGTGATTAAAAATGCAATGTAAGGTTTCGAAAATGGAGTAGATATTTCTAAGTGTTACCTGTATTGCTTATATGACAAATATAATAAAAAGTTAATGTTATAAAACAAATATAGTTTATGCATATAAGTAACATACAAAATATAAAATTAAAATAACAAACATAACTTAAAAATCAGAGAAGCATAAGGATGAAAATAAAAATCAAGAGGCCAATAATTAGCACAAAATATGTGATTGATATTATTTATTTATTTATTTATTTATTTATTTATTTATTTATTTATTTATTTATTTATTTATTTATTTAAAATGGCTAAGGTGGTAAATTTTATGTTGTGCATATTTTTTTTGAGAGGGCATCTCTCATATTTATTGATCAAATGGTTGTTAACAACAATAAAATTCAGTATAGGGGGGTCAATGCTCAATGTACAATCATTAATCCATCTTAAGCCTAATTCTCATCAGTCTCCAATCTTCTGAAGCATAACGAACAAGTTCTTACATGGTGAACGAATTCTTACATAGTGAATAAATTCTTACATGGTGAACAGTACAAGGGCATTCATCACAGAAACTTTCAGTTTTGATCACGCATTATGACCTATAAACAATCAGGTCAAATATGAATATTCATTTGATTTTTGTACTTAATTTATATGTTGATCCCACATTTCTCCCTCTATTATTATTATTTTTTTTATTTTTAATAAAATGCTGAAGTGGTAGGTAGATGCAAGATAAAGGTAGAAAACATAGTTTAGTGCTGTAAGAGGGCAAATGTAGATGATCAGATGATCAGGTGTGTGCCTATGGACTAAGTATTAATCCAGGCTAGACAAGGGCAGCAAGACATCCACGGATGCAGAAGATTTCTCTCAAAGCAGGGGGGGTGAGGTTCTGAGCCTCACCTCTGTTGATCCCCTATTTCTCACCTGATGCCCCCCCTGCAACTGTGCCTGTCTTAGGTTGTTCCTCCCTTGAGGAATCTTACCTGTCTCTGGCTAACCAGTCATCTTCCAGGGCCATACAGGGAAATGTAAAGTTGGTAAGTGAGAGAGAAGCCATATTGTTTGAAAAGGTTAGCTTTTTACTTCTTTGCAGATTTATGCCCTGTGGCTTCCATGCCCAGCACTTGTCTCGAGGTATCTTTACCACCTGGAGGAATTATGATACTCGGTAAATTCGATATGAGGCACGAATTCTATTTAAGAGTTGTAATTAGGCAGGAAGAAGAAAAGCTATAGAGGTAGCATATGGAAGAAAACATGGGAGGATTGATTATTTCTTTGACATATCTTCTTGTAGAGTACCTTAAGCATGTATAGGTTTTAAACTACTAACTAATTTGCACACACATATTAACATAATAGGAATACGGTGACATACACAAAGTGAATCTATAATTACCATCCATCTCCAGTGAAGCCAAGAAAACCATTTAGGCACCCTAGGCATTTGTGAAAATTTGTCTATGATAGGATGGATATTGTCCAACGGTACTTGAACCATCTGAGAGAAATCAGACAAATTAAAGCAGCCCATTTCTGGGATCTGTTCACATCCCATATGTTCTTTTAACCATAGATAGTCTATAGTCATAAGATTTTGGAGTGCTACAACTTGCACCCCTCCCAACTCCTGGTTGAGTTCCAACAGTACAGATCCGGTCAAATTCGTTGTCTCACTGTATGCACATGCCAGCCTAGACATCTCCCTCCTCATTCCAATGGCAAGTCCAGGAAATGGTGGGGTGGACACAGCCACAACCGCAGCATCACCCAGATCTCTGTGGAGGCTTTTTGATGATCGTCCCCCGGCACAAGTCCTCCAGAGAGTGCTGATGCCAGAAGCTCTTCCTCATATCATATCTTAGTTCATTTTCTGGGTATCCAAGCTAGGCCTTGATCTTCTGCATAGAAACAAACAGACCCTTTGCCCACACTTTGACATGCCCTCTATACTACTGTGCAGAACTCATTGGAGGTCAGCACACAGGGACTGCTATTTTTTTTTTTATTAAGAGAAAGGAATATTATCAGAAAAGAGTACCTCCATAGCTGATCATCTGACAGCCTTTACGTGATCAACATTAAGGATATTTAAAGCATGCATTGATCTTTGATTTACCAATAGTTTTGTCCTATCAAGGAGTAATCCCTCCTTTCTTTCTTTCTTTTTTTTTAAATCTTTAATCTACACTTACATGGAGTACTATGTTTACTATGCTCTCCCCTATATCAGGTCCCCCCTAACAACCACATTACGGTTACTGTTCATCAGCTTAGCAAAATGTTGTAGAGTCACTACTTCTCCTTTCTGTGTTGTACAGCCCACCCTCCCCTTTCTCCCTCCCCCCCATGCATGCTAATCTTAATACACCCCTTCTTCTTCCCCCCCCCTTATCCCTCCCTGCCCACCCATCCTCCCCAGTTCCTTTCCCTTTGGTACCTGTTAGTCCATTTTTGGGTTCTTTAATTCCGCTGCTGGTTTGTTCCTTCAGTTTTTCCTTTGTTCTTATACTCCTCAGATGAGTGAAATCATTTGGTATTTCTCTTTCTCTGCTTGACTTATGTCACTGAGCATAATACACTCCAGCTGCATCCATGTTGCTGCAAATGGTTGGATTTTTCCACTTCTTATAGCTGAGTAGTATTCCATTGTGTATATGTACCTCATCTTCTTTATCCATTCATCTACTGATGGACATTTAGGTTGCTTCCAATTCTTGGCTATTGTAAATAGTGCTGCAATAAACATAGGGGTGCATCTGTCTTCCTCAAACTTGATTGCTCGTTCTTAGGGTAAATTCCTTCCTAGGAGTGGAATTCCTGGGTCAAATGGTAGGTCTGTTTTGAGCATTTTGATGAACCTCCAAACTGCTTTCCACAATGGTTGAACAAATTTACATTCCCACCAGCAGTGTAGGAGGGTTCCCCTTTCTCCACAGCCTCGTCAACATTTGTTGTTATTTGTCTTTTGGATGGCAGCTCTCCTTACTGGTGTAAGGTGATACCTCATTGTAGTTTTAATTTGCATTTCTCTGATAATTAGCTATGTGGAGCATCTTTTCATGTGTCTCTTGGCCATCTGTATTTCTTTTTTGGAGAACTGTCTGTTCAGTTCCTCTGCCCATTTTTTAATTGGGTTATTTGTTTTTTGTTTGTTGAAGCGTGTGAGCTCTTTATATATTCTGGATGTCAAGCCTTTATCGGATCTGTCATTTTCAAATATATTCTCCCATACTGTAGGGTTCCTTTTTTTTTCTATTGATGGTGTCTTTCGCTGTACAGAAGCTTTTCAGCTTAATGTAGTCCCACTTGCTCATTTTTGCTGTTGTTTTCCTTGCCCAGGATGATATGTTCAAGAAGAGGTCACTCATGATATTATTTTAATCTTCAAAGGAATTGGATTACAAATGCCAAAATAACAGGAAATGAACAACTAGTGTTTACATTTCTTAAAACATATGGTTTCCCAGTTCCCAAGCAGGAAACGTAAGACATGTTTAAACAAACTGCAGAGTTGAAAACCAGATTAAGCTATCCACTTCTGAAAAAATAATTTTAAAAATCTAGGGGCCAATCCGAGAGGTTTAATACCAGTGGAACAGGACTTCCAGGAGAACAAAGAGAAGGAAAAGAAAGTTATCAAAGCAATCATTTAAGAACATTTCTGAAAGCAGAAACTCATCAAACTCCACCGTGACGAGGGATGAGTGCCCTGCATGATGAATGGGAAGACCCTTACACCAAGACGTGCCATCACAAAAATTCAGATCAGACATACAGAGATGGCCCTGAGTGCTCCCTGAGAGAAAAGGAACACCAGCCAGGTACACCTAAGGAATTGCCTAGGATTTAAAAAAAAAAACAATATCCAATGTGATAAGAGAACAAAACAATGCTTGAATTTCTAAGAGGAAATGCTTCCTGACCTAGAATTTCACACCTAGTCACAGTATAAATCAAATGTAAGACTAGCATCTTGACATTTTCAGACTTGCAAGTAAGAAAATATGCCTCCCATACACCCCTTCTTAGAAAGTTACAAAATGGTGTTTCAGCAAAGTAAGAGAATGGTAAGAAAAAGATGTATGTGATTCAGAAAAGTGAAGTACAACATAGTCTTTCAGCAGAGAGAAATCTAGGGATGAGAGCTCTGCACAGGCTTCGAATAGAACCAACCAGGTTAGAATACATGGCTGTTAAACTGTGGGACAAAGAGTTCAAGGAAAAAAAAGTGTTACAGATAGAGATTTTGGGTAAAATTGCAGTATTTCCAGAATCTCTTACTAGCCTTAGTGCATCTCCATATCAACAGGTGATTACATGGGGGAGCAAGGGACTGGAGAGGTGGGGTGGGGCTCCTTTTTGCAGCCCAGTCATGAAAGAGAGACTCAGGGCAGCAGAAGTGGATGACTGTTTATAGGCAACCGACTAGTTTCTCCCACTTTATTTCTTCCTTTGACTTATTTTGGTTTCAAAAGTAATTTACCCCAGGCTGGGAGACAGATTTTCCCCTCTAGAGTTACAAAAGTTTAAATATGGATCTGAGCTTTTGTCCAAAAGATGGATCAGATTTATTGGAGCATTGGTAAATGTCTAATACTATGAACATAGGAATTTTTTTAAAATACAAGAAATTATTGAATCCAAAAAAAACCAAAATGTCACATGAAAGAAGTCATTTTGCTTGGCAGTGAACACAATTTATTCACTCATAGTAATATTAACATGGAAGAGTGGGAAGAAAAAAAACCCTTGTGAATTACTACTAAAAAAAATAGGAAGGGAAAGATGGTAGACCTGAATCCTGAACTACTGTAGCAGGAAGGAAATTAACCATATTTAAAATTGATAGATTAAGAAATAGCAAAATACATATATTATTTTAGAAAACTGGAAAAAAGTTAGAAACAACAGGTAAAATAATTGAATGTTCTTGTCCCTGGGGAACCAGGTGTCGGGATAGGGAGGGAGGGGGCAGGACTCTATTAGGTTCTAACTGTCCTAAAAACATGAAGACAAAAACAAAAATACTCTGGCTGCTTTTCATTAACAGTATCTGGCAAAATATATGAGAATATTTAAAATTTTTAATTACAGTAACTCAAGGTGTGAAATACTGTATATTATGTAACCTTAAAGGTTGATTTTACATAACTTAAGAGTGGATTGTATCCCTGAGAAACTTAAAATATTAAGCTGAATTAATAAGCTGGTTTCCATTTTCTTCCTTCTTGAAAAAGATAAATAAGTGTTCTTGCTGTATCATCTCCCATATTAGAAATACTCTGACTCCCGAAAGCTTTTATACTCTCAAATTTTTGATGGCTCCTGAAACTGAGTCATTGTCACTTGTTCACTGACCTTTGAGGACTTCACAGACACACAGATATTTGCTCAGTGGTTCACCTTTAGCTATGAATTCAATTCAGTAATTGTGAAAAGATGATTGTCAACTACACACCTGACAGCCAGCATTTTTTGAGGGTGTTAAAGATAGACCAGGGTTGCAATGGAAAGAGAATTCAGCCAGAAGCAAAAAGAGCTGGGTTCTAGCCATTAACTAACTGAACCATCTGCTTCAGAGTATTTGAGCTCTGTGGGCCAAAGTTTTCTCATATGCAAAATCAGAAAGTTAGTCTATTTTGAATTCTGAAAGTAGTATGTGTTCCTGAAACCAGTTCATTAGAAAGAAAAAAACCTAATCCTTTATAGTCCTAGCATCCTAAGAGAAGCACTGTCATTACTTAGGTGTATTTATTCCCATAATTGCTTACGCATATATTCTGTATTGAACAATACCAGATAACATACATAAAACTAGACTTTTTTCTTGCTGATATTTACTATATTTCTTAAGATATTTAATATTAAGAAAATAATGCAATTTATTTTCTCTGTATCTTCCTATAGTGATTGTTTCCAATGTTAAATGCTATAAACAACACTACTATTTTTAACCTTGCAGTTTTTATCTTGTCCTATTCTCTGTTTATTCTCATTATAAATTTCTAGGACTGAAAATTTTAAATTAAATTGACATTTGTGGTGTTATTCTGGCACCATATTCTGTGGAATGATGTGGTGGATAAACATTCTGAGACCTTTGATGTCTATAGTCAAACTGCTCTTCAAAAAGTCTGAAACATTTCATGTCTAACCAGCTGCAAAAAAGGTAAAATTTCATGCACCCAAACCATGTATTTTTTTCAATTCTGACCGATTTTAAAAACAGTATCTCACTTAATTATACATTTCTTTGAAGATCAGTCAAGAATAATTAAAAATACTTTTAGTCCTAAAATCTATGGTTGCTTTACTTTATGACTTAAATATTACCAAGGAACACTTAACAGGAAAATCCACTTGAAAAAGGTAACACAGGCCTTCTATTATTTACAGAATTTTCTAAAATGTTATATGAATATTTAAGCTTAAAAACAGTGAATTAAATGTTATAATTTCTATATTATAGAAATACTACATTTATAAGTTTTTCATGTTATTTTATAATCTATTTTCTTATGTATAATCTCACTAGAGATAGCTGAGGACGAGAGCTTTTTTTAAAAAAGCATAAATCTAAAATTTAAAAACATCTGAGCTTTTGAGATGGCTGAGGATGACTTTTTTTTTTAAAGAGTATAAATTTAGACTCCTACAGTTTAGGACTGTGACTTTGTTCTGCCACTCTTCAGAATTAATAAGTAATTCATTTACTCTTTCTGAGCCTCAGCTTCATTGATAAAATATGACAACATAAATTTCCCACACTATTAACACCACAAATGTCAAATAATGGGAGAACACTGCCACCCTGAAAAACACGATGTTTGTCTAACTTCTTGCTGTCATTGTAACAATTTTTCCCAATGAAGTAGTGGAACTCATATTGTTCTGGTTTGAGAGCCAAGTGAATGTTGAAGTCAGAAAAATGAGAACTTCCGGTTGCACAGTTGGTCTATTACTAAACTTCATTTTATCATGCTTGGACATTACAAGCTGAACCCATCTTCTTCCCATTTGCTTACTTTATGAAAGAGACTTGACTTTTATCAATTTAATTCTAATTAAAATCTGATTTTATTTATAACATTATTTCTCTTTTCTTGTTCTGTATGAAGACTATACTTCTGTACTTTTCTTGTGAAAAGTCTAACAATCCTATTTAAAATAAAATTAACATTCAATTTTTTGAAAAAGAGCATACTGTCAGAGAATGGGGTATTATAGTCTGTAGAGGTCCAAGCCATGGCCGAGGTCTGACCCCAGCCCTTCTAAGATGGCGCTCACATCCGGTAATGGCACATCCCACGCATCCGCTCTGCCGAGTAGGAGAATCCCCCTCCCAGACCTTTTAAGTAGTTCCGTGCTCGTGCACACTGCATGATTTCCGCCCTGTCGCCAATAGAGTTAAAGGTCATGCATGCTCTCCCCTTTGATTGGTCTAGGAAACATATATATAACGGTAGTTAGTAGTAGGCAAAAAGAGAAGCCAGCAGAGAGAGAAGCCAGCAGAAGGAGAAGCCAGCAGAACCAGAAGCTAGCGAGCCAGCCTGCAGAGATGAGAAGGATAAGCTAGAGAGAAACAAAAAGAGCTCTAACTCATACTTGCCTGCATACACGCTGTAACACCGCCTGAGAAGAAATTAAAGCGGATTGAAATTGAACCAGGTCTCCTGTGATTGCGTCGACTCGACCCACGGGAAGCGGGCGCGATAGCTGGTGCCGAAACCCAGGAACCTCTCCGAGCTCCGTGTGTAAGTCAGAGCTTTCTTCAGGAGACACAACCACCCAGCAGAACTGGCAACTGCGGATGGCCTAGAGCTTCTTGCCCTGCAACAGTTCAGAGAAGTCGCCGGATAGGAGGAGGGTGAGTGGACCAATGAGCAAAATGAAAGTAGGGTTAGAAAAGGCAAGAGTGAGCAGCTGTGGTGGGTGTTCCTGTCTTGTCTGATTGTCATAGTGTTCTTTGTTGTACTGTTCTGTACTGTCATGTATGGAATGATGGGTGCCGGTGAAAGTTGGCGAGGTAGCGACAAAGCAATAAGTTCATGGGATAGCGACTGATGCAATAAAAGTTCACGGAATAGTGACAAGGATACCCCTTACCCACTTAAAATTTACCAATATCCCTGTAAAAAATGGGATCTGAAGTGTCTAGACTCAGAGCAGAGGAGCCTTTAAGGGCACTCCTGAGAGCAAATGGGACCCCATTAAAAGCAAAAACCACACGAGCCTTCCTCCACCCAGTAGAGAGACATGCTCAGTGGTTCCTAGATGAAGGAAAAATCACCTCACTGCCTCCAGGTATTCTCAGCCTGGGGAAAACCCAAACAATTAAAAACTGACAATGGGCCAGCATATACATCCAAACCATTCTTCAACTTAAAAACACTGAATATCACCCACACCACAGGAATCCCCTACAACCCTCAAGGACAGGGTATGGTGGACCGCACACACCTCACCCTCAAGAATGCATTATATAAACAAAAAGTGGGAATAGGGGAAGACTTCAGATCTGCAAAAGACAAACTAAATCTTATTTTATTCATAAAAAATTTCTTAATATTGGACAAAAACAGCTGCAATGCCGCCGAACGCCATACACAGCAGAATCAGCTAAAAAATTTACCAAAAATCCTATGGAAAGATGTATTAGAAGGGAAATGGAAAGGCCCGGATCCAGTACTAATCTGGACCTGAGGCTCTTTGTGTTTTTCCACAGGACCAGAAAAACCCAATCTGGGTACCTGAATGGCTGTCACGCAAGCTCGAGAGCCTTGAAGTCAGAGAATGATCCTGATCCTGGCAGGAATCACATCACAAACCATGGCGGAGATGAGGGAATTATGGGGAATGGTGAAAGCATGGCCAGTACCACTCCCTCTCATTACCAATGAGAGCATCTCAGACAGAAAACTCCACTGCAACCAGAGTAAATGCTTCCTGACAGAATGCTGGGATGCGGACAAGTACCCAATAATGCTGGTAAAGCATGTTCCAACATATATCCCTATGCCAGTGAAGGGAGCAAGAAGCAAACATCCCGGTACTACTTAGGTATCGGACAGACTTTGGAGATTCAGCACACCATCCCTATTGCAGTAGCAGCTTCAGTAGCCGCCGCAGCCACAGTCACTGCAGCCCTGACTATCTCCATCCCTACAGCGGAGATATTGAATAGTCTGTCAAAGGAGACTGCGACAGCCCTGATGCAGAACACACACTGGAAGAATGGCATTGTCCTAGTGAATGAACAAGTGGACTTGTTGCAAGAACAAACAGACTTATTAGCACTAACCTGGCACCTTGGGTGCATCCATTCCTATACTGGACTTTGCATTTCTAGTGTCCCCTTTAATAACCTTTCCCGAGCAGCCAACCTGTCTAGACACTTAGGACAACTATTAGCTACAAATTGGTCTAGTGAGCTTGAAGAACTTACCGCACAGCTAAGGCTAGAAATAATGAATGTTAGCCCCAATGTAGTACAGACTATAACCATTTAATTTAGTAAAGGCCTGGTTGGGAACAGCAACCCTAGGAATACTGATGGTTTAGGGGCTCCTCCTGCTTGGCAGAATGATATGCTCGATGCAGCTCAGGCAGCAGCGTGACAAGAGAGTGTTGCTTCAGGCCATGGCTGCCATAGAAGAGGGTGCCTCCCCCAGAAAATGGTTGGATATGCTGGACTTGTAGCCAGTGATGGGTAAGATCAAAGGCCATGCATATCCACCTAAGACAGGGAGCAGACCATTAGATGTCTGTCACCCAATGACGGGTAAGAAAGCAAAAGGACCTCTGACCTAAGACAGGCAGAGTCCCTTTAACCCCACCTCTTCATTTTTGTTTAAGAGAAAAGGGGGAGATGTAGAGGTCCGAGCCGCGGCCGAGGTTGGACCCCAGCCCATCTAAGATGGTGCTCACATCCGGTAATGGCACATCCCATGCATCCGCTCTGCCAAGTAGGAGAATCCCCCTCCCAGACCTTATAAGTAGTTCCGTGCTCATGCACACTGCATGATTTCCGCCCTGTCGCCAATAGAGTTAAAGGTCATGCATGCTCTCCCCTTTGATTGGTCTAGGAAACATATAGTGGTAGTTAGTAGTAGGCAAAAAGAGAAGCCAGCAGGAGAAGCCAGCAGAACCAGAAGCTAGCGAGCCAGCTTGCAGAGATGAGAGGGATAAGCTAGAGAGAAACTAAAAGAGCTCTAACTCATACTTGCCTGCCTACAAGCTGCAATCTTTCTGTAACACCGCCTGTGAGAAGAAATTAAAGCGGATTGAAACCGAACCAGGTCTCCTGTGATCACATTGACTATAGAAGAAATTTATTTATAGAAAAGTTTTCTCCTTAATTGTGACTTACATAATATTTTGAGTGTGTGTGTTTGAAAGAATGCAGAACCAACCTATTAAATCTCAGTCATAACTAAAGAGAACACTTCTTGCATAGATTGAAGGAAAGGGAAAAACTGAATAAACATTACCTAAAATGCCCAACCACTTAATTTGCTTATCCCTATGGTTTTACTAATTACAGAACTTCACAAATTAAGTATTTGCTGAAATTTCCATCCAAGATATTTTGTAACAAAGGGAAAAACAAAACCACAAGAACACTTACTTTTATCCGGTGATCAGGTGTGTCTGCAACTGTTGCTACTCTAATAAACACAGGATTTATTTTGTCTATTACCTCAAGCTTCATTTTTTTCTCAAATCCATATGGAGGTTTCTGATATAACAAAAAGTTTTACACAGTGAGATTTAGAGGAAGAGAAGGTGGGCTCTGTGTTACAAAGACAGATGTAAGAAAAAGATGAGCTATTTAAAGAACCAGGCTTTCAAACTCTCAAATGCCTTGACGGGCTTTGGACCTCACCCTCCATATCAAAAACAAAAACAAAAAATCCCTAATCACCTGGTTAAGCCTGTAGGCAATGGAAATAGCCCAAGTGCCCAGCAATAGGAGCAAAGAGAAAGCAGAAGATCTTAAGATCAAATTCAAAATTTTATGGCTATTTGATGAGTCATAGGGAAGACAAGAAGTTTTCCTCATTAGTTAGAAGGAGGTGTCTTGGCAAAAATCAACAAGCCCGAAAATTAGTTTTAAAAGAAGAAGGTTAGAACATTAAAATGCCAGAGACGAGACACAAAGATTAGCAGTGGCAATGAGACCAATGTCTAAAATAAAATTGGCCAACAGAGACATGCAAGATAGAATCACTCTAGTAAGAACAGGGAAGAGAAAAAGATGACCTTTTCTCTTACACCTCAGCTAACTCCACCTTAGTACTCAGCAGAAACCCGCAAACCTCCAAAAAGTTATAGGGCAGTAGAAGGTAAGGTGATTGGTATGTTAGACAAATTTCTTAAATTTTATGGTTATCACATCCCTCTTCTGTAAAATGGGTGTAATAGAGTTGTTGATCTGAAAATAAAGTGTGAAAATTATGTAAAAGATACAGTCAATGCAAGGCACCTACAGGCCAAACTAGAGAAACTTTAGTTTTCTCTCTGATATCAATGTGCCATCAAGACTCATCTTGATGTCATTTTTTTAATCCAGTTCAAAGCAAAAGGTAATGCAGCACTCTTCTTTGTCCTAGCCTAAGTGAAAGTTACAAGGGTATGTAAAAATTCAAAAATGTGGCATGACTCTAAACATTACTCATGATTTTTCCTATATTGAGAAATTTATTTTTTATTGAGGTACATACAATAAAATGCACAAATCTCAGTGTACAGCTCAATGAATTTTGACATGTGTATACAATCATGGAACCATCTCCCAGGTCAACACATCAATCTAATTTTTCCCCTTCACTTATTTCATCTATTCCCACCAGCCCCTCCTTATCACAACCACCATCTGTTCTTTGTGATCATGAGTCTATTTCTGTTTTATTTTTTCACTGTTTTTTTAGATTCCAAATATAAGTGAAATCATATGGTATCTGTCTTTCCCTGTTTGACTTATTTCACTTAGCATTATACCCTCTAGATCCGCCCATGATGTTGCAAATGGCAAGGTTTCATTCTTTTTTCACAGCTGAGTACATACACATTCTTTCACATGCTTTTCTTCATGTAATATATATTTCCTCTTGAACATTTTGGATGTTCTTCTCTTCTAGCCCTAAGCCTTACTAATTATTTCTATCATAAAATTTTTTTAGTGACTTATACACTAAAAGGATCAAAGTGTTTAAATGTGTGCTGATAGACTGTTTAAAGGTGTATATGATTGACTAATTATACCACATATTTTAATTTAAAAGAAATTTATCTTTTCCTTTAAATTTATGAGAAAATATAAATTATAAAGCCATCTATTAGAGATGAAAAACGTTTCTAACTCTATTTTACTTCTTATTTTTCCCTTGCATAGAAATGAGGCTTTCTCTGAATCTTACTAAGTCATCTGCATGAAGCAATTATCCTGGATTAGAAAAATACTGTAATAAAAGCAGACAACCTTGCATTTTGGTAATGGACCATATTGACTTAAATTCACAATACAAAAAAAACAGCACCCCAGTTTACCATAAATAGATCCAAGGAATTATCAAAATACAGTTTTCAGTAGAAAACAATATCCTGTCTTGTTTGGTTTTTCAGAATACCTAGCTGGAAAACAGAAGTTTTTTTTTAAGATCACAACAATTCAAGTAGAATTATTTTCTGGAGACTACAGTCCAAATTGGAAGTATATTTTTTGTGCCAACAACAAAAATCCCCAGTAACAGTTTGACTTTCACAATTGTAAGAATGAAAAAAAATGCCTTCTTTGGTCTTCTGCTTCCCTCCCATTCCTATTCTGGTTCATCAGTCCTATCTCTTTCTGTTCTTAAATACCAATGAATGAACATGATCATCAGCACAAATTAACCAAGTAGTGTAAAATATGTTATTAACTTACCACTTTGAAAGCTCTTGCAGGGGCAGGTGAAGAATTGGTTTCTTCTAAATATTTATCCCAAGAGAAATGTTTCACATTTGGGTAACCTAAGAAGGTAAGAAAAGTGTACGTCCCTTCAGGTTTAAACAAAATGGTAGTGAGAAACAACTGACTTATAAAAATTATGAGGTACTGTTATTATAACTTAGGGAACTATGTTCATATCACACATAACAAGTTTAACTAGTTACACATTCAGAACTATAAGTAATAAACTTTTCATTATAATCATGATTTCTTTATTACCTTTTCAGTGAAAATTTAATATACATTTATGTGTATAATTTATATTTTCAGATTAGGATAGTCTTACATATAAAACATACACACACACACAAATACCCTTTAATCTGTCATTTTACTTATACTAACCTAGGAAAAACCTGCATGTATAAAAAGGCAGTGCACTGTTGTTCGTTAATAATTTCAAGTCACGGTAACCAACTTAAAGGGACTCCCATGGGCCAAATTTGAGATGATCTGGACATGAAATTAATAACGCTAAAAATGAATTATAACTCATTGATTAGTAATCGATGAGTCCATGCTGGTATAAGTAAACTGAATGAATAAATGGAAGATGAGAAAGCTACTTTTGCAGAAGAATACCAAACAATATATAAAAGGAATAATGGAATTTAAAAAGTTACCATTTAGCAAAAGTCAGCATAATTCATACTAGCCATATCAACAGATGCTAAAAGTAGTGAGAGATCTGGGGATGGAGGATTGGGTATTTACACAATCTCAGGGTATCTCTCCACAAAATAATTATTAGTTACATAGAAAAAATAACTTTATTAGTGGAGAAGACTGGCAAATGACATCTGGATAAATTAGTGGTAAAAGATCAGTAATGAGACAAACTGGCATCATGTGATTCCTGAGAAGATGCAATGAGAACACGCATGTGATATTGTTTCTGTGATATTCCTGCCAAATGTGTAACCTCCTAATCACGAGGAACTGTGAAGTATGTTCCAATTAAGTAACATTCTACAAAATGACCAATCAGTAATCCTTAAACATATGGAAGTAATGGACATCAAGCAGAGTCAACCGAAGGAAGCTAGAGGGATAAGACCCCTGAGTGCAATGCCTGATCCTTTTGCTGTAAGTGACCTAATGGATACAAATGGCAAACATGAATGTGTTGCTGGGTCAAGGTGCAGATAAGTTCTGTCTATTATTGCAGCTTTTCTGTACATTTGAAACTGTTTCAAAATGAAAGTTTTAAGGAGTAAATATGCAAACATATTTCCATATATACAAACATTTTACAATGTATTTTTAAGGAACATACCTTGCATGATTCAAGGAATATTAAAGCTGATTGCTCATGAGTGGAGGCAGTACATATATACACTGAGGCACAAATATTTTTCTGGAAAGATTAAAAGATAAACTACACTATTAGGAAAGAACAGCAGTTATCTCTGTTTTCACTCTAAATTATTTAAAACAATAATTGTTAATAATGTTAATGTATAACTGGATAATTCAAAATGAAAATCATTTTAAAAGGCACGAAGACTTAAATTTTGGAAAAAGAACAGTAGATTGGCTACATATTTAGAGAGAACTGTAACAGAGAGGGTGGCCAGCAGAGCTTCTCAGGGGACTGATCCACAAAGTAGCAGGGAGGGGTGTCAGAAGAGCAGCTCCCTAAGCATGTGGGGTGATAAGTGTCCCTTCTCTACCGACAGGAAATCAGAGATTTAGCCAGAAATCTACCCTTTGAGAAAAGGGACTGGAGAAAGTCATCTTTTTATCTGACACCAGGGTATAGTAACATCATCAGAGATCCTACAAACCAGTATCATTATTGGGCAGGTGTTTTTTTAACTTTGTTTTGTGTATGTGGTAAAATATGTATTACATAGAGTTTACCATTTTAGCCATTTTTAGGTGTACAATCACTAGCATTAAGTATATTCACAGTGCTCTATGTTTGGTATTTTTGAAAGTGCAATTTTGCATTTTTTTAACCTGTGAAAATGCTGTGTATTTTCTCTTCTATTGAATTAAAAATTTCCATGAAAGGAGACAGATCAGTTGGTTATCTGCCTTACAATGGAAGTCAGCAAGCGTGCCTTACACCCCCGCTCCTCAGAGAACCTACCACAGTACTGTGAACACATAACCGGGAACTTGTTACCTGGTCCCCTGGTTATTCACTAGATCCCTGGTTATGAACAGAAAAGTGGTAAGGAAAAAAGGATCAGTTCCAGGTTAGGAAATCTAAAAGAATCTTAACAGCAATTTAGATGGTGATCATGGCAAAGAGGCAAACAGAAAATGTAATCAATATTCACTAACTTCTGATTGTGTAAGTCTCGTGGTCACAGGAGGGCTGAATGGAGAAATATTCCAGGCAGCACCACATTTGGGCTGTGAAACTGTTAGTCCTATGCTTTGACATATTATAGTTTACGTATGATTATGATGGAAGATGCTCTTCCATCTAGCTCTGTAAATCAGTAAAGGACAGGGGCTTCTGTCCCTGAACATATGAGAAAATTCAGAAAGTGGAAGGGACTTGCCTTGCCCATCACAGGAGTGGTTAGTTGCAGGTGAATAAATGATTGGACACTAGCTGAAACATTATACCAAGGGGACAAGCCTAAAAATGAGTGACCTGGCTGTGAGAATGCAATGAGACAGGTGTTTGAAACTCTTGAGTCTTTGCTGCTTATACACTGAAGGCAACATCCACAAATCCGCTCAAGACACTGAGGAGCTGTCCATTTCCTGTGACAATGCCAGGTGACACTACGCGCATCACAGTCCGCAAGCACCTATAAGCACCCTGGCGCTGTGCTAGTGGATGACCCCAACTTTCATACAGTGTAACCATGCCCCTTAGAGAGTGAGTGATATGCTGAGAAACTCACTGCTGTGATTATGATGAAGCCACAGAATCTGTTCTTTGGCACATGAAAATAAACTCAAAACAAAGGGAGTATTTGTCTACTGTCATACTGCTCCCTGTCAAAGAGAGAACCCAGAAGCCAAGAAGGCTCTATGGCCAGAGGCAGACAGCTCAAATATCTGAAAACTTCAGAGAACAGAGAAGAGGTTCTATGAGCATACTACTAGCATGAAGGTGTAAAATCTATTTTGGAACCTGGAATCACAACAGTAAAATGATAATTGAATGTGTGAATTCTGATCTAGGTTTTAAAAAAATCTAAAGCCTCAAATTCGCACTTCATTATGAACATAGTGCTTTTTCCAAAACCAAAACTGACTTTGACATGTGGATCAAGGCTCCATCCACAAGTGCTGTCCCCCTACTTTCTATTTTTCTATACTCATTCAAAGCATTAGACAATTCAGTTTTATGGTTAGATAATATATTCAAATGTACATTAATTAAAAAGTCCAGAAGTGAATTCCAACTTGAGAAATGAAAGATCTTTTTAAAAGAACTTATTTCCCAAAGAAGACAAAACATGATACTCATTATGGGTTAAGTCAATGCTTATGTAATTTCAGGTGTGTGGGGGTGGAGATCAGCAAATTACCACCTGCAGGCCAGCCACCTGTTTTTGCGAATACAGATTTACTGCAACACAACTATACTCATTCATTTACATGTTGTCAGTGGCTGCTTTTGGGCGAAACCTGAATTGACTAGTTGTAACAGAGACTATATCACTTACAAAGTGAAAAATATGTACTACATAACCCTTTAACAGAAGAAGTCTACCAAATCCTGATGTATATAGATAATATTACACATGTAATAGACACTAACCTGGAGGAGTAATAAGGGTTCTTCTATGTTCTTTCCATCAACCAACTGAATGGATGTGAGGACTAGATGCTTCACACCTGTAGGTTATATAAATTAAAAAATGATAATTGTAGGTTTAAATTCCCAGATACTAGTAAAGGGAAAAATTTACAGAGATCATGAATACCTTACACAGAGTTCTACTTATTAAAATGTATCTAACTTGAAAAAGAAAATGCTAAACCAAAGGCTTTCTCACTCTACTAATATGTTAATACCAAGTAGATTTTTACTAGATAAATATCAGATGACTTTGCCACGAAGCAAGTAGTTTTCATTCTCCCACAAACTGTTAAATTCTGTAACTTCAAATGTAGAAAAAAATTCAGAGATAATGTGAGTAAAGTTCAGACTTTCCATTTGTAACAATCACATGGAAAAATAAATGTGTGACAAATAATCATGTACACAGGCAAGCTAAAATTATCTCAGCATCTCTAAGGGCATATGAGCAAAAAGCAGAAGCTTGATCACCCTCAGGAACTAGACACGTTATTTCTATCACCCACTAAAAATGTCAGAAACCAGGTATAAAGACAGGTTACCCCTTTCTCTTCCTCACCTCTTTTTTCTCTTGTCATCTTTACTTCAGTCAAAGATGTATTTTTCCAAGTCCTCTTTATCAGTGCATATCTGTTATCTCTGATTCCTTGCTCCTAACCAAACCTGTTCCATGTATTCCTCATCTTAGCAGGTGACTCTTTCCATACATTCACTCACTCATTCATTCAAATACAGAGTGTCCATGAGGTCCTAGACGTTATGAAAGAGGCTTAGGGTATACAGGAGAAAATAAAACATATACAAAGTTCCTGCTTTTGTGGACACATTGGTACAGTTGGAAGAGATAGCAAATAAGTCCATAAACAGAATATACAGTGTGTTGGCACGTACACCCTGCAGAGGAGTGAAGAGCACTAGTGTGAAGGTGCACCCTTATGTGGCACAGTCAAGGTGGCCTCTCAAACCAAGATGAGCCAAAGAAAGTGAAGGAAGAAACAGAACTAAGCCACTGGAATATATAAAGAAAGCCTTTCCATGCAGAGGGGACAAGTACAAAGGTTATGAGGTGGGAGTGTGGGAGGGCTGTGTCAGGAAGAGACTGAGGGAAGTACAGGACAGGAAATAATCCCAGGAGGGGCCTTTTGGCCATAGGAAGGTCTTGGGATTTTATTCAGAGTAAAATGATGTTCACTGGACCATCACGTAGAGGGCATCCTGGTTCTCTCCTTCAGGAAGAGGAGTGGCAAAATCCAGTTTACACTTTAAAGTAACTATTCTGACTGCTCTGCAGACAGTTAACTACAATGGGAACAAGAGAAGAGGTGGTTTAAGGTTTTTGCACAGTTGATGGTGGTAGCCTGAACCAGAGCCCTGACAGTGAAGAGTAAGAAGTGATCATGTTTTTAGGTGTCTATTGTAAAGGAAGAACCTAGAGGATACGCTGCTAGATTTGATCCAGAATGTATATAAATGAACTGAAAAAGTCAAGGACATTCCAAGGTTGGGAGCGTGGGCCAATAGAAGAACTTACGGCTGTTTTTCTGGGATGGGAAGACTGCAAGCACAGTGTGGATATTCCAAGTGGTGAACCAAGAATTCTGTTATCAATATATGCTTTGCAAACAGGTCAAGATGTTGAATAATAGTAAGCATAAAAATCTGGAGTTTAAGAGCAAGATAAACGGTAAAAATACAAATCTGGGTCATCAGCATTTGGAATGGCATGTAAAGCCATGAGCAGAAATGAGATCATCTAGAGAACAAGTAGAGAGAGAACACAAAAGAACACAAGGGAATCTAAGAATAAATGACTAGTAAGTGAGAGAGAAAGAAGGCAGATAGACATCAACTGGCCAAATGCTAATGCTGTATCTCTTTGGAAGAGAATTGCTCACTAGACTTACCCACGTAAAGGCAATGAGTAAGTTCCCTTCGCCAAAGATATTTTGGCAGAGATAGGGTGGGAGGGGCAAAAGCCTGACCAGAGTGTGTAAGAGAAAATGGAAGGAGACAGAGGTGGAGAAAGCTAGTATGGAAAACACATTTAAGGAACTCCGTTTGAAAAGGAACCAGAGAAATGAGACATTAGATAGAAAAAGGGAATTTTTCTTAAGTTGGGAAATATTTAGGGGAAACAGGGTATGGTATGTATTGAGATTCTCTGTATTATTTTACAAACTTTAAGTTTAGTACTACTTCAAAATAAAAAATTTAATATATAGGAAATATAACAATAATACAAATATACAAACTCCCTGGGAACACCACCCACTTCTAGACGCTACTAGGTAGGTTCTGATTGATCAGACTGTAGAACATTCTCAGCTCTACTCTCTGAATTATGAGCAGGGTCCTTCATGCCTGAATCACTCAAATTCTATTCATATGTTGTATTGAGAAAATTTGCAACAGAACAGTTGACATTTTGTAAGAGGGCAATTCATATTTTTGATAAATTCCTGTGCATACTGAGCTTTGTTCTAAAACCCACCTATGGGCAAGTGAAGAAAGTGATCTAAAACATGTCACTGAAAGAAATATGGCAATGAGCAGCAAAAGAATCATAAAAATGTCATAGTTTTTTACTGTTCCTCAGAATTTATACTTAGAAGTTATTCAAAGTAGAGTAAAGCTTCATGGGAACAGATATACATTGAGTTGTAATCTACTATGTAACTAAGCTGAGGGAAAGGGTACAGGAGAAAATAAAGATGAAAGAGAAAGAATGCTGCTGATGAAGAAGCTCTAGAAGGCAGCTGCAACTGCGGGGCGATGGGGTTAAAGGCAAAAATCAAGAAGTTAGTCATAAAGAGCTGAGAGAAGGGAACATGACATTTGCCTACTCTTCCACATGTCTTATAGCTGCCTGAATATTCACAGTGCACAAATGTTTGCAAATGGGCATTGTTGGGATCTGGAAGATTCAGCAGATTCTTAGAAGGGATCATAACTGCACAACAACACACGAATTAATAGTGTGCCCAGAATATTTTTCATGTTTCCAAGTTTATGATTACATTTTTTAAGTCAGAACTATTTTTTCACCTTTTATTAAAGGGTGCAACTTAGTTTTTTTACTTGTCACCGATATAATCTTACACTAGCTTCAGGTATACAACACAGTGCTTCAACAGTTATGCATATTATATCCCCCACGCCCACTAGTACAGCTATTATCTGTTAACATAGGTAGATGTTACAGAATCAATTGCTCTATTCTCCAAGCTGTGCTACTATCCCCATGACCAACCTACATTATGATTGTGAATTTTTGTGCCCCTTTATTACCCTCAACCACACCCACCCACCCCCCTCCCCTATGGTAACCACCAGTCCCTTCTCAGTGTCTGTGAGTCAACTGATGTTTTGTTCATTCAGTTTTGATTTGTATTATACTCCACAAATAAGTGAAACTATATGATATTTGTCGTTCTCCACCTGGCTTATTTTACTGAAAATAATACCCTCTAGAGACATCCATGTTGCTGTAAATGGCAGGTGCAACTTCATTCCATAGGCAGAAACTAGTTTTTCTTACAAATTAAAAAAAAATCTATGAAAAATAGCATGCCAGCAGAAATGAGATTGGAGCTGGATTTTGAAGGAGCCAATCTAATCTGAGAGCTCAGAGGAAGCTCTGTAGGAAATGACCGTCTAACTGAGACCTGTTAGAAAGGGGACTGGGAGAAAGAGCATCCCAGGCAGAGGTGTAAGGATATACTAAGGCCCTAAGTAGTGTGAGACTGGCTTCAGCTAAGAACTCAAAGCAGTCCAGGATGGCTGGAGGGAAACAAGGTGGCCAGGTAGTTAGGGCCAAAGAGCAGACACTGTGCAAGTCATGTTACAGAATTTGCATTTATGTGGAGGGCAAAAGAATTCCATCAGAGGGTTTTCATTTTAAGAAAGAGCGTGAGATGATGAGATTTGAAATTTTAAAGATCTTTCTGCAATCTGGAAAATGAGGTGATAGAACCAAACCTGAGACAGGGACATCAGGTAGGAGGTTGGTCCCCTAGTCCAGGTGATATGATGGTAGACTGGATTAGACTGGAGGCTCTGGACATTCATTTATAAATAGTTTGTGAAACACCTACTATATGATAGACATTGATTGAAGCACTGGATATACAGCCCTAACAAACGTGCCCAAGTCCCTGCTATCGTAGAACTTATGGAAGAGACAGTAACAGATGTATACCTACTTAAACGTACTATCAGACAAAGATAAGTACTAGGAAGAACAATAAAGTAATGTGAGGGGATAAGAGTGCAGTGGTGTGGGGGAGTGTTATTTTCTATAGGGGTGATCAGGGAGGGTGTCTCTTGATGTGGTGACATTTGAGCAGAGACCTGAATGAAGCAGATATTTAGAAGAACAGCATTCCAGAGAAAACCCCAAGAGCAACAGCCCTACAGCGGGCAAGTGCCTGCCATGTCTGAGGAACAGTGAGGAAGAAATGTAGCTGAGTGGACTCAAAGAGGAAGAAAGAACTCTTAAGAAGAAATAGAGGGAGCAGGCCGACTGTGTACCGCTTTTAAGCCATTGTAAGGATTCAGGCCTTTATACTCTGGTGGAGAGCTGCTGGGAGGTTCTGAGCAGAGGAGTGAGTGACATGATCTGACACTGGCTTTAAAAATGACCCTTTTGAAACTTGGGGATAATGGAAATGTTTTACTTCTTAATTGGGGTGTTTGTCACACAGGTGTCCATCTGTCCAAACTCTTTCCAATATATACACTTTTGCCTATTTCATTATGTCTGATTGTATCTCATTAAGAAATATCTTCATGTCAAATGAAAGAAAACGGTTGCTAGGTAGAGAATATACCTGGACAGGAAGATCAAGGGATGAAGCAGGGAGATCAGTTAGGTGGTGACTACCGTTGTCCACATGAGAGATGACAGTGGCTCAAACCAGGTAGTGGTGAGAAGGAGCCAGACTCTGGATGTATTTTGAATATTAAACTGTCAAGGCTTCCTGGTGGGTTTATATGAGTGTAAGATAAAGAGAACAGTCAAGGTGAGTCCATGATTTTTTTTTTATTTGCACTGTATTTCCTTGGAGAGTGCAATAATAGTCTTATGTGATTTTTGACCTGAACAACCAGGTAGAAGATGGTACAATGTACTGAGATGGAGAGATGCACATACAGAAAAATGTATAAAACACAACTTTGCAGAGTAACAAGTGACCATATAAGAACCCCTGCATAACCATCACCCAGAGCAAGAAAAAGCAAAGCTGGCAACACTCAAGCAGTCCTCATCAAATACAAAGCTGACAACACTCAAGGGGCCTCTCCATATAACTGCCCCCTTCACCCTCACACATACAGGTTCCCTCTAGGCTGAGTTTTATGATAATCACACCCTTGCTTGTTTGACCCAGCCTTCCTCTAGCTATTTCCCTCTCACCAAACCAATAATGTATACTTAATGCCTTTCCTTTCTCATCTCCCATTTACTTTTTCTAACAGCTTTATTGAGATATAATTCATATGTAATTCACCACTTCAAAGTATATACTTGAGTGACTTGTAGTATATTCATATGTGCAATCATCATCACTATTTAATTCAGGAACATTTTCAACACCTCCCAAAGGAAACCCATATACTTTAGCAGTCACTCTCCATCACGTCCCCCATGTCCCAACTGCACCCCTCTTCCCCCACCACTGGCAAGCACTAATTTCCTTGCTATTTATTTCTTTTTTTCTGGATAATTCATATCCATGGAATCATATAATATATGGTCTTTTATGGCTGCTGGCTTTCACTTTGCATGTTTTTAGGTTCATCCACGTTGTACATATATCAATGCATTCCTTGATATGGCTGAATAATATTTCATTGAATGAATGTACTACATTTTGTTTATTGATCAGTTGATGCACTTTGGGTTGTTTCCACATTTAGGCTATTATGATGATGATGTCATGAACATTTATATATACATTTTTGTGTGGACATGTGTTTTCATTTCACTGGGAGAAATACCCAAGAGTGGAAATGATAAATGAAATATGGTAACTGTTTAACCTTCTTTAAAACACTTTTTTACTGAAGTGAAATTCGATAACATAAAATTAGCCAGTTTAAAGTGAACAATCCAGTGGCATTTAATACATTCATGATGTGAAAGTGCCCTCCTCTATACAATTCCAAAAAATTTTCATCATCCTAGAGGAAAACCCTTTACCCCTTAAGCAAAATACTCCTCATTCACTCCTCCCTGCACCCCCTGGTAACCACTAATCTGCATTCTGTTTCTATAAACTTAGCTCTTCTACATATTGCATATAAATAACATTAACTTAACATGTTTTCAATGTTCTTCCACATTATAAAATGTGTCAGTTCTTCTGTTTTGAGTTTGAATATTCCATTGTATGTATAGAATACAATTTATTATCCATTCACCTGTTGATGGACATTTATGCATTTTCCACCTTTTGGTTAATGTGTACATATATTTACTATAGTACCCTCATATTCATGGTTTCACTTTCTGGGGTTTCAGTTACCCACTATCAACTGTAGGTAGATGATCCTCAATAGTAGCCTAACACTGTATCACAGTGCCTACGTCATTCACCTCATTTCCTTTCATCACATAGGCATTTTATTATCTCACATAATCACAACAAGAATGAATATAGTACAGTAAGAGATTTTGAGAGACCACATTCCCATATTTATTCTGGTCTACTATTACAATTATCCTATTCACTATTAATTATTGCTAATCTCTTATTGTGCCTAATTTGTGCATTAAATTGTGTCATAGGTATGCATATGTAGGAAAAATCATAGTCTGTATAGGGTTCAGTACTGTCTGAAGTTTCAGGCATCCAGTGAGAGAATCTTGGAATGTATCCTCCCCAGATAAGAGGGTACAACTGTACTTGGGTGCCTGTTTCCAATTCTTTTGAGTATTCCCATAGGAGTGGAATTTCTGGGTCATATGGTAATGTTTAACTTAGTAATAACGCTATGTTTAACTTGTTGCAGAACTGGCAAACTGTTTTCCACAGCAGCTGTACCATTTTATATTATGAGCAGCAATGTAAAAACATTCCAACTTCTTCACATGCTTACCAACACTTGTTATTTTCCTTTTTTAAAAATAGTCATTCAAGTAGGTGTGAAGTATCTCATTGTGGTTTGGATTTGTACAACCCAAATGGGGAGTGACACAGAACTTCATTTTATGTGCTTTTTAGCTATTTGTGTGTCAATTTTGTAGAAATTTCTATTTGCCTCCTTTATTCATTTTCTAATTGGGTTGTTTGTCTTCTGGTTGTTCAGTTGTAGGAGTTCTTTACATATTCTGGATACTAGGCCCTTATCAAATACATAATTTGCAAATTTTTTTCTCACATTCTGTGTGTTGTCTTTTTACTTCCTTGTGTGTTGGTATTGTTTGAAGCACAAAAGTTTTAATTTTGATGAAGTACAATTTATTCATTCTTTGTTATTCATGCCTTTGGTGTCATATCTAAGAATATATCGATAAATCCAAGGTCAGAGAGATTTACTCCTACACTTCCAAGAGTTTTATAGTTTTAGCTCTTACATTTAGGTCTTTGGACTATTTTCAGTTAATTTTTGTACATAGCATGAGGTAAAGGTTCAAATATTTTATTTTGCCTGTGGCTATACAGTGACTTTGCACCATTTATTGAAAAGGCCATTTACTGTTCTTGACACCCTTGTAAAATATTAGTTGGACTCTCAATTCTTTTCAATTTATCTATATGTTTACCTTACACGAATATCACAAAGTCTTGATTACTGTTGTTTTGTACTAAGTTTTGAAATCTGGAAGTGTGAGCCCTCCTGTTGTTTTGGATATTCCGGATTTTTTGCAATTCTCTATGAAATTTTGAATCAGATCATCAAATTATACAAATAAATCAGCTGGGATTCCGACTGAATTGAACTGAATCTGTAGATCAGTTTAGGGAGCATTGCCGTCTTAACTATATTAATTCACACTAATCTTCTAATGGATGAACACAGGATGTTTTTCCATTAATTGGAATCTTTAATTTCTTTTCACAATGTTTTTTAGTTTTCAGATTATAAATATTGAGCTTCTCTGACTAGCTTTATTCTTATTTTATTACTTCTGATGGCATTGTAAATAGTTTTCTTAATTTCATTTTCAGCTTATTCTTTACAGATGTATAGAAATACAATTGACTTTTTAATATTGATATCATATAGCATGACCACGGTGATTTAGGATTTTCTATATACATGATCGTGTGATCCATAAAGATAGATTTACTTCTTCCTTTCCAATCTGGATGCCTTTTATTTCATTGTCTTGACTGATTGCCATGGCTGAACCCTCTGGTACAATGTTGAATAGAAGTGGTGAGAGCAGACATCCTTGGCTTGTTCCTGATCTTAGGAGGAAAGCATCCAGTCTCACACCACAAGTATGTTGTTAGCAGTGAGTTTTTTGTAGATGATTTTTCTTAGATTAAAGAAAATCCCTTCTGTGCTCAGTTTGTTGAATGTTTTTTAAAATGTATTATCTTTTTTTATTAAGATATTATTGGTATAAAATCTTATGAAGATTTCACATGAGCAACACTATGGTTACTACATTCAATCATATTATCAAGTGCCCCTCCTACATTCCATTGCTGTCAGTCCATCAGCGTAGTAAGATGCTATAGAGTTATTACTTGTCTTCTCCATGCTATACTCCCTTCCCTGTGACCTACCTATATTGTGAGTGCTTAGTATAATGTCCCTTAATCCCCTTCTCCCTCCCTCTCCATTTACCCTCCCCAACCCCTTCCTTTTGGTAACCACTAGTCCCAAGGGTATTGGATTTTTATAACATCCAATGTCTACTGAGATGATTATATGGGTTTTGTTTTTATTCTACTTATATGGCAGAATATTATTTGATTTTTGGATGTAAAATCAACTTTGAATTACTGGGATAAATTCCACTTGGTTTTGGCGTACAATTACTTTTATATGTTGTGGATTTAGGTTGCTAGTATGTTGTCAAAGATTTTTGCATCTATATTCACAAGAGAGATTGCTCTGTAGTTTTCTTTTATTATGATGTCTTTGATTTTGGTATCAGGGCAGTACTGACTTTACAGAAGAGTTGGGAAGTTTTCCATTTCCTTCAATTTTTTGGAAAAGTTTGTGATATGTTGGTACCAATTTCTTCTTTAATATTGGTGGAATTTAGCAGAGAAGCCATCTGAGTGGGGGCTCTTCCAGCGTAGAATTTTTTTATTACTAATTCAATTCCCTTACATGTTATAGATCTATTCAGATTGTGTATTTCTTCTCATGTCAGCTTTCATAGTTTGTGTGTTCCTATAAATTTTTCATTTCGTCTAAGTTATCTAATGTATAGCATACAATTGTTCATGGTATTCATTTATAATCCTTTTCTTATGTAAGATCAGCAGTGATGACCCCTATTTCATTTCTGATTCTAGTAATTTGGATCTTCTGTTTCGTATTTGCAGTCAGTCTAGCTAAAGGTTTGCCAATTTTATTGATGTTTTCAAAGAACCAGCTTTTGGATGCATTGGTTTTCCCTACTGTTATTCTACTGTCTATTTCATTAAATTCCACTATAATCTTGATTATTTCTGCTTGCTACAAGTTTAGTTGTAAAAGATTCTTCCAGTATCTTAAAATGGAAAGTTAGTTTATTGATATGATTCCTTTACTTTTTGAGTGCATACACATGCAGCAATAATTTGCCACTTTAGTATTTTTATCATTACAAAACTACATTATACATATTATATAATTATATATCATGCTATATATAAAACTTCTTGTCTTGAAGCCTACTTTACTTGATATTACATTTATACAAGCTTTTCCTATTAGTGATTATACTGAATACCCTTTCCTCCTTATTTTTAATTACCAGTGACTTTTAATGAAGAATATAATTTATAAAAAGGATATTTTTGAGGTTTGTTTGCCCATTCTGATGAGCTTTTTCATTTAATAATACCAACATGTGATTTACATTTATAATGTAACTATTTAATTTATATTTAGTATAATTACTGCTCTAGTCAACTTTAAATCTTCCATTTTGGATTGTGTGTTCAAATTATTTCATACTTTCTTTGATTTTTTATTCTTACTTTCTGCTTCATTCTTTTTTATATTGGTATCATTAATATACAATTACATGAGGAACATTATGTTTAACACACTAACCCCAACACCAAGTCCCCCCCACAAACCCCAATACAGTCACCGTCCATTAGCATAGTAAGATGTTGTAGAATCACTACTTGTCTTCTCTGTGTTGTATAGCCCTTCCTGGCACCCCAGCATTATACATGCTAATCATAAAGCAGCCATTCTTTTCCCCCCACTTATCCCTTCGTTCCCACCCATCCTCCTAAGTCACTTTCCCTTTGGTAACTCAGTCCATTCTTGGTTCTGTGAGTCTGCTGCTATTTTGTTCCTTCAGTTTTCCTTTGTTCTTATATTCCACATATGAGTGAAATCATTTGGTACTTGTCTTTCTCCACCTGGCTTATTTCACTGAGCATAATACCCTCTAGCTCCATCCATGTTGTTGCGAATGGTAGGATTTGTTTTCTTCTTATGGCTGAATAATATTCCATTGTGTATATGTACCACATTTTCTTTATCCATTCATGTACTAATAGACATTTGGGTTGCTTCCGTTTCTCGGCTATTGTAAATAGGGTTGTGATAAACATAGGGATGCATATGTCTTTCTCAAAATGGGCACCTGCATTCCTAGGGTAAATTCCTAGAAGTGGAATTCCTGGGTCAAATGGTATTTCTATTTTGAGCCTTATGAGTGACCTCCATACTGCTTTCCACAAAGTTTGAACTAGTTTACAATTCCCACCAGCAGTGTAGGAGGTCACCCCTTTCTCCACAACCTCGCCAACATTTGTTGCTGTTTGTCTTTTAGATGGTGTACATCCTTACTGGTGTGAGGTGATATCTCACTGTGGTTTAAATTTTCATTCCTCTGATGACTAGCCATGTGGAGCATCTTTTCATGTATCTGTTGGCCATCTGAATTTCTTCTTTGGAGAACTGTATGTTCAGCTCCTCTGACCATTTTTTAATTGGATTATTTGCTTTTTGTTTGTTGAAGTGCATGAGCTCTTCATGTATTATTGATGTCAAACTTTTATCGGATCTGTCATTTATGAATATATTCTCCCATACTATAGGATGCCTTTTTGTTCTATTGGTGGTGTCCTTTGCTACACAAAAGCTTTTCATCTATGTACAGTCCGAATTGATTGTTTTTGCCTTTCGTTCCCTTACCTGGGGAGATATGTTGATGAAAAGTCACTCATTTTATGTCTATGAGATTTTTGCCTTTGTTTTTCTCTAAGAATTTTATGGTTTCCTGACTTACATTCAGTTCTTTGATATATTTTGAATTTACTTTTATAGGGATAGACAATGATTCAGTTTCATTCTATTACACGTAGATGTCCAAGATTGCCAACAACAGCTTTTGAAGAGGCTGTCATTTCCCCATTATGTGTCCATCACTCCTTTGTCATATAATAAATGATCGTATATGTTTGGGTTAATATCACAACTCTCTATTTTATTCCACTGGTCTGTGGCTCTATTCTTATGCCAATTACAAATTGTCTTAATTACTGTGGCTTTGTAGTAGAGCTTGAAGTTTGGAAGTGACATGCTCCCTCCTTTATACTTCCTTCTCAGGATTGCTTTAGCTCTTTGGGGTCTTTTGTGTTTGCATATGATTTTTTTGGTATAATTAGCCTAGAATTACATTAGGAACATTATGTTTGCTAGACTCCCCACATCACCAAGTCCCCCCACACAAACCCCATTACAGTCACTGTCCATCAGTGTAGTAAGATGCTGTAGAATCACTACTACTCTTCTCTGTGTCGCACAGCCCTCCTGTGGCCCTCACATTATACATGCTATTTGTAATGGCCCCTTTCTTCCACCCCCCTTAATCCTCCCTTCTCACCCATCCTCCCCAGTCCCTTTCCCTTTGGTAACTGTTAGTCCATTCTTTGTTTTTGTGTTTGTGCTGCCCTTTTGTTCCTTCAGTTTTTTTTTTTTTTATCTTGCTGTACTCCACAGGTGAGTGAAATCATGTAGTATTTGTCTTTTCTACCTGGCTTATTTCACTGAGAATAATGCTCCCTAGCTTCATCCACATTTATGCAAATGGTAGGATTTGTTTTCTTCTTATGGCTGAATAATATTCCATTGTGTATATATACCACATCTTTATCCATTCATCTACCGATGGACACATAGGTTGCTTCCATTTCTTGGCTATTGTAAATAGTACTTCGATAAACATAGGGGTGCATATGTCTTTTTCAAACTGGATTCCTGCATTCTTAGGGTAAAATCCTAGAAGTAGAATTCCTATGTCAAGTGATATTTCTATTTTGAGCTTTTAGAGGAACCTCCAAACTGCTATTCACAGTGGCTGAGCTATTTTACATTCCCACCAGCAGCGTAGGAAGGTTCCCCTTTCTCCACAACCTTGCCAACATTTGTTGTTTGTCTTTTGGAGGGTGGCGATCCTTACTGGTGTGAGGTAATATCTCATTTTGCTCTTAATTTTCATTTGTCTGATGATTAGTGGTGTAGAGCATTCTTTTATGTGTCTTTTGGCCATCTTAATTTTCTCTTTGGAGAACTGTCTGTTAAACATCTCTGATCATTTTTAATTGTATGATTTACTTTTTGGTTTCTAGGTGCCTTAGCTCTTTATATATTTTGGATGTGAACCCTTTATTGGACCTGTCATTTATGAATATATTCTCCCATATGTAGGATGCCTTTTTGTTCTATTGGTGGTGTCCTTTGCTATACAGAAGGCTTTCAGCTTGGTATATTCCCACTTCTTCATTTATGCCTATGTTTCCCTTGCCTGGAAGATATGTTCATGGAGAAGTCGCTCATGTTTATGTCAAAGACGTTTTTGCCTGTTTTTTCTAAGAGTTTTATGGTTTCATGTCTTGTATTCAGGTCTTTGATCCATTTCAAGTTTACTTTTGTGTATAGTGTTAGACAGTGATCCAGTTTTATTCTGTTACATGTACCTGTCCAGTTTTGTTAACACCAGCAGTTTAAAAGGCTGTCATTTCCCCATTGTATGTCCATGGCCCTTTATCATATATTAATTCACTGTTATATGTTGGGGTTAATGTCTGGACTCTCTATTCTGTTCCACTTGTCTGTGGCTCTGTTATTGTACAAGTACCAAATTGTCTTGATTACTGTGGCTTTGTAGTAGAGCTTGATGTTTGGAAGCAAGATGCCCCCCACCACACTTAATTTTCTCTTCTCAGGATTGCCATGGCTATTTAGAAGCTTTTATGCTTCCATATACTTTATTTTTTGGTATCATTAATCTACAGTTACATGAGGACCATTATGTTTACTAGACTCCCCACCACACCAAGTGCCCCCCTACAAACCCCATTACAGTCACTGTCCATCAGTGAAGTAAGATGCTGCAGAATCACTGTCTTCTCTGTGCTGCACAGCCGTCCTCATGCACCCCTTACAGTATTCATGCTAATCGTAATTCCCCTTTTCTTTTCTTTACCCACTTACCCCTCCCTTCCTACACATCCTCCTCAGTTCCTTTCACTTTGGTAACTGTTAGTCCTTTCTTGAGTACTCTGATTTGGCTGCTGTTTTGTTCCTTCACTTCTTTCTTTGTTCTCATACTCCACATAGGAGTGAAATAACTTGGTTCATGTCTTTCTCCCCTGACTTATTTCACTAAGCATAATACCCTCTAATTCCATACGTGTTGTTGCAAATGGTACAATTTATTTTCTTCTAATGACTGAGTAATATTCCATTGGGTATATGTGTATATGTACCACATATTCTATATCTATTCATCTGCTTATGGACACTTATGTTGCTTTTATTTCCTGGCTTTAGTAAACAGTGCTGCAATAAACGTAGACATGCATATGTCTTTCTCAAAATGGTCTCCTGCATTCTTAGGGTAAATTTCTAGACATGGAAACTCTGGGTCAAATGTCATTTCTGTTCTGAAATATCTGAGGTACCTCCATAGTGCTTTCCACAATGGTTGAACTAGCTTACATTCCCACCAGCAGTGTTGGAAGTTTCCCCTCTCTCCACAACCTCAACAACATCTGTTGTTGTTTATCTTTTGGATGATAGCCATCCTTACTGGTGGGAGGTGATATCTCATTGTGAATTTAATTTGCATTTCTCTGACTATTAGCAATGTGGAACATCTTTTTACATGTCCCTTGACTATCTGAATATCTTCTTTAGGGAACCATACATTTAGATCCTCTGCCCAATTTTTTCTCTGAAATATAATATTTTAAATTTAGATGAGATAATTATTTTTGGTATCAATCTATAATCACATGAGGAACTTTATGTTTACTAGACTCCCCCCATCAACACGTCCTTCCCACAGGTCCAATTACAGTCACTGTCCTTCAGCAAAATGAGATGCTGTAAGATCACTACTTTTCTTCTCTGTGTGGCACCACCCTCCCTGTGCCAGCCCCCTACATTGTACAGATAATTGTAAAGCCCCTTTCCTTTTTACCTGCCTTATCCCTCCCTTCCCACCCATTCTCCCCAGTCACTTTCCCTTTGGTAAGTGTTAGTCCATTCCTAGAGTCTGTGATTCTGCTGCTCTTTTGCTCCTTCAGTTTTCCTTTGTTGTTATACTCCACATATGAGTGAAATCATTTGGTATTTGTCTTTCTCCACCTGCTTATTTCAAGGAGCATAATACCCTCTAGCTCCATCCATGTTGTTGCAAATGGTAGGATTTGTTTTATTCTTATGGCTGACTAATATTCCATGGTGTATATAGCATCACATTTTCCTTATCCGTCCATGTACTAATGGACACTTAGGTTGCTTCCATTTCTTGGCTACTGTAAATACTGCTGTGATAAACATAGGGGTGCATCTGTCCTTTACAAACTGGGCTGCTGCATTCAGAGGGTAAATTCCTAGTAGTGGAATTCCTGTGTCAAATAGTATTTCTATTTTGAGTACTTTACTGCTTTCCACAATGGTTGAACGACTTTACAATTCCCACCAGTGGTGTAGGAGGTTTCACCTTTCTCCACAACCTCAACAACATTTGCTGTTGTTTGTCTTTTAAATGGTTTAGATCCTCACTGTTGTCCTTGTGGTTTTAATTAGTATTTTCTGTTGACTAGTGATGCGGAGTGTCTTTTCATGTGTCTGTTGGCCACCTGAATTTCTTCTTTAGAGAACTGTATGTTCGCCTCCTCTGACGATTTTAACTGGATTATTTACCTTTTGTTTGTATAGATGTGTGACCTCTTTATATATTTTTGATGTCTAGCCTTTATCAGATCTGTCATTTATGAATATATTCTCCCATACTGTAGGATGCCTTTTTGTTCTATTGGTGTTGAGCTTTGCTATACAGAAGCTTTCCAGCTTGATATAGTCCAAATTGTTCATTTTTGCTTTTCTTTCCCTTGCCTGCAGAGATATGTTCATTAAGAAGTCACTCACATTTATATCCATGAGATTTTTGCCTTTGCTTTTTTCATAGAGTTTTATGGTTTCATGACTTACACTCACATCTTTGATATATTTTGAATTTGCTTTTGTGTATAGGGTTGCACAATGACCCAGTTTCATTCTCTTACACGTAGCTGTTCAGTTTTGCAAACAACAGCTTTTGAAGGGGATGTCATTTCCCTATTGTATGTCCATTGCTCCTTTGTCATATATCAAATGACCATATATGTTTGGGTTAACATCAGGACTCTCTATTCTGTTCCACTTGTCTGTGGCTCTTTTCTTGTGCTGAATCCAAATTGTCTTGATTTCTATGGCTTTGTAGTAGACCTTGAAGTTTGGAAGCGAGATGTCCCCTGCTTTATACTTCTTTCTCAGGATTGCTTTGGCTATTCAGGGTCTTTTGTGTTTGCATATCATTTTTTTTGGTATCATTAGTCTACAATTACATGAGGAACATTATGTTTACTAGACTCCCAACATCTCCAAGTTCCCCACACAAACCCTACTACAGTCTCTGTTCATAAGTGAAGTAAGATGCTGTAGAATCACTGTTGGTCTTCTCCGTGTTGCACAGCCCTCCCCATAACCCCTGTCACATTATACATGCTAATCATAATGCCCAATTTCTTTTCCCCCACATCCTTATGCCTCCCTCCCTACCCATCCTCCCCAGTCCCTTTCCCTTTGGTAACTGCTGGTCCATTCTTGGGTTCTGTGATTCCGCTGCTGTTTTGTTCCATATATTTTTTTCTTTGTTTTTATACTCCACATTTGAGTGAAATCATTTGGTACATGTATTTCTCCACCTGACTTATTTCACTGAGCATAATACCCTCTAAATCCTTACCTGTTATTGGAAGTGGTATGACTTGTTTTGTTCTTATGGCTGAATAATATTCCATTGTAAATATGTATCATATCTTCTTTATCCATTAATCTACTTATGGACACTTAGGTTGCTTCCATTTCTTTGATATTGTAAATACTGCTGCAATAAACATAGGGGTGCATCTGTCTTTTTCAAACTGGAGTGCTGCATTCTTATGGTAAAATCCTAGAAGTGAAATTCCTGGACCCAATGCTATTTCTATTTTGAGCTTCTTGAGGAACCTCCATACGGCTTTCCACAATGGTTGAACTAGTTTACATTCCCACCAGCAGGGTCGGATGGTTCTCCTTTCTCCAAATCCTCACCAACATTTGTTGTTGTTTCTCTTTTGGATTGTGGCCTTCCTTACTTGTGTGACGTGATATCTCACTGTGAATTTAAGTTGCATGTCTGATGACTAGCAATGTGGAGGATCTTTTCATGTGTCTCGTGGCCATCTGAATTACTTCTTTGGAGAACTGTATGTTTATCTCTGCCCAATTTTTTTTTGAAATATAATGTTTCAATTTTTGGTGAGGTCATTTTTTGGTATTTATCTACAATTACACAAGAAACATTATATTTACTAGACTCCCCCTATTTCCACATCCTCCCAACAAACCCCATTACAGTCACTGTCTATCATCATAGTAAGATGTTGTAGTATCACTGCTTGTCTTCTCTGTGTTGCAGATCCCTCCACATGCCATGCCCCTACATGTACCTGCTTATTGTAAAGCCCCTTTCTTTTTTAGGCCCCTTATCCCTCCGTTCCCACTAATCCTCCCCAGTCACTTTCCCTTTGGTAACTGGTAGTCCATTCTTGGGTTCTGTAATTCTGCTGCTGTTTTGCTCCTTCAGGTTTTCCTTTTGTTCTTATACTCCACATATGAATGAAATCATTTGGTACTTGTCTTTCTCCTCCTGGCATTTTTCACCAAGCATTATACCATCTAGCTCAATCCATGTTGTTGCAAATGGTAGGATTTGTTTTCTTATGGCTAAATAGTATTCCATCATGTATATGTACCACATGTTCTTTATCCATTCATCTACCGATGGACACTTAGTTGCTTCCATATCTTCAATATTGTAAACAGTGTTGCGATAAAAGTAAATGTGAATATGTCCTCTCAAACTGCACTCCTGTATTCTTAGGGTAAATTCCTAGAAGTGGAATTCTTGGGTCAAATACAATTTCTGTTTTGAGCTTTTTGAGGAAACTCCAAACTTCTTTGCACAATGGTTGAACTAGTTTACATTCCCCTCAGCAGTGTAGGAGGGTTCCCCTTCCTCCACAACCTCTACACATCTGTTGTTTTTATTTTGGATGATGGAGTTCCTTACTGGTGAGGTCATATCTGTTTTTGTTTTTAATTTGCATTTCTCTGAAGACTTGCATCTTTCTATATGCCTGTTGGCCATCTGAATTTTCTCTTTGGAGACCTGTCTGTTCAGCTCCTCTGCCCATTTTTTAATTGGATGATATGTTTTTATTTGTTGAGGTGCATGAGGTCTTTTTATATTTTGGATGTCATCCCTTTATCGAGTCTTTCATTATTAACATATTCTCCCATACTGTAGAATGCATTTTTGTTCTATTGGTGTCATTTGCAATACCAACTTTTTCAGCCTAATAAAGTCCTACTTGTTCATTTTTGCTTTTGTTTCCCTTGCCCATGAAGAAGTCATTCATGCTTATGTCAAAGATATTTTTGCCTGTTTTTTCTAAGAGTTTTGTGGTTTCACGACTTACACTCAGGTCTTTGATCCATTTTGAATTTACTTTTGTGTATAGTGTTAGGCTTTGATCCAGTTTCATTCTCTTTTATGTAGCTGTCCAGTTTTGTCAATAACAGCTGTTGGAGAGGCTGTCATTTTGCCATTGAATGTCCATGGCTCTTTTATCATACATTAATTGACCATATATATTTGGATTATTATCTAGACTCTTTGTTCTATTCTACTAATCTGTGGCTCTGTTCTTATGCCAATTCCAAATTATCTTGTTTATGGTGGCTTTGTAGTAGGGCTTGAAGTTGGGAAGTGAGATGCTCCCTGTTTATTCTTCCTTCTCAGGTTTGCTTTGGTTATTTGGGGTCTTTTGTGGCTCCATATGACTTTTAAAACTATTTCTTCCATTTTGTTGAAGAATGATGTTGGTATTTGGAAAGGCATTGCATTGAAACTGTAGATTTCTTTAGGCAGGATGGCCATTTGATAATATTAATTCTTCCTAGCCAGGAACATGGAATGAGTTTCCATTTGTTACTATTCTCTTTCTCTTAAGAGTATCTTGTAGTTTTCAGGGTATATGTCTCTCAGTTCCTTGGTTATCTTTATTCCTAGGTATCTCGTGCTTTTTGATGCAATTGTGAATGGAATTCTTTTCCTTATTTATCTTTCTGCTAGTTTATTGTTAGTGTAAAGGAAATAAACTGATTTCTGTGTATTAATTTTATATCCTGCATCTTTGCTGAATTCATATATTAGTTCTCACAGTTTTCAATCTGAGTCTTTAGGGTTTTTAATGTGGAATAGCAAGTCATCTGCAAGTAGTGACAGTTTGACTGCTTCTTTACCAATCTGGATGCCTTGCATTTCTTTGTTTTGCCTGATTGCCATGGCTGAGACCTCAACCACTATGTTGTATAACAGTGAAGAGAGTGGGCATCCCTTAATTTTTCCCATTGTTAGAAAAAAAACTTTCAGTTTCACACTGTTAAGTATGGTGTTACCTGTGTGTTAGTCATATATCGCCTTTATTGTGTTAAGGTACTTGCCCTCTATACCCATTTAGTTGAGAGTTTATACCATGAATGGATGTTGAATTTTGTGGAATGCTTTTCCATCATCTATGCAGATCATCATATGGTTTTTGTCCTTCTTTTTGCTGATGTGGTGGATGATGTTGATGGACTTTTTAATGTTGTACCATCCTTGCATCCCTGAGATGATTTGAACTTGATCCTCGTGTATGATTCTCTTGATGTATTTTTGAATTTGGTTTGCTAATATTTTGTTGAGCATTTTTGCATCTTTATTCATCTGGGATACTGGTCTGTAGTTTTATTTTCTGTTGGGGTCTTCGCCTGGTTTTAGTATTAGAGTGACACTGGCTTCATAGAATGACTTGGGAGTATTCTCCCCTCTTCTGTTTTTTGGAAAACTTTAAGGGAATGGGTATTATGTCTTCTCTATATGTGTGATAAAATTCATCAGTGAGTGCATCTGGGCCGGAGGTTTTCCTCTTGCATAGTTTGTCGATTACTGAATCAATTTAATTGATGGTAAATGGTCTGTTTAAATTTTCTGTTTCTTCCTTGGTCAGACTTGGAAGGTTGTATTTTTCTAGGAGGTTTTCCATTTCTTATAGATTTTCCAGCTTTTTAGCATTTCGATTATCACAGTGTTCTCTAATAATATTAGTATTTCAATAGGGTCCACCATGACTTTTCCTTTCCCATTTCTTATTCTGTTGATGTGCATATATTCCTCTTTTCTCTTAATAAGTCTGGCTGAGGGCTTATCTATTTTTTTTTTTATTTTCTAAAAGAACCCTCTGTTGGTTCCATTGTTTTTTCTATTGTTTTGTTCTACTCAATTTTATGTATTTCTTCTCTGATCTTTATGATATTCTTCCTTTTGCTGACATTGGGCCTCATTTCTTCTTTTTCCAGTTTCAATAATTGTGACTTTAGACTATTCATATGGCATTTTTCTTCCTTCTTTAAAAAGGCCTGCATTGCTATATACATCACTCTTAGAAGTGCCTTCACTGCATCCCACAGAAGTTGGGGCTTTATGCTGTCATTGCCATTTGTCTCCATATATTGTTTGATCTCTGTTTAAATTTGGTCATTGATCAATTGATTATTTAGGAGCATGTTGTTAAGCCTCCATGTGTTTGTGTGCCTTTTTATTTTCTTTTACAATTTATTTCTAGTTTTATACCTTTATCTTCTAAGAAGTTGGTTGATAGGATTTCAATCTTTTGGAATTTACTTAGGCTCATTTTGTGGCCTAGTATGTGGTCTATTCTGGAGAATGTTCCATGTGCACTTGAGAAGAATGCGTATCCTGTTGCTTTTGAATGTAGAGTTCTGTAGATGTCTATTAGGTCCATCTGTTCTAGTGTGTTTTTCAGTGCCTCTGTGTCCTTACTTACTTTCTGTCTGGTAGAATTTCCCTTTGGTGTGAGTGGTGTTTTAAAGTCTCCTAGAACAAATGCATTGCAGTCTATTTCTTCTGTAATACTGTTTTTATTTGTTTCACAAATTTGGTGCTCTTGTATTGAGTCCATATATAGTTACAATGGTTATATCCTCTTTTTGAACTGAACCCTTTAACATTATGTAATGTTCTTATTTATCTCTTGTGACTTTCATTTTGGAAATCAATTTGATCTGAAAGAAGTACTGCAAGACCTCCTTTTTTTCTCCATTTTATTTCATTAAATATCTCTTCCCATCCCTTAACTTTTAGTCTGTGCATCTCTTTAGGTTTGAGGTGAGTAGCTTGTAAGCAGCATATATATGGGTCTTGTTTTTTTATCCATTCTATTACTCTGTGTCTTTTGATTGGTGAACTCAGTCCATTTACAATCAGGGTGATTATTGAGAGATATGTACTTACTGCCATTGCAGGCTTTATATTTGTGGTTACCAAAGTTTCAATGGTAGCTTCCTTAGTATCTAGCTATCTAAATTAACTCACTTATTTGTCTATTCAAAATGCAGTCTGATGATTCTTATTTCTCTCCCTTCTTATTCCTCCTCCTCCATTCTTTATATGTTAGGTATTTTATTCTGTACTCTTTTGTGTTTCCTTTGACAGCTTTTGGGAGTAGTTGATTTTAATTTTTGCCTTTAGTTTGTATTTGGTTGGTCTTCTTTCTTTGGTGTAATTTTACTTTCTCTGTTAACATCTATTTAGACTTAGGAGTGCTTCCATCTAGAGCAGTCCCTTTAAAATATCCTGTAGAGTTGATTTGGGGGTCAAATTCCCTGAACTTTTGTTTGTCTGGGAATTGTTTAATCTCTGCTTTATGTTTAAATATTAATCATGCTGGATACATTATTCTTTGTTCAAGGCCCTTCTGTTTTATTGAATTAAATATACCATTCCATTCTCTTCTGGGCTGTGAGGATTATTTTGAGAAGTCTGGTGGTAGTCTGATGGGTTCCACCTTGTAAATGACTTTTTTTCTCTCTGGCTGCCTTTAACACTCTATCCTTGTCTTTGATCTTTGCCATTTTAATTATTATATGTCTTGGTGTTGTCATCTTTGGGTCCCTTGTGTTGTGAGATCTGTGGGCCTCCATGGGCTGTGAGACTATTTCCTCCCCCAGTTTGGGAAGTTTTCAGCAATTATTTCTTCAAAGACAATTTCTATCCCTTTTTCTCTCTCTTCTTCTTGTAGTACTCCTATAATATGAATATTGTTCCATTTGCATTGCTCACACATTTTTCTTAATATTCTTTAATTCCTGGAGATCCTTTTCTCTCTCTCTGCCTCAGCTTCTCTGTATTCCTGTTCTCTCATTTATATTCCATTAATTATCCCTTGAATCTCATGTACTCTGCACTTAAGTCCTTCCAGAGATTGTTCTATTTCTGTGTCTCCATCGTGACTTGATCCCTTAGCTCTTGTATATTTCTCTGCAGGTCCATGAGAATGGTTATGACCTTTATTTTGAGTTCTTTTTCAGGAACTTTGCTTACATAAATCTCCCCAGGTCCTCTCTCAGAATTTTCTGGGTAATTCTGGAATGGACCAAATTCTTCTGCCTTTTCATGGCACTGTAGATAGTCACAGGCAGATGGCATGTTTATCAGATGGGAGAACAAAGTCACTTCCTGCTTGCTGGTTGCATTGCCCTTCTCTGCTTCCTGTGTCAGTTACCCACAAACCAGGTATAGCAATCAGGTTTATCCCTTTAGCTGCCACATGCGGGACAGCCTTTGGGGCAGCTCAGAGCACTGCAAGGAGTGTCAGGTGCATTGGGTATGCTCTCCTTCACACCTTGCACAGGCTTCCTCTGCGGGCAGCATGTGCACTGGTGGTAGCCTCTGGGTCTGGCCCCAGCAGCTGCATGCATAAAGGAGACACTGAGTAGCTGCTGTGGACATGGACACTCTACTGCTGCTCAGCTGCTTTGGTGGGACCACTCCTGCTGGGAAGAATTGGTAGGCTGCTTATCACTGTGAGGGGCTTCAAGGTTGCATTGCCACCCAGGTGACTGGGGTGCCTGAACTTCCTCAATATTCCAAGCCTGCTCAGCTGAGTGTGTCAGGATGAGTCCATCCAGCTGTGAGGTCACTGTCCCTTTAAGACTTTCAAAAAGCATTTGTTTTTCTTTTGTCCTGGGGGAGCTGGATGCATGGACCCACTCACAGATTTTACTTTTCCATTTTTCTAATATCTATTACACCATACAATGTGTGTCTGCACTCCTGGTGCAAATTACTAGGGCTGGTTATGTAGCAGTCCTGCACTTCCACTACAACCACTCCCCTGACTCCTTTCCTCCTATTGATAAGCTGGGGTTGGGAAAGTGCACATATCTCGCTGGGCTGTGGCTTGTATCTTACCCTCTTCATCAGATTATGAGTTCTCACAGATTTAGATGTAGTCTGGCTTTTGTAATGGATCCTTTAGTCTCTCTTTTAGGAATAGTTGTATATGTTGTATTTTCAAAAATATACATGATATTGGGAGGAGATTTCCACTGCCCTACCTTGGTTCCTCCCATCTATGATTACTTTTTTTGTGTAAGAGGTTGTGGCTCTACATTTCTCTCTAAGATGTCTTTTGCAGTGTCTCCTAAATTTTGGTATGTTGTGTCTTCATTTTCATTCATCTCTGAGTATTTTCTAATTTTCCATTTGATTTCTTCTTTATCTTGTTGAATGTTCTAGAGCATGTTGATTTCCATATATTTGTAAGTTTTCAAGTTTTTCTTCTGTTATTGATTTCTAATTCCATTTCACAGTGGCAGAGAACATACTTTGTATTCTCTCAATCCTTTTACATTTATTGAGGTTTATTTTATGCCCCAAAGCAGCTTGGGGGACTAAGCCAGAGGCTACTCCAGGAGTGCGGGTAACTGACTCAGGCACTGAAGAAGGGCAAGGTGCTACCTGCCTTCAGCTACCTATATCACCATGAAAAGGCAGACGAATTTCGTCCAGTCCAGAATTACACAGAAAACTCCCAAGAGAAGGCCTAGGGAGATAGACTGAACCAATCCCTGCAAAAAAGAATTCAAAATAAAGGTAATAACCATGCTGATGAATCACCAGAAAAATGCAAGAGTTAAAGGAGCAAGTAGAGGGGGAGAATACAAAAATAAAACAATTGCTAGAAGGACTTAAGCACAGACTGGATGAGGTGCAAGAAGTCGTTAATGGAATGGAAATCAGAGAACAGGAACACAGAGAAGCTGAGACAGGGAGAGATAAAAGTGTCTCCAAGAAGGAAAGAATATTAAGAGAACCAATATTGACCAATCAAATGGAACAACATTCGCATTATAAGAGTACCAGAATAAGAAGATAGATTAAAAGGGATATAAAGTGTCTTTGTAGAAATAATTGCTGAAAACTTCTCCAAATTGTGGGAGGAAATAGTCTCTCAGACCATGGAGGCCCACAGAAGTCCCAACACAAGGAACCCAAGGAGGACAACACCAAGACATATAATAATTAAAATGGCAAATATCAAAGACAGAGTCAGCCAGAGAGAGAAAAAAGGTCACTTACAAAGGAAAACCCATTACACTGCCATCAGACTTCTCAACTGAACCCTTACAGGCCAGAAGAGAATAGAATGATATATTTAGCGCAATGAAACAGAAGAGCCTTGAACCAAGAATACTGCATCGAACATGATTATCATTTAAATGTGAGGGAGGGATTAAACAATTCCCAGACAAGCAGAAGTTGAGGGAATTTGCCTCCCACAAACCACCTCTGCAGGATATTTTAGAAAGACTGCTCTAGAAGGAAGCACACCTAAGGCTAAATATATGTAACCAGAGAAAACAACATCACAGCAAAGAAAGCAGACCAGCCAAATACTAACTAAAGGAAAAAATAAAATCATCTACTCACAAAACCAGTCAAAGGAAACACAAAAGAACACAGAATAAAACACCTAACATATAAAGAATGTAGGAGGAGGAATAAGAAGGGAGAGAAATAAGGAATCATCAGACTGTGCTCATAATAGCTTAATAGTGACTTAAGTTGGACAGTTAGATAGCAAAGAAGCTAACCTTGGAAGTTTGGTAACCAGAAATATAAAGCCTGCGATTGCAATAAGTACTGATCTTTCAATCATCATCCTAAATTTAACTGGACTGAATGCACTAATCAAAAGACACAGAGTAACAGAATGGATAAAAAAGCAAGACCCATCTTTATGCTGCTTACAAGAGACTCACCTCAAACCCAAAGACATACACTGGCTAAAAGTCAAGGGATGAAAAAAATATTTCATGTAAAAAATAGGGAAAAATAATCAATTGTAGCAGTACTGGTAACAGACAAAATAGACTTCAAAACAAAGAAAGTAACAAGAAATAAAGGACATTACATAATAATAAAGAGGTCAGTCCAAAGAGATGATATAACCATTATAAATATATATGTACCCAATACAGGAGCACCAATATATATGAAACAAATACTAATAGAATTAAGGAGGAAACAGAATACAATGCATTCGTTGTAGGAGCCTTCAACACACCATTCACTCCAAAGGACAGATCCACCAGGCAGAAAATTTGTAAGGACACAGAGGCACTGAACAACACACTGGAATTGATGGACTTAACATACATGTACAGTACTCTACAACCAAAAGCAGCAGGATACACATTGTCCTCAAGGGCACATGGAACATTCTCCAGTATACATCACAAGATAGGCCACGAAAAGAGCCTCACTAAATTAAAAAAGATTGAAATTCTACCAACGAACTTCTCACACCAGAAAGGCACAAAACTAGAAATAAATTGTACAAAGAAAACAAAAATACTCACAAACACATCGAGGCTAAACAACATGCTCCCTAATAATGAACTGATCAATGACAAATTAAAACAGAGATCAAGCATATAGAATGCCATAGTATTCTATAATAATTATTTGTATTTCTGTGGGATCCATCGTGATTTTTCCTTTCACGGTGACAAATGACACCAACAGCATAAAGCCGCAAATTCTGTTCGATGCAGCAAAGGCAGTTCTAAGAGGAAAGTATACAGCAATACAGGCCTATCTAAAGAAGGAAGAAAAATTCCAAATGAATAGACTAAAGTCACAGTTATTGAAACTGGAGTAAGAAGAACAAATGAGGCCTCAAGTCAGCAGAAGGAGGGACATGATAAAAATCAGAGAATAAATAAATAAAATTGAGCAGAAAAAAAACAATAGAAAAAACAATGAAACCAAGAGCTGGTACTTTGAGAAGATAAACAAAATAGATAAGCCCCTAGCCAAAATTTTTGAGAGAAAAAAATAATCTACACACATCAACAGAATAAGAAATGAGAAAGGAAAAATTACGATGGATCCCACAAAATACAAAGAATTATTATAGAACACTATGACATTCTATATGCTAAATAGCTGGAAAACCTAGAAAAAATGGACGACTTCCTAGAAAAATACAACCTTCCAAGACTGACCAAGGATGAAACAGAAAGTCTAAACACGCCAATTACCAGCAAGGAAATTGAATCGGTAATCAAAAACCTACCCAAGAACAAAACCCCTGGGCCAGAAGGATTCACTGCTGAATTTTTCAAACATATAGAGAAAACATAATACCCATTCTCCTTAAAGTTTTCCAAAAAAATAGAAGGGGAGGGAATATTTCCAAACTCATTTCATGAACCCAGCATCACCCTAATACAAAAACCCCCACCAAAATAGAAAATTACAGACTAATATCCCTGCTGAACATAGATATAAGAATACTCAAAAAAATATTAGCAAACCGAATTCAAAAGTACATCAAGTGGATCATACACCATGATCAAGTGGGATTCATCTCTGGGATGCAAGGGTGTTACATAACCCAAAATTGGACGATTCATCAACATCATCCCCCACATTAACAAAAAGGACAGAAATCACATGATCATCTCCGTAGATGCTGAAAAAGCATTCACAAGATTCAACATCCATTCACGATAAAAACTCTCAACAAAATGGCTATAGAGGACAAGTACCTCAACATAATAAAGGTAATATATGACAAAACCACAGCCAGCATGGTACTTAACAGTGAGAAGCTGAAGGCTTTTCCTCTAAAATCTGGAAGAAGACACAGATGCCCACCCTCTGCACTGTTATTCAACATAGTACTGGAGGACCTAGCCAAAGCTCTTAGAGAACAGAAATAAATAAAATGCATCCAGATTCATAGAGAAGTCAAACTGTCACTAGTTGCAGATGACATGATATTGTATCTAGAAAACCATAAAGACTCCTTTCCAATACTAGTAGACCTAGTATCAGAAGTCAGCAAATTTGCAGGGTACCAAATTAATACATAGAAATCTGTTACTTTCCTATACACTAGTAATGAATTAACAGAAAGATAAATCAGGAAAACAATTCAATTCTCAATTGCATCAAAAAGAAAAAAAAATCATAGGAATAAACCTAGCCAAGGAAGTGAGAGACATATACACTGAAAACTATAAGAAACTCTTAAGATAAATTAAAGAGGACACTAAAAAATGGAAACTCACTCCATGCTCCTGGATAGGAAGAATTAATGTTGTCAAAGTGGCCATTCTGCCTAAAGCAATCTACAGATTAAATGCAATGCCTATTAAAATTCCAACAGCTTTCTTCAATGAACTGGAGAAAACAGTTTTAAAATTCATATAGAACCACAAAAGACCCCAGATAGCAAGGCAACCCTGAGAATGAACAATAAAGAGGGGGTATCTCACTCCCCAACTTCAAACTCTACTACAAAGCCACAGTAGTCAAGACAATTTGGTACTGGCACAAGAACAGAGCCACAGACCAGTGTAACAGAATGGAGAGTTCAGATATTAACTAAAACATACACTGTCAATTAATATATGATATAGGAGCCATGGACATACAATGCAGAAATGACAGCCTCTTCAAAAGCTGGTGTTGGCAAAACTGGACAGCTACCTGTTACTGAATGAAACTGGAAAATTGTGTCACCCCGTACACAAAAGTAAATTCGAAATGCATCAAAGACCTGAATGTAAGTCATGAAACCATAAAACTCTTGGAGGAAAACATAGGAAAAAGTCTCTTAGACATAAACATGAGTGCTTTCTTTATAAACATATCTTGTGGGAAAGAGAATCAAAAGCAAAAATGAACCAGTGGGATGATATCAAGCTGAATATCTTGTACAGCAAAGGACAGCACCAATAGAACAAAAAGGCATCCTACAGTATGGGAGAATATACTCATAAATGACAGATCTGATAAAGGGTTGACATCCAAAATATATAAAGAGCTCATGCATCTCAACAAACGAAAAGCAAATCATCCAATTAAAAAATGGGCAGAAGTGCTAAACAGACATTTCTCCAAAGAAGAAATTCAGATGGCCAACAGACACATGAAAATATGCTCCACATCTCTAGTCATCAGAGAAATGCAAATTAAAACCACAATGTGATATCACATCACACCATAAGGATGGCCACCATCCAAAAGAGAAAGAACAACAAATGCTGGTGAAGTTGTGGAAAAACAGGAACCTTCCTACACTGCTGGTGGGAATGTAAACTAGTTCAATCATTGTGGAAAGCAGTATGAATTTTCCTCAAAATGCTCAAAATAGAAATAACATTTGACCCAGGAATTCCACTTCTAGGAATTTACCATAAGAATGAAGCATCCCAGTTTGAAAAAAGAGATGCACCCCTATGTTTATTGCAGCACTATTTACAATACCCAAGGAATGGAAGCAACCTAAGTGTCCATCAGTAGATGAATTGATAAAGAAGATGTGGTACATACACACAATGGAATATTATTCAGCCATAAGAAGAAAAAAAATCCTACCATTTAGAACAGCATTGATGGAACTAGAGGGCATTATGCTCAGTGAAATAAGCCAGGCGGAGAAGACAAACAAAATGATTCCACTCATATGTGGAGTATTACAACAAAGAAAAAACTGAAGTTACGAAACAACAGCAGAAACACAGAAACCAAGAATGGACTAACAGTTACCAAAGGGAAGGGGACTGGGGAGGATGGGCGGGAAGGCAGTGATAATGGGGGGTGTAAGAAAGGGGGCATTACAAATAGCATGTATAATGTGGGGGGAACAGGAGGGCTGCGCGACACAGAGAAGAAGACTAGTAGTGATTCTACGGCATGTTACTACAGTGATGGACAGTGACTGTAATGGGGTTTGTGGGGGCACTTGGTGATGTGGGCAGTCTAGTAAATGTAATGTTCCTCATTTATTTGCAGATTAATTATACAAAACAAATCCCTGCCATGCACCCCCATCCCATAATAGAAGATGTCCTGGCCTCAAACAATCCTTTATTTTCTTTTGCTAATCATTTCACTGCCCCATACTCCTGCCTATAAAATCCTTCCATTTTGTATAGCTCATTGGAACATCTGATTGCTGAATGGCATATGTCCACTTCCAGGCACACTTAATAAAGCCAATTAGGTCTTCAGATTTACCCATTTCAAATTTTGTTTTTTAACATAAATTATATGGCAATGGGAATTAAGGTTGCTAATCACCTCACATAAACCAAGGAAGAGTACCCTGGATTATCCAGGTTAGGGCACTATAATCACAGGGGTCCTTATAAGTGAAAATGTAAGGCAGAAGAGAGAGTGAAAAAGAGACAGAGCTGAAGCCTGGAAAGAATTAGGTGCTACATTGCTCACTCTGAAGATGGAGGAAGGGGCCAGCAGCCAAGGCATACAAGCAGCCTCAAAGTCTGAAACAGACAAGGAATTAGATTCTTTCCTGGAGGCTCCAGGAAGGAAGCCAGTCCTTTGATTTTAGACCAGTCAGACACGTTGCCGGACTCTAACCTTCAGAACTTTAAGATAATAAACTTGTTGTTTTAACCCATAAAATTTGGGTAATTTATTAATTAAGTAGTAGGAAAGTAGTACAGTTGGTGTGGGGAATGGTGAAGTGTTCAGTTTTCGACGTGTTCAAGCAATGTGAATGTGTTAGATATCTAAGTGGAGATGTCAAGTAGGCAGATGGAAATATGAGCCTGAAATTTTGGGGAGACATATGGGCTGGAGATGTAAATATTGAAATTTTTAGCAAAGAGAGAAAAGTGAAAAGAATGGGTGAGATTAAAAAAGAAGTAAGTGTAGATAGAAAAGAGCCTGTCTAAGGACTGAGACTTGGACCTTACTTTGAGTAGTATTTCATTCTATGCATGTACCACATTTGTTTATGCATTTGCCCACTGACAGATATTTGGATTGTTTCCAGTTTGGGACTATTTTAAATAATACATAATTGCTCCTTTCTAAAGCAAGAAGAAGAGAGATCCCATCTAAAGCAAGTTGATTTTTATTTTATCGTCCCAATGAGGCATCAGTACCATGACAGAATCCTTTGACTTTTCCACCACGCATCTCTGATGACCGACATATTGTCAGTGGTTAAAAGCTAACAAGCACTCCAAAAACGAGGCATACACCAACATGTAAACACAGAGTTAAGTGGCAGGTCAGAGGCAGATACTTAAGCTAGGCTTGTAAGAACAGGCAGGTATTGGAGGCAACAGTGAGTGACAGATCCCAAATACAGGAGACCGGTCTTGGGAACAGGAATTAGGAACTCAAGCATATGCTGGGCAATAAAGGTGAGAAAAGTACAAAGTCTGGATAATACATTCTAGCTGTCAACCAAATGAGACTGGGGCCCTGAGCCAGCCTTCTCCCTTGGGCTTCTATTGCATCCTTAACTTGGTACTAACCCTGTGGGTGTATCTATAGCTCTCCACTTGTCACTTGCCCTCCTCTCCCATTTCTCTTCCTTTTTCCTTAATTGCATATGATACAAAAGCACAGAAATAATATGTTCAACTAATTCGAATACATGTTTTTTTCACGTATTAACACCTCTGAAATAAGGATTCATCTTGAAATTGATGGTGTGTCATAGTGTAATTGGCAGTATTTGTTTCATTCTTGGTATATAAAATAATGGTGACCTTAGATTTAATTGTAGAGTTGATGAAATACAAATGCTCTATTATTTAAGGCAATATTTTTCAAATTTTGCATTTTATAAAATTGGTGGGCTGGCTTTTACGGAAGTATAAATTTACACAAAATTCTCCTCACCAATTTTAAGTGTACCACTTAATGAATTTACATGAATGTGTACAATCATGCAACAACATCATAATCATGAGAAGAACATTTTCATGTCTGCAAGTTCCCTGGAGCTTCTCTGCAGTCAGTTGCTTCTCCTCATCAGGTCCCCTAGCAATCATTGATCTGCTTTCCATCAACATAGTTTTACCTTTTGTAGAATTTCATACAATGACATTGCACAGCATATATTCTTCGTGTGTCTGAATTCTTTCACTCAGCATAATCATCCTGAGATTAATTCTCATTGATGGACATATCAGTTCATTTTTATTGTTGAGTAGTATTTAATTCTATGGATGTATCACATTTTGTTTATTCATTTGCCCATTGACACATTTGGAATGTTAAGTTTGGGGCTATGTTAAATAATGTGTAATTGGCCCTTTTCAAGCAGGAAGGAGAGTGATCCCGTCTAAACCCATTAGGTTTTATATTCTCCTCCCTGTGGGGTATCACTACCATGATAGAATGCTTTTACTTAAAAAGGTGATGAAAACAAATCTCATATATTTTGTTTATTATCACCCCCTTATCTGTGAAAGCTGTTAACTAAAAAATCTGTGAATTCTAATCCATAGAAGGAAAAGAAATTCTAAAGCTTCTGAATGCACACTTTCACAAACGATAAAAAGTACTAGTCGTTTCCCCGGTGAGACAAAACTTTGGGTAAACATCGGGTTTATCTGAGGAAAAAGAAGCCTGCAAAAAGCATCTTTCGATCTGAAAAATACTAAACTTCCAAGATTCCGAATTCCATTTGCTTACAAATGGAGGTTATCTACAACTCCAGAATGCCGGGCCCGAAATGGGTTACCGTTTTGTGTTCCGGGATTTGGGGTTCGCGAAGGCGTCACCCTACTCAGGACGGCTGAGTGACTAAGGACGTCCGAAGAGCGGGCCCTGAGACTCCGGGCCGCGAGCGCATTGGGCAGTGCGATACGGGAGGCGGGAGGTTAGGACCAGAAACTAGAACCTTTCCCCAGAGGGAAGCTTGGTCTACTAATTTCTTAACACTACTAGTATTTACTGAAAGATGAGTGACAGAAAATGCGAAGACCCAGTGAACTGTGGGACTTCGGGTTAACTGAACCTGAAAGTTTCCTTTCTCCTTGCAGTTCTCGTTTCTAAGAGTTTTTAAAAATCACATTACTGTTATGTTTGACTAGTTTTGAGCATTAAAAGAATATTTTCTCCTAGGTTTGTATAAACGATCTCATCTTTTAAAGCCCAGACTTCCTCAGGGTGGTGATTTCTTTCAGGTATGACAGAAAATTGCTTTGCACTAATTTTATTTTCCTGACTAATTTTAAACTGGTAATTCGGGATTAACTCCCAGCTTGACCAAGTCGCACCTTCAGGAACATCTTCAGCCTCTGCCTGAGAATGATTACTTTGAGTTTTTTTTTTTTTTAAATGATACTAGGTAAAATAAATAAATAAGAGAGGGAAGAGGGGTAAATGAAGAAATGGTTGCTCCCATTCTTTTTTATCCTGTTTTCCATTTCATCTTTGAGCCTGTCTCTTTAATGTATGCATACTTGTATTCAGCCAGATACCTGAGAGCACATTTACATAACTGCTTTCCTCTCTGTCTTTATCCTCATGTGTTCACCAGAGCATACATCAGCTTTAAAAACCAGGAGGACATTATTTTGTTCAGGGATCACTTTGACGGTTCTGTATTCCTTGACAATAAAGGTGAGTCTTTGAAACTGAAGGGGAGCTTATCATTTGTATGTTTAAACACTGCATTAGTGTTTCACAGTTTTCTTAATCCATTCTTTTCTAAAATTCTGGGTGATAGAATGTGCAACATTTTTTAAAGAGTTTTTACACATTTGATAATTTTATTATAGTCTTATAAATACATGACTTTTCACAGCCATCCAGTATTTTATTAACCTCTATTTCTGTAGTTTAATCAACTGAATAAATTGCTGCCTTTTCTCTATGAAAATTTTTTTGCCCTGGATTAAGTGATCTATTTACTAGTTTCAGTAATAATACTGATAAGTGACTCTCTAAACTTGTATAACAAGTTTTAAAAATTTACTTCTCATCTTGGTTCAACGACCAACATTTATTAATTTAATTCAAATCCTTGAAGCCAATAGTTCCCACATGGAATACTGTTTAACATTTTGTTGTACCTCATTAAAACACTGAACCTGGTGATCTCCCAATTTGTATCCAGGAATCTGTAGGGTATGCCCTGACTCATTTTATTTATTATCTGCTGCTTCCAACATTTAGCCAGAGAATGTCTAAACTGCAGTTTTCCACTTTTCTTTTGGCTTTGCAATCATAGGTGAATGCTGTGTCTTTTTGTTGCTGTTTTTCTTTCAGTATCACTTCAGAGTTTGTAAAAATGAAATCTTTGTCAGGAAACATGTCAGTAACAGTTGACGTATTGCTGCTGTGTTTATCCAGCTTTTATTAATCTTCCCCCCAGGCATCCCAAACTAGCTACTTCTCCACTCAGACTTTATTCCAGGAGACAGTGATTTCCTGGTAATCTGAGCTGTGTTTAACTTTTTCCTCTATCACCTCTTAATATTAAACAAGTAATGAATCTTTTCAGTTTATTGTTTTTTAGTATCTTGTTCACCTAGGCTCACCAAAACTTTCACTTTATATTATCACCTAATGCTTTAGAACCACTGTATCTAAATTTATGCGATTTTGATTTTTTTCCATTTCTATATAGTTCAGTCCATTAAATTGCCATGAAATTAGTCTTTTTGAAATATTGATTAAAGAGCAGTTGTGGGAAAAACATCCAAACTCCTTGCTAGGCAGAATCCTCCACAGTTAGGCCTCACTTTTGTTTTTTCAGCTCATCTCCCACGGTTTCCTTCTGCTTCAGTCTGGTTTATCTATTCCTTCTCAAATATATCAGTTATTAAGGTACTCTGATTCTGTATTCACTACAATTTCCAAAATCATGTTTCTTCCGTGACTGCCTTCTGATACATACCTTCTGGTCAATTCTAGTTATTTTATTGTGCATCATTCTGTATGCCAATGATCTGATCATAGTGTTTCATATCCTATATGACATTACTCTATAGCAGCAATCTAGTGTATTTTTTCCAGTAGTTACTTTTTTTTAATTGTGATACAACTCACATATTATACAACTCCATGGTTGTTAGTGCTTTCACAAAGTTGTGCCACCATCACCACTATATAATTCCAGAATGTTTTCATCACTCAAAAAAGAATCCTACATCCATTAGCAGCCATCTCCCATTCTTTCCTCCACCTACAGCTTCAGTAGATCCTAATCTAGCTGTGGCTTCTGGACATTTCATATAAGCTGAATCATACAACGTGTGGCCTTTTGTGACTGCCTCTTTTACTTAGCATGTTTTTCAGGTTTCATCCATGTTATATAGCATGTATCATTACCTGATTCCCTTTTATTTGCATTTTTGAAATTTGTGGTAAAATACACAGATTACCATCTTAACTATTTTTAAGTGTACAGTTTAGTAGTGGTGACTACATTTCACATTGTTGTAAAATAAATCTCTATAACCTTTTCATCTTGCAAGACTGAAACTATACCCATTCAACACCTCCCCATTTCCCCTTCCTCCCATCCCCTGACAACTACCATTCTACCTGTCAACCACCATTCTGTCTCTATGAAGTTAACCATTCTAGGTACTTCATGTAGGTTGAATCATATAAGTATTTGGCTTTATGGGACTGGCTTATTTCACTTAGCATAAAGCCTTCAAGGTTGATTCATCTTGTAGCATGTGTTAGAATTTACATTTTAAGGCTAAGTAATATTCCATTGTATGTATATACTACATTTTGTATATTCACCCATCAGTGGACACTTGGGTTGCTTCGACCTCTTGGCTGTTGTGAATAATGCTGCTATGAGTGTGGGTGTACAAATATCTGTTCGTCTTTTGAACATTGCCCCAAAATGGATTGCCAGGTCATATGGTAAGTTGTTTTTAACTTTGCAAGGAAGCAGCATACTATTTTCTAGAGCAGCTGCACCATTCTACATTCCCACACAGTGTAATGCATGAGGATTCTAATTTACCCTAATTTCTCCATGTCCGCACCAACACATGTTACTTTTTTTCCTTTAATAGTAAACATTCTGATGGGTGGGAGGGGATAGCTCATTGTGGTTTTGATTTGCATTTCCCTAATGATTAGTGAAGTAAGATTTTACTCTCTGCATATGCTTGAGCATATGAGCATCTTTTCAAATGCTTATTGGCTGCTTGTATATTATATTTGGAGATATATCTGTTCAAGTCTTTTGAACATTTTTTTAAACTAGGTTTTGTTGTTTTTCTACGAGTTTTTTATATATTCTGTATATTGACCTTTATCAGATATGTGATTCACAAATATTTTCTCCTGTTCTGTAGGTTGCCTTTTCACTCAGTTGGTCGTGTCCTTAAATGCACAGAAGTTTTTAGTTTTGATATAATCCAATTTATCTATTTTTGTTGCTGATGCTTTTAGTGTCTCCTGGTGTATTTTATAACAACAACTTTACTGAGATACAATTCACATGCCACAAAATTCACCCTTTTAAAGTATACAGTGTAGTGTTTTTTAGTATATTCGCAGTGTTGTGCAACCATTACCACAATCTAATTTTAGAACTTATGTATAACTCCAAATAGAAACCCCATATCTCTTAGCTGTCACTCCTCATTCTCCCCAACACTAACCCCCAGCTCTAGGTAACCCACTAATATACTTTCTATCTCCATAGATTTGCTTATTCTAAAGATTTTGATATATTTTTTATTTAAAATTAATTTGTAGTTTTTCCCCTATGTATCAAAATATCATGCTTTACAAGTTGAACTTAAATGAATATTTTACTTCCCTGCCATGTCTTTTCATTATGTGATCAGTATGAACTTGGGGTTCCTTTTGTAACATGTTGATTTCAATTATGAGTGCTATTTATGTCTGTGGGTAAGTCCTATTAAGATTACTACCACCAAAGAGACCTGCAAAACTGTGGGTAGACTCTTGTATCCACTTTGGACATTTTCTTTGTTATAGAAAGTGTAGTATTTTTTCTAAACAGGTCAGGAATATCCTGCTATAAAGAATTTGCACCTTTTCAAAAAGCTGCAAAAAAGAAGACTAAGGAAAGAAATACCAAAGTTTGGACAATCGATGATAGTACAGTATAGTTCTAGTTACGTAAAGCTATTACTGCTTTGGGTTTTGAAAATACATTACCTTTGTGGGAACTAATTGGACTCCAGGCTTTTAAATAGTGAAACATGGAATAAAGTTCATGAGAAATGTAATTAACTGATAAAAGCTTTGTTTAGTTGTTAGAATGGAGGTGGGGTTCCTCTATAATTTCCACTCTCTTTGGCTGGTAGCATTTCATTACTCAATGATTAAGCAATCTATTGCTGACTATTGAGTAGTAAGTCACCTTAGGTCTTTCAATTAGAACACAGTGGAAAAATTCAGATGTTTCAAAGTATAGCAACTCCTTAAGGCCTCTTACCATTTTATGATAATTTATTTGACTTCTGGTTTTAATTATTTTTATAAAGTGGAGGAATTATCATTGAGAGCTGTGTTAGAAAATTTTCCATACTCAAGTAACTTCATATAAAGTAGCTGAAGTGTCTAGTCCTATTTTCTAGGTTTTAAATATGCACTTAACTGCATCCCTAGAAATAACACTTAACTGAAATACAGGAACTGAAAACCTGATAATTGCCATTTAAGGTAAACTGGTTCCAGATTTTGAGATCTCCATAAGATGTTATGTTGTATAAGGGCATAGCTGCAGTATTATTTTTATCACATTGCTATTTTAGAATCATCTAGTTTTATTTTATTTTTTATTAAGATAATGGGTATTTTGTAGAGAAAACAAAAGACTCAACACACCCTTGCTTATTGGTCATATCGCAGATTCAGGCCTGGAACACTAGATCAAGTAACATGCTCCACAGTGCATAGACACACCCAAGCATAAGCAATAGAGTGACTCAGGGATGTTGCCCTGTCCGATGTCAGACGTATCTAGGAAAGAACTCCAGAAATTAACATCACCTCCAGTACTACAGCTAGGACATCTCCCCAACTTATCTTTTTGTGGAACAACTGAGTTTCATATGTTGAGTTCCCTTAAACTGAGATATACACATATAGAAATGGTTACTTGCTTATACATAGTACCCTCTGAAGTTCCATAACTGACTTTCAGTTATCCCGTAAGTTTGCCTCTGATTAGTAGGAACACTGAATTTTAAAAGCCAACTAACATCCCAGGAGGTTGTTTTAATGTGTGGTGTCTCATTTTCCCTGACCCCATGTTAGCCCAGACTCCTTTATTGGGTATCAGGAGTCCTGAGAGTTAAGTGAACAGTAAAGCTCTAAAAGGTATATCTTGTGGATATGGCTAGGCTGGTTTTCAATCTTTGGTGAAGTAGAATATTACCACCTTTGAAAAATATCCAAGGTAGTATTTCCTGTTTTTTTTTTTTTTACTTAAAACAGTAATTTAGATCCAAATTATAGAACATTTTTGGAAAGTTATGCTGCAGATAATGAAAAAATGACATCTACTACAGAGACACTGCTAGAGGAAATAGAAGCAAAAAGTAGAGAAAAGGTATGTGGGCAGGAGGAATTAAAGCATTGTTTTTCCTCAGAAGACCTGTGTGACTCCCACTTCCATCCTAGCTGTGTGGCCACGGGGAAGGCACTAACTTCTTTGAAACTGTTTCCTCTACTGTAAAATGGGAAAGATAATACCTGCCTCACAGGATTATGAGAATGCATTTATAAGATGGGAGAAATTCTCTGTGACCTGTATTTAGTGCCACACAAATGAATATAAGTATAAAAAGTTAAAAGACTCATGGGACCTTTAAATTTCGGTAATCCTTTGAACATCAATTGGCGTTTTCCAGTAATGAGAAACTCATATTCCTAAAAAAAATTTTTTGACTGGAAAATATCAAAAAATGAAGTTAGCTACTGCAAAATTGAAAACCTCTTCAGAAATTCTAGTTCGGATTTGGATTCTAATAAATTGCTGCTAACTTATCAGCTCTAAACATAACCATAGCCTCTGACCCAGGATTTCCTCTCCTAGGAATTCATACAAAGGAAGTGTGTTTTCAAAACGCTAGCTCTGAGGCTAAACAGCATTGTTCAGAATATTGAAAATGAAATAAATAAATAAATAAATAAATAAATAACTATTATTCTAAAACTTGGTTTTTATTAATGGATGCATAGTATAAGCCTATCTCTAATATTACAATAAATTTCCAGAAAAGGAAATAGGCGTCAGAAGGATATTTTATTCCCTTCCCCCAATTTCTTCCCAGGTGAATAAATTTATAGTGCCATCTGTAAAACAATAGAATGTCATTTGTGCTTAACTCTGACACTGGGAATTTCTCTTTTGAAATATTGTTCTGTTTTCATTTGAATTTCTTCACTTCTTCAAAAGTATTTTAAACCTTCACAATTGAAAAAGAATACTGTAAGACATCTGTTCGATAATATAGTTGTCAACTTTCTGTTACGGGGTCTACTTTTCCCAACTTGGGTAGTTGGCAGGGAATGTCAAAAAGTGGAAACCTTTCTAGGGGTTGATAAGCATTATTAACAATCTGTTTACATTTATGTAGCTAAAAAGACAACCCCACTTTTGAGCTTCCTGAAAGACAAGCAGGTAAACCTTTTGTTTTTATAATTATCTCAATACTTTTATTTAATTGGTTTGCATTTTGTAATTGTAAGAGCATTGGGATTCCATAGGAGATATAGTTTCTTTTTCTACCATTTTTCTGTACAGATTTGGCTCACTGGTGAGAAACTTTTTCTTAGCAATTTGGACTTGTAAACCATGTTTATTTTAGAATTGCATTCTGTCATGTCTATATGACACTGAATAGAGTTCCTGCTCAGTACAGATGGGACTTCACTGTTCCATTGTTTGAGATATTTGAATTTTTAAACCAAATGCCAACTAATTCTTGCTGTTCACCTCTAATAATACAATTATGCCATCATAAGTGTGTTACACTCAGGCTCAAGGCAGAATTCTTCTTGCAATGGATCACTCCTTTGGTGACCAATTATTTGTCATTTCAAGTACTACATAAAAACAGTCTAACAGTAATGGCCTGCCTAGCCGTTTAAGTTTGGGGCATATTTTTTGCATCAAGTTATAGAAACATGTTGGTTTGGTACAGAAGGCATACTTAGAAGTGTGTATTGGTTCACTTAAAGGTTAGCGCATTTTAAGCCAAAGGAGTGCTGATCCTTTTGCCACAAAGTGATTAAACCACATAATTTGAGTGGGTAGCACTTCCACAATAATAGCATCCTTCAAGTGAATTACCTATTGTGCACTAGTTGTTCATCTGAAAGTTTAAGAGTACCTGCAGAGATAAAGGCCTTCAATAGCCTAAATTTAGAATATTTAGTATAGTACTCTCTTTGATGGAGTCAGACAAGAGTGTTCCACCCTTCAAAATGAAAATAAACTTGTTTTCTTTAAATTTGCTCAAGAAGCCACAAAAAGAAGATGAAAAAGAATTGGACAAAAGAGAAAAAGCCAAGAAAATGGACAAAGAGTATCTGAATGATGAAAGAGCCAGTGGGCAAAGTTGTACACTGCCCAAGCATTCTGAAGGCCAACTTAAAGACAAAAGCTTAAAAGGTCAATAGTAGAGGGCCCTTTGGTACATTTGTTTTCAGCATGTTTCTAGATACTAGTTTTAGTGCTATGTCCTGGACTTGTACATGAATGAAGATACTCTGTTTTACACAGGGTAGGGGGATGAGAAGGAAAAATTTCAGATATTTTAGTATCAATACGGGTGAAGGACTTTTGGGTTTTATTACTGTTTTTCAAAACATACTGTTTTTTCACTGTGCTCCAAACGTGCATGCTCATTATGTAGTTGCCAGGGCAGAATGAGAGTGTTCCTGCATTTGGGATTAGAAGGTCTATGAGGGTACATTCTCAGATTTGCTTCTCATATAGATGAGAGTGGTAGAGAGTACAGGGATAGGGAAAGGGATTCTGAACGAGATCACTGCGATTTCTTGCAAATCTATGATTATTTCAATATAAATCAAGTAGTTAAAAACATCTGCCCTTGTTGAGCTTAATTCCAATGGGGACATAGACAAATAAATGGTATGGCATGTTAGAAGGTTGCGTTATAAACAAAGCAGGGAAGGGAGATACAGAAAGTTCAGGGTGCGGTCTCTCAAGTGAGGCCATTTGAGCCTTCACTTGCAGGGGGTGAGGAATCCATCCATGAGCTACCTGGAGGAATGGAGTCTCAGGCAGAGAGAACAGCTAGAACAGAGGCTGTGAAGAGTACTGTGTCTTGTGTGTTTGGAAAAGAGTAAGGAGTTCAGTGTGGCTTCAGCAAAGTGAGCAAGGGAGAGTGGATCAGGAGGTTGAGTCAGAGAAGTAATAGTGTCCAACCAGGTAGAGCCTTTCGGCCAATGCAAATACTTTAACTTTAATTAGGAAAGGCTTGGGGAGTCGTTGAAAAGGGTGGAGCAGAGCAGTGACACAATTTGACTCAGGTCTTGAAAGGATCACTCTGGCTGCAGTAGAGGAGCCAGGACAGAAGCAGAGAGACCACTGAGAAACCTCAAAATAACATGGTGAGAGAGGATGGCGCAGACCAGGGAGATGTGAAGATAAATCCTCAAATTCTGAATTTCAAAGCCAATCTGACCAGATGTGCTTAAAAACTAGAGGTGGGATGTGAGAGAAGGAGAAGGGTGGAGGATAAATTTTGACTAATCAATAGTATGAATAGAGATGCCATTTGCAGAAATGTGGAAGACTTTGAGTGACCCAGTTGCAGATGAAGAGATCAGGAGTTCCATTTGAGACATACAAAGTTTAAAGCATTAATTAGACATCTAAGTGGAGATGTTGAGTAGAAGAGGTCCAGGCTGGAGATATATGTTTTGGTGTTATCAACAAAGTAATTATTTAGAGCCATGTTATTGGATGAAATCACCAATGGAATGTGTAGAGGGAAAGAAGAGGTCCAAGAATGAACTGAAGGGCTCTCCAATGTTAAAAAGTAAATGATGTAGAAGTATCAGCAAAAGAAACTCAGAAAGGGTGGCATGAGAGGAAGGAGGAAAACCAAGCAAAAAATAAGTGTCCCATAGGCTGTAAGAATTAAAAGGGTGATTTATACAAGCTGTTAACACAGTGTCACTGACAACTTAAACCAAAGGCAAATGGTAGCTACGATGATGATGATGATGATGATTTCTCAGTTGAAAGATTATTTGCTGTGCCTTTTGGCAACCAAAAAGAAAATACTGGCTCTTCAAAACAATTAATAAAATGGCAATAATTACATATCAAAAATCATCTTCAATGTAAATGGATTGAATCCACCAATCAAAAGATGCAGAGTGGCAATATGGATAAGAAAGCAAGACCCATCGGAGGATTCAAGATGGCAGCATAAGAGGTGAGAAAGAGAATTTCTCCCCAAACCATATATAGTGTGAAAAATATAGTTAATACAACTAGCCCTAATTCTGCAACAGGAAAGAAGGAAAATTGTACCAGAGTGCATACAGACCTCATGAACAGAACAGACCTCACAGACAGGCTAACATACGAAAACTTGACTTGGTGAGACCCATGCTCTTCACCCACCTCAGCTCACCAGTGGGAAGAAGAGAAACAGAGCACAAAGGGGATGGAAGCCTCAAACTGCTGAAGACCCAGCCTTGGAGTTTTGCTTGGGAGCACAAACCTACATACTATGGTGCTCCTGAGGTTGTTGGTTTTGGGGAGCTGGGATAGGTGGAGTGCTTGAGAGACTGAGATTCTGACCATCTGTGGAGGACAGGAATCCACATCCTGCCACTCTAGGCATAAAGAATGGTAGGCAGTCTGAGAGGCTTCCTGGTAGAGAAGGCTGCTAAAGGGGCAGGGTTTGCACAGAGCTTTCTACATGGGAGAAGGGATAGGTGGACAAAGTTATCTGGGCACACTCTGCCCAGCAGGTTGGGAACTTTGGGGTGCTTCAGGTGCTCCATCCCCCTGGATGCTTACTCAGCTCTCAGGCCCCCCACTGTGACATGCACCCTGCTGTGCCTTCCTCCTAGGCTCCCAGCACCTGCTCATAAACCAGCAGGCACTTCTCTGCAGTCAGGCTAGCCAGAGGGAGGCCCCAATTGCAACAGCTAGAGATGCTGTGCACAGCGGCTTACACCTGTGTGTCAGCCCACTGGCTCTGATACTAGAGACAGGCACTGTAGCAGAGAATCAGGAAACAGCTCTTCCCTACTCCCAGGCAAAAGCTCCACTCCCCTATGACCCCCAACTTCACCCTAGAGGCTGAGAAGCTCCAGAAGAAACTGGAGCTACTGGGCACTGGAGGGCACCATATAGAATTATGAAACATCAAAGTAATGTGGCTTAAACCAAAATCTCACAAACTCCAGAAAAAGGGCCAAATGAAACCAAAGTCACTGATTTTTCTGAAAGAGTTCAAAATAAACATCATAAACATGCAATGAAACTGAACTCGCCAATTTCCTGAAAGAGTTCAAAATAAACATCATAAACATGCTCATGGAGGTACAGAAAAATATTCAAGAACTCAGGGATGAATTTAAGATGGAGATTCAGTCATTAAAAATATCCCATATCTGAAGTCAAACATACAGTGGAGGTATTTAAAAGCAGATTATATGTAGTAGAAGAGACAGTAAATGGAATAGAAAATAGAGAAGAGGAATACAAAGAAGCTGAGCCACAGAGAGACAAAAAAGAACCTCTAAGAATGAAAGAATATTGAGAGAACTGTGTGACCAATCCAAACGGAACAATATCCACATTATAGCAGTAACAGCAGAAGAGAGAGAAAAGGGGATTGAAAGTGTCATTGAGGAGGTAATAGTTGAAAACTTCCCCAATCTGGGGAAGGAGATAGTCTCTCAAGCCATGGATATCCACAGATCTCCCAACACTAGGGACCCAAGGAAGACAAGATCAAGACATATAATAATTAAAATGGTGAAGATCAAGGATAAAGACAGAGTTTTAAAAGCAGCTAGAGAGAGAAATAAGATCACATACAAAGGAAAAACCATCAGGCTATGATCAGACTTATCAGCGGAAACCTTACAGGCTGGAAGAGAGTGGCACTATATATTCAATGCAATGAAGCCAAACGGCCTTGAACCAAGAATACACTACCCACCAAGGCTAACATTTAAATTTGAAGGAGTGATTAAACAATTTTCAGATACGCAAAAACTGAGAGAATTTACCTCCTACAAACCACCTCTATAGTGCATTTTGGATGGACTGCTACAGATAGAAGTATTCCTAACAGGAAATAAATGTCACCAGGTAATATGAAACTACAGCAAAGTTGAATAATTAATTACTAAACAGAAGCAGAATCAAATCAACTACCTCCAAAATCAATTAAGGGATAGACAAAGAGTACAGAGTATGACACCTAATATTTAGGTTGTGTTTGAAATAGCATGTGAAGTGAGTTAAATTAGACTGTTAGAGAGTAAGAGAATTACCCTTGAATCTTTGGTAACCATGAATCTAAAGCCTGCAATGGCAGTAAGTGCATACCTATCGATAATCACCCTAAATGTAAGTGGAATGAATTCACCTATCAAAAGATATACAGTCACTGAATGGATAAAAAAACAAGACCCATCTATATGCTGTCTGCAAGATACTCAATTCAAACCCAAAGACATACATAGACTGAAAATAAAGGGATGGAAAAGGTATGAACTAATAGGGAGAAAAAAGCAGTAGTTGCAGTACTTGTATCAGACAAATTAGACTTGGAAAAACAAAGAAAGTAACAAGAGAGTAAGAAGGACATTACATAATGATAAAGGGGTCAGTCCAACAAGAGGATATAACTGTTATAAATATCTAGGCACCCAACACAGGATCACCTACATATGTGTAACAAATACTATCAGAATTAAAGGGGGAAACAGAATGCAATGCTTTCATTTTAGAAGGCTTCAACACACCACTCACTCCAAAGGACAGATCAACCAGACAGAAAATAAGTAAAGAGATAGAGGCATTGAACAACGTATTAGAACAGATGGACCTAATAGACATCTACAGAACACCTCATCCAAAGGCAACAGGATATAAATTCTTCTCAAGTGCACATGGAACATTTTCAGGAATAGACCATATATTAGGCCACAGAAAGAGCCTCAGTAAATTAAAGAAGACTGAAATTGTGCCAACCACCTTCTCCAATCACAGAGGTGTGAAACAGAGGCAATTAAGAATACATTAGATCAGATTGACTTAATAGTTATCTACAGAACATGCCACCCAAAAGCAGTAGGATACCCATTTTTTGAAGTTTACATCAAATTTTCTCCAGAAAATATCACATACTAGGCCACAAAAGAGCCTCAATAAATTTGAAGAGATTGAAATGGCATCAAACAACTTCACAGATCACAATGGTACAAACTAGAAATAAATTACACGAAGAAAAGAAAGAAGTCCAGAAACATATGTAGGCTTAATAACATATTCCTAAATAAGCAGTGGATCAAATAGCAAATAAAAACAGAGGTCAAGCAATATATGGAACAAGGGACAATAATTCAGCACTGCAAAAATCTGTGGGACGCAGCGAAGCTGTGCTAAGAAGGAAGGATATTGCAGTACAGGCCTACCTCAGAAAACAAAAAGAATCCCATATGATCAGTCTAAACTTAGAATTAATGAAACTAGTAAAGGAAGTACAAATGTGGCCCAAAGTCAGTAGAAGGAGGGACATAATAAAGATTAGAGCAGAAATAAATGAAATTGAGAATAAAACAATTCTCACAGCAGCAATTCACCAGAGAATTCCACTTTATTAGGGAAAGGTGCTGGGTTATATAGGAAGGGGCATGGGGTGATTGCGGTGTTACTTCTACGGGGCTGTTGGCTGTTGGCTAGGTGCTGGGATTGGGAGTGGGGAGAGAGGTGATTGGGCTTCAGGTGGCGCCGTCAGGAACTGAGGACCCGGAAGAGATGCCAGAAGTTCGCCATCTTACTGGTGGGGGCCCTTCAAATAGAATCAATGAAAACAGGAGCTCTTTCTTTGAGAAAATAAACAAAATAGATAAACCCCTATCCAGAATTATCAAGAAAAAGAGACTCTACGCACATAAAAAGAATCACAAATGAGAACGGAAAAATCACTATGGACACCACAGAAATACAAAGACTTATGAGATAATACAATAAAAAATTATATTGTAAGAAACTGGATAACCCAGACAAAATAGGCAACATTCCGGAAAAACACAACCTTCCAAAGCTGACACAGGAAGAAATAGGAAATCTGAATAGACCAGTAAACAGCAAGGAAATTGACTTGGTAATCAAAACACTACCTAAGAACAAAACCAGTGGTTTCACTACTGAATTTCATCAAACATTTAGTAAAGACGTAATACCCATCACCCTTAAAGTTCTAGGAAAAGTAGAAGATGAAGGAATACTACCAAACTCATTCTGTGAGGCCAATATCACTCTAATACCAAAATGAGGCAAAGACAACACAAAAAAATAAAATTACAGACCAATATCCCTGATGAACATAGATGCAAAAATACTCAACAAAATATTAGCAAACCAAATCATGGGGAGGGCTGTGCAACAGAGAAGAAAAGTAGTGATTTTACAGCATCTTACTGCACTGGTGGACAGTGACTGTGAAGGGGCATGTGGTGGGGGGGGGGAGACTTGGTGAAGGGGAGAGCCTAGAAAACATAATGTTCTTCATGTAATTGTAGATTAGTGATACCAAAATAAAAAGTACATAAAAAATCTATCATCATGATTAAGTACCATTTATTAGATCAAGTACCATTTATTGGAGGGATGCAAGGATAATGCAATATTGGAAAATCCATCCACATCATCCACCACATCAACAAAAAGACAAAAACTACATGATCGACTCCATAAATGCCGAAAAACTGTTCAACAAAATTCAACATCCAGTCATGATAAAAACTCTCAACCACATGGGAATAGAGGGCAAGTACCTCAACATCATAAAGGCCATATATGATCAACACATAGCCAACATAAGAAATAAAAGGCATCCAGATTGGTAAGGAAGAAGCCAAAGTGTCCCTGTTTGCAGATGACATGATATAGTATAAAAATCCCCTAAAGAATTCACTCCAAAACTACTCTATCTAATATCTGAATTCAGCAAGTTGCAGGATACAAAATTAATACACAGAAATCTGTTGTATTCCTATACACTAATGATGAACTAGCAGAAAGAGAAATGAGGAAAACAATTCCATTTACAGTTGCATTAAAATTAATAAAATACCTAGTAATAAATCTAACGCAGGCAGTGAAAGACAAATACTCTGAAAACTAGAAGGCACTCATGAGATAAGTTATAGAAGATACCAATAAATGGAAACCCGTCCCATGTACATGGATAGGAAGAATTAATATTGTCAAAATGACCATCCTGCCTAAAGCAATCTACAAGTTCAATGGAAACCCTATCAAAATATCAACAGCATTCTTCAATGAACTAGAACAAATAGTTCTAAAATTCATATGAAACCACAGAAGACCCAAGTAGCCAAAGCAATCCTGAGAAGGAAGAACAAAGCAGGGTGAATTATTCTCCCTGACTTCAAGCTCTAGTACAAAGCCACAGTAATCAATACAATATGATACTGGCACAAGAAGAGATCCACAGACCAAGCAACAGACTACAGAGCACAGATATAAACAAAAGCATATATGATCAATTAATATATTTAATATATGATAAAGGAGCCATGGACATACAATGGGGAAATGAGAGCCTCTTCAACAGCTGGTGCTGGCAAAACTGGACAGCTACATGTAAGAGAATGAAACTGGATCATTGTCAACCCTGTACACAAAAGTAAACTCAAAATGGATCAAAGATCTGAATCTAGGTCATGAAACCACAAAACTCTTATAAAAAAACTTAGGCAAAAATCTCTTGAACATAAACAAGAACAACTTCCTCATGAACATATTTCCCTGGGAAAGGGAAACAAAAGAAAAAATGAACAAGTGGGACTATATTAAATTAAAAACCTCTGTACAGCAAAGGACACAATCAATAAAACAAAAAGACATAGTATGGTAGAATATATTCATAAACTACATGTCCAGTAAGGGGTTGACATCCAAATTATATAAAGAGCTCACACACCTCAACAAAAAGCAAATACTCAAATAGCAAATACTCAAATTAAACAATGGGAAGAGGAGCTAAACAGACACTTCTCCAAAGAAGAAATTCAGATGGCCCAGAGGCACATGAAAATTTGCTCCACATCATTAATCATCAGAGAAATGCAAATTAAAACCACAATAAGATGTCACCTCACACCAGTTAGAATGGCCAATATCCAAAAGACAAACAACAATGAATGTTGGCGAGGATGTGGAGAAAGGGGAACCATCATCCACTGCTGGTGGGAATGTAAACTATTTCAACCATTGTGGAAAGCAGTATGGAGATGATTCCTCAAAAAATTAAAAATAGAAATACCATTTGACCCAGGAATTTCACTCTTAGGAATTTACCCGAAGAATGCAGGTGTCCAGTTTGGAAAAGACATCTGCACCCCTATGCCTATTGTAGCAATACTTACAATAGCCAAAATATAGAAGCAACCTAAGTGTCCATCAGTAGATGAATGTACAAAGATGTGGTACATATGCACAAGGGAATATTTTTCAGCCATAAGAGGACAGCAAGTCCTACCATTTGCAATAACATGGATGGACTAGAGGGTATTTTGCTCAGTGAAATGAATCAGGTGGGGAAAGACAAGTACTAAATGATTTCACTCATCTGTGGCATATAAGAACAAAGAAAAAACTAAAGGAACAAAACAGCAGCAGACTCACAGAACCCAAGAATGCACTAACATTTACCAAAGGGAAAGGGATTGAGGAGGATGGGTAGGAAGGGAGGTATAAGAGGGAAAAGGGGCATTATGATCAGCACATATAATGTAGGGGTGTGGACACAGGGAACACAGTATAACACAGAGAAGACAAGCAGTGATTCTATAGCATCTTACTATGTTGATGGACAGTGACCTTAATGGGGTATGTGGTGGGGACTTGACAATAGGGGAGTCTAGTAATGATAATGTTGTTCATGTAATTGGACATTAATGATAGAAAATAGAAAATAAAAAATATAGGGATAACAGATAAAGAAAAAAAACAAGACCCCTCTATATGCTTCCTAGAGGAGACTAACTTCAAACCCAAGGACATAGACTGACTAAAAGTGAAGGGATGGAGGAAGCTATCCCATGCAAATAAAGGGATAAGAAAGCAGGATGAGCAGTACTTGTATCAGACAAATTGATGTCAAAATAAAAAAAGTAACAAGAGAAAAAGAAGGACATTACATAATGGTAAAGTGGTCAGTACAGCAAGAGGATATAAACATGATAAATATCTATGCCCCCAGTATAGGAGCACCTAAGTATGTGAAACTAATACTAACAAAATTAAAGGGGATCATAGAATGCAACACATTCATTTTAGGAGACATTAGCACACCATGCACATCAACAGACACATCAACCAAACAGAAAGTAAGGAGACAGAAAAACTAAACAGAACATTAGATCAGATGGCCTTAACAGATATCTATGGAACATTCCCCCACAAGCAACAGGATAGACATTTTTCTCAAGTGTATGTGGAACACTCTCCAGAATAGACCACATAGTAGGCCAGAAAAATAGTCTCAGTAAATTAAAAAAGATTGAACTTGTGACAGGCAGCTTCTCAGACCACAATGTGATGAAACTAGAAATAAATTACACAAAGAATAAAAAAACACCTACAAACACATGCAGGCTACACAACATTCTTCTAAAAAAATCAATGGATCAATGAACAAGTTAAAACAGTAGTCAAGTAATAGAGAGAGACAAATGAAAACAAAAACACAGCAGCCCAAAACCTGTTGGATGCAGCAAAGGCAGTTCTAAGTGGAAAGTACCCAGGAATACAGGTCTGCCCAAAGAAACAAGGACAATCCCAAAAAACAGTCTATAAATCACATTTAAAGAAACTGCAAACACAACACATAAAGCCCAAAGTCAGCAGAAGCAGGGACATAATAAGGATCAGAGAAGAAATAAATAAAAGAGAGACAAATAAAACAATAGAGAAAAACAATGAAACCAGGAGCTGGTTCCTTGAGAAAATGGACAAAATAGATAAACCCCTAGCCAGACTTATCAATAAAAAAGGGAATGTACACTCATGAACAGAAAGAGAAACATGGAAGGAATAATCACAAGGGATACCACAGTAATACAAAGAATTATTAGGTAATACTATGAAAAATTATATGCCAGTAAATTGCAGAATGGAGATGAAGTGGACAACTTCCTAGAAAAACACAACCTTCAAGACTGACCCAGGAAGAAACTGAAAATCTGAAAAGACCAGTTATCATTAATGAAATTGAATTGGTAATCAAAAAGTCCTCCCAAACAAATACCTGTGTCCAGATGGCTTCACCGCTGAATTCTACCAAACATGTAAAGAAAAGCTAATATCCATTCTTTGTTAAGTGTTCTAAAAAGTAGAAGAGAAGGGAACACTTCCAAACTCATTCTCTAAGGTCAGCATCACTAATACCAAAAGCAAAGATACCACAGAAAAAGAAAACTATAGACCAATATCCTTGATGAACATAGATGAAAAAATCCTCAACAAAATATTAGGAACCCAAATTCAAAAATACATCAAATAGGACATCTATCATGACTGAGTGGGATTTATTCCAGGGATGCAAGGATGGTACAATATTTGTAAATCAATTAATATCATAGACCAAATTTCAAAAAAACCAAAAAAGCACACAATCACCTCAATAGATTGTGAGAAAACATTTGACAAAACTCAACACACACTCATGATTTAAAAAACTTTCAATAAAATGGGCATAGAAGGTACGTACCTCAGCATAATAATGGCCATATACATCAAACTCACAGCCAACATCTTACTTAATAGCAAAAAGCTGAAAGCTTTTCCTCTCGGATCAGGCACAAGGTAAGGATGCCCACTCTCACCACTTTTATTCAACATATTACTGGAGGTCCTAGCCATGGCAATCAGACAATCCAAAGGAAGAATCCATATACATAAGGAAGATTTTAAACTCGCACTATTTGTAGATGACTTTATATTATGCATAGAAAACCTTAAAAATCCACCAAAAATTGATTGGAATTAATAACTGGATTCAGCAATGTTGCAGGATACAAAATTAACACATAGAAATCTGTTGCACTCCTATACACTAATAACAAAGTAGTAGAAATCTATATCTATAATCCATAAGGAAGAATTTAAACTCTCACTATTTGTAGATGACTTTATATTATGAATAGAAAACCCTAAATAATCCACCAAAAATCTATTGGAATTAATAACTGGATTAAGCAATGTTGCAGGATACAAAATTAACACACAGAAATCTGTTGCACTCCTATACACTAATAACAAAGTAGTAGGAAGAGAAATCAGGAAAACAACTTCATTTACAATGGCATCAAAACGAATAAAATACCTGGAAATAAACCTAAGCAAGGAGGTGAAAGACATATTTTCTGAAAACCATAAGACACTAATGAGACAAATTAAAGAATACACCAATAAATGGAAATCTATCCCATGTTCATGGATAGGAAGAATTAATATTGTCAAAATGGCCCTCCCACACAAAGCAATTTACATATTCAACACAATCCCTATCAGAATACCTACAGCATTCCTCAATGAACTAGAACAAATAGTTCTAAAATTCATATGGAACCACAAACGTGTCTGAGTAACCAAAGCAATCCTGAGAAAAAAACAAAGCGTAGATGGGTTATGCTCCCTGACTTCAAACTCAACCACAAAGACACAGTAATCAAAACAGTTTGGTACTGGCACAAAAACAGGCCCATAGACCAGTGGAACAGAATAGAGAGGCCTGATGTAAACCCATGCATATATGGTCAATTAAACATGACAAAGGAGAAATGAATATACAGTGAGGAAAAGACAGCCTCTTCAAGAAGTGGTGTTGGCATAACTGGACAGCTACATGTAAGAGAATGAAACTGGATTACAGTCAAACTCCTTACACAAAAGTAAACATGAAATGGATCAAAGATATGAATGTAAGTCATGAAACCATCAAACTCATAGAAAAAAACATAGGCAAAAATCTCTTGAATATAAACATGACCAACTCTTTCCAGGACACAAACTCCTCAAAAAAGGGAAACAAAATAAAATGAACAAGTGAAACTACATCATACAAAAAACTTCAGTACAGCAAAGGACACCATCAGCAGAAAAGGCATCCTACAGTGTGGGTGAATATATTTGTAAATGACATATCCGATAAGGGTTGACATCCAAAATACATAAAGAACTCATATACACCAACACCCCGAAATGAAGGTGATTAAAAATGGATAGAGGACCTGAACAGACACTTCCCTTGAGAAAAAATATAGATGACCAGCAGGCAGAAGAAAAGATGCTCCACATTGCTAATCATCAAGGAAATGCAAATTCAAACCGCAATGAGCTTTCACCTCACCAGTTAGTATGACAACTATCCAAAAGACATGAGACAACAAATGCTGAAGAGGATGAGGAGAAATGGGAATCCTGCCACACTGTTGGTGGGAATGTAAATTGGTGCAACTATTGTGGAAAGTACTATGGGGGTTCCTAAAAATACTAAAAACAGAAATACCATTTGATCAAGTAATTCCCCTTCTAGGAACTTAACCAAAGAAAATAAAATCCCTGATTTGTAAATAGATATCATAAGCACCCCTCTTTATCACCACACTAGTTGCAATAGCCAATATATGGAAGCAACGTAAGTGCCTATCAACAGATGAATGGATTAAGAAGAGGGGGCACATAAACACAATGGAATGTAATTCAGCCATAAAAAAGAAAAGAAGTTCTGCCCTTTGCAACATGATTCTAGCAGGTATTATGCTCACTGAAAGAAGCTAGGTGGGGAAAGGCAAATATATGATTTCACTAATTTTTGGAATATAAAAACAAATCAAAACAGAAGGAACAAAATAGCAGGAGACTCATAGACTGAGAAGTGACTTGTGGTTACCAAAGGGGAGGAGTTGGGGCAAGGGAGAGGGATATAGGGGCAATGTAATTAGCAATCACAGTGTAAGTTGGTCACGGGGATAGTGGTACAGCATGGACAATATAGTCAATGATTTTGTAACATCTTTCTACATTGACAGTAACACTAGAGGAGGTATGGAGGACTTGATAATGTGGGCAACTGTTAAAATACTGTGATGTACAACTGAAAGCAACATAAGATTGTATATTAACAATACATTAAAAAAGGGAAAAGCAAATAATGGCTTTTAAATAAACTATAAAAATCCAGGTTAAGAAGCCTGAAGTCTCACTTCAATTAAATGCAAAATTACCTGTATGAGGTTCTGAATTATAAAACTGGATGGGATTAAAGTAACTAAATTTTTGCTGAGAAACAAATGGTAATTATTCAACTCACTTCAAACTTCCTCTGGTTTCCATACTAGCTCTGTAGACCTAGAGCACAAGGATACAGTTGCCCAAGACAGAAAAGCTGGCACTACGTCCTGCTAATTCTGTCATACAATTATCTCTTGATTTTCTTTTGTCTTATTGAACATCATGGGGACCGCCTTACTTTGGGCCACCATCATTTCCTGCCAGACAATTTCGGAAGTGTCCTACATATTTATTTGGTCTATTATCTGTCACTATACTCCAGAGCAGGGATTCTTAACCATTTTTGTATCACAGGACCCTTTGGCAGTCTGATGAAGCTTGTAGAGTTATTTTCAGAAAGGTTTTAAATGCATGAAAAAAGGACACAGAGTTACAAAGAAAACCAATTATACTGTAACATAGTTATCAACGTATTTTCTTAAAAAATGTGTGCTACATTTACATGGGATTCTTAACACAGTTCTACTTGTGGGTCGAATAAACTACTTGATATCAAAGAAGTCATGAGTGTATAAATATTTTGAAACATCTCCATCAACTGCAGCATGATATGAAACCATCTTTGATTTCTGTTAGTGACAGTAATAGTTACTGCTGATTCCACTTATAGTTGTTGCCTACATTTGTAAATAAATAAAGTGCTAAATGAGAGAGTTTGATGAAAATGAAGTTATCAGTTTTCCCCATTCAAGTTTTTGTACCCTACAAATTTTATACCATTTATGGACCTCAGGTTAAAAACCTTTACTTAATCTATTGGAGCAAAAATGGGTGGGCTGACTACAAAGATACAGAGAGGTTTTTCATTTTAAAGAGGGGAGAAGAAAAAGCTGAGATGAAATCATTAACATCCAATACGCACACCCTAATTCCTGTACGTTTTGCCAAAACGGGCTACAAAGTCAGTTTGGGCTTCCAAGTAGCCAGGGAAACGGTTCTGTACCGAAGTTTCCCAGCTTTGCTGTTGATTGGCAACCTCTTTCCTGAAGACCCACGCCATCCCTCGATTTACTGTGCCCACCTAATCCAGCCCCAGCCGACCTCTCCTGCTTCCTCCAAGGCCACTGTCCCTTCCCGTCCCGCACCGCCCAGCCAGGTGGAAACTACTCCTTAGAGTCTAGAAAAGACAGCAGGTTTCCTGCCAGCACACGGGCATTCCCGGGCCCACTCCCGGGCGCCCCACCTCCTCAACCCAGTACCAAGGTCCCTTGGGCTCCAACGTGACGTCTGCCCAGCCCCAGGCGGTTAGGCCCGTGCACCCTGCGCCCTCGTCTTCCCGCGGAGCTCCTACTTTAGCATTTAATCACAGCTCTCTGCCTCACCCAAGAAGCCAAGTGGCCCTGGCACACTCACGAGTCCTGAGGGACACACTTAGCGGAAGTGGTGCGAAGTGCATTCCGTTTCGCACAAGGGAACTTGGTTTCCCAGGACCCCACGAGACCGTACGCGGAGGGGAAGGTCCCGCCAGGAGGAGGTGGGTGGCGCATGACGTCACCGCAAGCCCCGCCCTTGTCAGTGCCTTCTAAACGCGTCCTTGGGCCGGCTTCTTCCCTCTCCCTCTTTCTCGGCCACCGTGGAGTCGCTTGTAGATTTTGTTCCTCCCCATGGCAAGTCCATCCGTTGCCATCGGCTCCGGGGTGGCTCCCCGAGACCTGAGTCTCCACGAGCTCGCCGGCGCCGTTCACGGCGTCAAGGTGCGGGAGGCTTTTTAAGGCTTTATGCAGAGAAGAGAGAGTTTGGCGTCCGCTGCAATCCGCGGGCCTTGCGGGAGGCTAGCGAATGATCGGACACCAGGGGATGGGCGGGCTGCGCTAACGCCCGAGGCCCCTCGCGGGCACTTCTTGGTCCCCGGCCGCCGCCCAGGCGGGCAGGGGTTCCCGCTTGCCTTCTCCCTTCTCTTGGAGACATCTGATTCCGTTATAGGGAGAGAAGTCTGTGGGGGCTTGGAGGGACACCCCGGAAATCGTGACCCGACTACGGGCTGCCCGCGACATGCCCGTTGAGAAGGGAGTGTAGGCTGCTGGTTTGAGGAATTTCTTTACTTGGTGGCTAGGAGCATATAGCACATTATGAATTTAAAAGGATCTGTTAGCCCTTTGTTAGGGGATTTGAGAGTCACCCTGTGTAGGAAGGGCCTGGAAAGAGGGATGCTGTGGTGTGAGTCTATATGACATAACAGCATTCTTCCATAAGTGCTAGTTGTGCGGTCACTTGGGATTACCTGTCATAGTTCTCTGAGAACTTAAAATTGTATAGGTTTCTAGGTACGGAGAGGATCAGTATCTGGTGTTGTATACTTTTATTACTTGACAAAATTTATGATGACTACCGCGAGCTGAAAGAGAGGGTTGTAGTCTATGCCTCATTTATGGTGGTCCCTACTATTATGCAAGGGCATATTGGGCCACACTGGCCAAGCTTTAGACCAGCACTAATGCCTTTTCTACGGATTGTCCTGCAAACTGGGGATGGGAGGTGGTTCAGGTTGGGCTTAGATCACCCACGTTCTTAGTGAAAGCCAAAAGATATAACAGGAAATTGGGAAAGTCGTCCTGGAAAAAGTGACATTTTAAATAGAATTAATACCAAAATAATCAGTGAATTAGAATAGATCTACCAAATGTCAGGGACTTTGTGTTAATTTCAATTACTTTGAAAAGTAGGTGTGTGTTTTACAAAGCAGTGCACTGAGACTTGGTGACTTGCAAGTAAGTGATTGTCCTAGTAAAAGCTGTGCTCTTTCACTGAAAACCAAGTTATACCCATCTTTAATATTTGGTCCTCTAAGTTCTTCAGTGACAGCAGGGAAGACTGGCACGTGCCCTAACCTTTGGCGCAGAGAGGAGGCACCTGGGTTTGAGTCTCAGCTCTACACATTAATACTTTGATTTGGGGCAGGTTACTTCTCTGACTACTGATTATTTGAACAACGGGAATTACAGTACATGCCTTCAGAGAAGCAAAGGGAGTGATGGGTTTAGCATTGAAAGAGTTGTTTTTGGTGTATATGAAGCATTCAAATGTTTGTGCGTTGAAGGAGTTCTGAGTTTGAAGCATTTGAGCAAGCTTTGGTGTTTCGATCTAAGTTGATTGTACGTCCTTCCCAGTCTTCTCACAAGACTTTCAGGATCAAGTGATTCCTGGCCAAGAAACAAAGGCAGAATAGCCCCATTGCTCTGTGGATTCAGATGAAAACTGGTAATAAAATCCTGTAAGGACCATGTGCTTGCTTTTTGTTAAATTTAAGATTACCTTTGGGTATCAGTATGCAATTGAAAGATACACACAATCCAGTTTATCCTGTACTACTATTCAAAATTTTTGTTTAATGTACTTCTGGGTTTCTGGACAGCATGCACCCAACCAGCTGGGCTTAGGGACAGACAGTCCTCCAGTATTTGTTAATTTCCTAGTTGTCCTCAGTGCGGGCCAGAGCATAAGGTGGATGACTGTCTTGTTACCCCCGTGGGGAAGATGATGTTGCTCACACAGTGCATCTTTGAAGTGTTTTATCTTTTCTACAGATTTGAATATTGCCCTGTCTTTCAGATGAATTGATGGTTTTGGAAGAGAGAAGTTACTATAATTGCTACGAAGGATTCCCTATGTCATCTAGGTTAACTCCAGGCAAAGCTAGTCCTAAAACTCAGATTTCCTGCATGCCGTTCAGCCCCAGTGCTGTTTGAAAAACAGGTAGGCCTTGAGACAGGTCTCAGGGAAGAAAGCTAAGCATCAGAAATCAGTGATACTTGCCCAAGGTTACACAGTGTTACACAGTTTTCACAACTTCCTTCGATTTAAAATGAAGCATTTCCTGGACCTCTCAATTAACTGAGCCCATAAGACCACAAAGGAGAAGGGTACATAAAACTATTGTGAAAGTTCTTAATTTGTCAGTATTTTAAAACTGACACGGTAATGTGGGCCTAGCAAGTGTGCCCCTCTTGCTAGGTGGTAAAGACTTTGATATTTGGGAGTGCAACATTGTGAAGCTAGTAAAGAACTCTGATTTGATTATATGGCAAATCTAAGTGGAGTTAGTTTGCTGACGGGAAGACTAAGGTGTGAACTGTCCGAGCTAAAATTGAGTGCCCATTTCCTAAATTCATTCAGCTTGTTAGACAGACATGTGCAAATTGCCACCCACTATAGTATGATAGGCCAGTTAATCGCTTCCTTCGGTTAATTGTGTGCTAGATTCTGGTCTTTATTATTTATATTTATATGTGTAGGGGGTCTCTCACTGTTTCAGTTATAGCTAGATTTTAAAACCTATGGTGTTGCCATCATTCAATACTGCAAAGAGCATTGAGGTACTTCACTTGAAGTGGTTTGGCAGCTCAGCCCTTCTACAAGTTTGATGAATTTCTGTTGAGAGCCTCTGACATCCATCATAAATCACAATGAACATCATTTTCTTGTCAGGTCCCCATTCAATGATGGTGGGATCTGCCTTTAAAGGGTCTTTTGAGGAGAAAGAAACATACATATATAAATCTCAGTGCCTAGCTCAGTACAGGGTGCTTGCAATCTATTGCTTAAATGGGTCTCCTAGACCTAGGAAGTTTTTTTTTATTTAGATTTATATACTCTTGGCCCAGAGAATTAGAAAAGTGGAATGATTTTTCTATTGCCTCAGCTGTTTTCCAACTTTTAAAATGTATTTAAAGCAGGTTGCAATTACAGCGCTTCATTTTGTGGAAGTACTGACATTAATGATTTTGCCTTTATGGGGGTAAAATCGTGACAGATTGATATGGACAATTCTGAGATGGCCTTGGCTCTGCAAATTGCTTGCTTTGGTATTGAAATGATGAGGTGTTAGTCTGTTGTAAAACTTGGGCAGTAGCTTTTGTGTATGTATGGCTCACTATGTGGAAATTACTGTTTTTAATGTTTAGAAAGAAGGGGGTTCAAAATAAATGTGCCTATTTCTGGATCTGCCCCAGGTTTGTTGAATCAAAAGTGGGTGAGTACATTTGGAAGGGACAGTGCTTCCCCACTACCCCTGTCTTGATTAAGAACTAGAGGGTTTCCTTAGCCTGGAATCATTTTGACAGGTAAAAATTTGGTATGTGTAGTTTTTAAGCACCACTAGGAAATCATTTTTTATTCTACACAAAGGGCTCCAAACTTGTTAAACGAAGGAAATCAGGACCCCTTTGCCTTTCAAGGATCTTATGGTACTTAAAAGGCAAAGTTTGTGGTGACTGAATGCAGCAAAATTGACGTCACACTGCTTGTGTAACTTGTGGTTTCCTTCGCTGTAGGTACACTCAAGAGGAGACATTGGAGAAGAACCAAGCTGGGTCTATAAGGAGTCACACGTAAGATGGCACACATATTTATGCTGTATCAAAGTCACATGCACTTACGAATTTGCTGTAAACATTGCTACCATTTATGTAATTGGGTGTGTTTTATGAGGGAAGTGATTTTTATGCCTCTGCACTCGTCTATTAATTCAGTAATAAATATGTGAAACCTTTTGCCTGAACTGCTTTTTTATTCTTTTACATGAAGTACTAAATTCCCTCTTCTCCTAGATTTAACCCAGTGCTGGCCAATAGAACTTCCTGCAATGATAGAAAAATCTCCTGACTACCAAGTACTTGAAGTATGGCTAGTGTGAGTAAGGAACTGATTTTTAAAAATTTTAATTGTGATTATTTATTAGCTCCATGTGGCTAATGGTACTTAAACCTTCTGTTGTGGGAGGTGCATATATGTGCCACCCTTGTAAATTGAGGTTAGCATGTTCTTTAAGTAACCTCTTTATATGCTTTCTATAATTCCAGTCCTCAATAAATAGGAATCAGCTGATCCCAGGGGTTGGTAAACTGGTATCCTGTTTCTGTACAGCCTGTGAACTAAGTTTCTGCATTTTTTAAATCGTTGAAATAAATCAATAGAATGTTTTGACAAATTCAAATTTACTTGGCATTTATGTGCCACCCACTACTGTAAGTACTTGGGATTAATTGATGAGTAGGCAAATGGTATATGAGGCTGTTTTATTCCCTCCTATACAACAAAAGTGGTATAGTGTATAGCAGTAATAAAAGAACTCCTTTAGGGTTCCTGGACCCAATTCCAGTGCATTTACCAGGGGACTTCCTCCCCAACACAACACCAAACAATACTCAAACACCAGTAGGGTGTCTAAGAACTCAATTCTGACACTATGTGCCTGGAGACCACCAGATTCCTTAAGGGCTCTATCCCACAAGACTACCTACCATCCCAGACTCCAGAAGCAGGTTGCAAGCCCCAGGCGTGTTCCCTGTGCTTCTGAACTAATGGCTACAGATGGGAGGTTCCCATGACCTCCCACTAGGTTCAATTAATTTGCTAGAGTGCCTCACAGAACTCAGGAAAACATGTTTAGCAGTTTAATAAAGGATACAAGTGAACAGCCAGGTGAAGAGATACATAGGGCAAGTCCCAATTAAAGGAGCTTCTATCCTTGTGGAGCTTGGGGCCTGGTTCCTCTGGCAGGTGGATGCATTATGACTCCCAGACCATGGAAGCTCTCCAGATGGAGAAGCAGGATACAAGAGAGTGATAAGCTCTTTTCAGGGTTTTTTGTAAGAGCTTCATTGTGTAGTCATGATTGGCAAAATTATTGGCCACTGAGTGAACCTCCAGCCACCCAGGCTCCCAATCCCCACCATTGGGTGGCATCCAAAAGTGTTTCATGAACATGACAAGACACCCATTTCACCTTTAAGACTGCAGTTTTCTCATGGTGTGTGTGGGGTCACTGGAAAGACAGTATAGCTCAAGACAAATAGGGACTCTGGGGTATCTTACTACACTGATGGACAGTGACTACACTGGGGAATGGGGCAGGGAGGATTTGATAATAAGGGTGAATGTAATAACCACATGGTTTTTCTTGTGAATCCTTCATAAGAGAGTATATGAATGATACCTTAAAAATATATGCTCACAAAAGAAAAAAAGACTGCAGTGTTCTCAGAAACTGGATGAAGACCAAACATACCTGGGATGTACATACCTGGTCATCTGAATGACCAAATATATATTTCTTACACAGAGGCTAATAGCCCAATACAGAAGCTGTAACAAATGCCTGGAAAACATGGAAAAGAACAAAAATTACCAAATTGCCTGTGGAATTAAAATGAAACCTGCAGCAAAGGAAAGAGGAATCAAGTTTGGTGGGCACTCCACAGCCAGTTTGTAGGGAGCATGGGCTGGATGTAGCTGAGAAGTCAAGTTACAGGCAATGTCAGGTGCTGTGAGTCATGTGTGGCAAGTTGGAGTGGGGTAGGCTTGCAGAGCTCTGGAGTCCCTAACCTACAATCACACTAGAAGGCTCAGCTGCAGGATACCGACTAACCACCCTAGGAACCTGGGAGCTCCCAACGGATATCTGGAACAGATCTCAACTTCCTTTACAAGTCCCTAGATTTCAAATACATTCTTGTACTGTGATAGTGTTGCCTTTGCATTCAAAGACAGCTGCCAGTGTAAACAGCAGTTGGTAAATGTTAATATGCTACAAATATCACTCATGTCCAAAGCAGAGAGACTGGATACATTTAATGGGCAGGCAAGTGATGGGGAGCTTGCGGTATTGGAGCATTAGAAGTACCCCAGCCTCACTAGTCAGAGTAGGTTGGGACAGGGTCAAGGTCACGCTAAGGGCAGAGAGCTTTCTCGACAGACCCAAGTAGGTTAGAATTGGGAACAAAAGGGGAAGTGACATGGACTCAGGGTTGGCCATGTACAAGGGGTTTTCTTGTGAGCCTGAGGGTTGGGCACAGGTTTCTGGTTCCAGAGGCCCCTTGCTAGCTTGTATACTTGTCACTATTTGTTTCCTGACCAGTGGAGCACTGGTTTGATGCTTCCTGAGGGAGAAATGGGGGCTTTGAGATGTTTAAGTTTTACCTTTACCCACAAAACATACAGCAGCAGATTGTCAGCCTTGTGCTGTGTCATGTGTCACCCATGGTGATAACTGCCCATTCCTTGATGGCCTACTGAGGAGCCAGCAGCAGCCAAGGGAGGGTTAAGAATTGGCAGTTTGGAGTATGATGGGACTGCACAGTCTGGGTTCAAATCTGCCATTCATTCACTAGCGCTAAACCTCAGTGTCCTCATCTGCAATGTGGGGCTGACGGGCCCTCCCCAAGAGTGCTGAGAGGATGAAATGTAAGAACACACTGAAGCCCTTGGCCCAGTGCCTGACCAGCAAAAGCAGGAACGGGAGTGAGCAGGACTGAAGTTTTGGTGTAGATCCTTCCAAAGCAGATGGGCCAAGTATTGGATGAAGTTAAAATGAGACAGAGACCAAAGATAGTGGGAAGGGACAGGTCTTCATGGGAGAAGTCAGAGCAGGCACTGAGTTGGTGCTCAACATCAGCTGCTAGAGAGATGCCAGTTCCCTTCCAGTTGGCAGGATTTTCATTTGGAGGTGTAGAGTAACCCCTCAAGGCCCTGGAAAGAAGGCAGGGAGACATGAGAGTCAAAATCCTGGATTTGCACTCACGTCGGGTTGAATCCCTGCTCCATCATCACTGATCCAGCTGTGGGAACTTGCTCTCTTAAGAGAATGCTTCAAAATCATAATACCTGGTTACCTCAGCTTTGTCAGGATTGAGTGGTAATATCTGAAAGAGTCAGTTCTACAAGATACTGTGTTTCACAGATGAAAAAAGTTTATGCACCCCCTCATTTCTCTTAATAGCAACTACCAATTTGAGTGTTTAACATAATAGGTAGCTGATGTTTGCAGGAAGGGCAGTGAGAAACAATCTGAATGTCTGAACAGGAGTAGATTTTTTAAATTCTTGGAAATAACAGGGTGAAATAGCCATTTACACTAACCTGATGATGTTACATTCCAGAGACTCGAACATCAAGCCCCTGTACTTGCAAAGCACCTGTGGGTGTTCAGGGAGCAGAGGCTCTGTTCATCACCTGTGTGTCGGAGTGGAGGTGGCAAACCCTCATCAGAGAAAACTAACCTCGCCGAATTAAGTAAATGGTCTGGGATAGTCACTCTTCATCAGGAGTGATTTTGTGCCTTAAGGCACATTCAGCAATGTCTGGAGACATCTTTGGTTGCACCAGTTGTGGGGAAGGAAGTGCCACTGGCAGCATCCTACGGTGCGGTGCACAGGACAGTCCTTCACAACCAAGAATTACCATCTCAAAAGATCAGTGGTGCCAAGATTGAGAAACCCCAAAACTGAACTTCTTGAGATACAGATCTGCTCACCACAGCACTCCCCTCTTCCTCCACTTCACAGTACTCTCTGGATAAATCTTAAAATGGCCCAAAAGAGCATGACATAGCTCCTACCCCTGTTCACTCACCTATGCCAGATCCAGCTACACTGGTCTCTCTGTCTCTCAGCATACCAAGCTCCACCCTGCCTTAGAGCCTTCCCACATGATATTCCCTGGACCTGGACCTGGAATGTTCTCTGTGCCTGGTGACCTCCCATTCATCTTTAAGTTGTCAATCCACTTCTTGCTTCCACAGGGAGACCATCCCTGGCTGCCTCTCATTTCCCTTAATCCAGTTAGGTCCCTCTACTTAGGAATTCTAAAATCACACTGTAAGTTTCCTTCACAATTGTAACTATCAAGGTACATGTGTGCTTAATTAATTCTCTTCCTCCGTGATGACTGTGGACTCACAAGGAAAGGGATGGGTTTGTCTGGCTCACTGCTGACTGTTCTCACCTAACACAGCAACTGGCACAAAGGAAGTGCTCAATAAATAAGTTGGTTGGATGGCTGAATGAATGAATGAAAGGGGGGTGGACAAGTAAGTGAGCAAGAACAGAATGTGTTCCTTACCATGTGTAATACAAGGAGTGAAGGAATAATGACTTGCCTGGAGAGTCAGGGAAGGCCTCCTCCAGATTCACAAGGAGGCTGACTGTGTGGTGTGTGTGTGTGTGTGTGTGTGTGTGTGTGTGTGTGTGTGTGTGTGTGTGTGTGTGTGTGTGTGTGTGTGTGTGTGTGTGTGTGTGTGTGTGTGTGAGTGGGTAGGTAGCTGGAGTTTAAGGTACTAGGGAAAGGATAAGGACAGTCAGGCAGCTCATGAAATCTCAGGCATGCCATGAGTTGGGAATGGCACTGTTCCCACTGCTCACCCTGTATAGGACAGCCTCCTTCACCACACTGGGGGGCTGCCACCCACACTTTTAAGTACAATCACTGCTGAAGCTGCTGATGGAAACAGGCAGGAGCAGCAGGACAGGACTTGTTTTTCAGCCTGACTCTAAATGAGACTGTTCTCTTCATTAATTTGAATTATTTACATTCCAGCAGGGCTGAAAATGCCAATGGTTTTGGAGATATTTAATAGACACAAAGATGCACATAATAATGGTAGTGAGGGAAATGATAGAAGAACACACCAAAAATATCAAACACCAGCAGCATACTCCAGGCCAGGGTAATCTAGAAGTAAAGAAAAACAGAAAGTTTAAAAGTGAACACTCCTTCCTCTTTAAAAAAAAAAATCCCCCTTCTTATCAATACTAGAATGATAGGCTTTAAAACAATTCTATTGAAAAATACATACAGGAAGGTGTACTTTCTTACAAGTACAGCTCAATGAATTTTCACAGGGTGAATCCAGTTGTGTCGCCACCACCCACATCAGGAAACAAACGATCAGCTTTCCAGAATCCCCTCCTTGGGCCCCCTTCCACACACCATCTCTCCCCAGCATAACCACTATTGTAACATCTAACAGCATGGATTAGCCTTGCCTGCTTTTACATTTTCTATTAATGGAATAACTAACTTCTCATGTCTCTCTTGCTTCCTGTACTTGCTCTTGCTCATCATCACAAGGTGTTAGCTGCTACGTGCAATCGTGGATACTGGGTTTCATTGCTGTGTATTGTGTTAACCTTAAAACTATCAGTTATTTTACCAGGAAAGATTGGTTTATTGGGAACTAGTAGAGGATTGCAATTCAGAACATGCAAGTAATGGCAAAACCATAGGAAGCCAGAGAACAAAGGAAAAGAATGTTCTTTTATAGAAGAAAGGGGGGGGGGCTGAGTTAGAAGGAGGGGTTGTAAACAAAAAGTCCATTGGGGTAATAAGTGAGGAAAATGGCTTTTAATTGGCTGAGCTGTGACAGTACCCCACTTGTTGGGCTTTTACCAGGCAAGGGAAAACCTTTCTCCCTCCTGCTGGGGTAGGAGTACAGGAATTTTCCCGCAGGGAAAGACAGGTACAGTCTCTTCCGGTTGGGGTCCGCAATCAACAGTGAGTGGCAAGGTGTGAGAGCTCCCCCTTCTGGCCTTCTGACTTCATTGTTTTAAAGCATTTTTAAAAAAATTGTAGTTGATAAACAATATTATATTGCTTTCAATTATAAAACGTAGTGATTCGACAGTAATCTACATTATTAAATTTTTACACCAACTATTTTATTTACTACCTAACAACATAGAATGGTGTGACAGAATTATTGGCTATATTCTCTATGCTCTACTTTCATCCCCCTGACTAATTTATATATATTATATAAATCTCCTAATTCTTGATTGAGTTCCAACAGTATAGATCCAGTCAAATTTGTTGTTTTAATGAATGCACAGGCCAGCTTAGATATCTCTTTCTTCATTCCAATGACAAGTCCAGGAACTGGTGGGATGAATGCAGCTACAACTGCAGCATTGCCTGGGTCTTTGTTGAGGGTTTTTGATGATCATCTTCTGGTATGACTCTTCCAGAGAATGCTGATGTTGGAAGTTCTTCTTCATATTGTATCTTAGTTCATTTTCTGGGTAGCTAAATTGGGCTTTGATCCTCTGTATAAACACAAACAGACCCTTTGCCCACACTTTGATATGCCCTTTATATCATTGTGCACAACTCATTTGAGGACACCACACAGGAACTGCTTATTTTTTTTTAAGAGAAAGGAATATTATCAGAAAAGTGTACATCCATAGCCGATCATCTTTACAGTTAGTTTTATCCTATCAGGGAGTAATCCCCCTTCTCTTCCTTTCTTTTTTTTTTTTACCTTTAATATACACTTACAAGAAGAATATTATGTTTCCTAGGCTCTCCCCTATACCAGGTCCCCCCTATAAACACCTTTACAGTCACTGTCCGTCAGCATAGCAAAATGTTATAGAATCATCACTTGTCTTCTCTGTGTTGTACAGCCCTCACCTTTCTTCCACTCCCCATGCATGCTAATCTTAATACCCCTCTTCTTCACCCCCCATCGCCCCCTACCCACCCATACTTCCCAGTCCCTTTCCCTTTGGTACCTGTTAGTCCATTCTTGGGTTCTATGATTCCACTTCTGTTTTGTTCCTTCAGATTTTCCTTTGTTTTTATACTCCACAGATGAGTGAAATCATTAGGCATTTCTCTTTCTCTGCTTGGCTTATTTCACTGAGCATAATACCTTTCAGTCCATCCATGTTGCTGCAAATGGTAGGATTTGCCCTCTTATGGGTGAGTAGTATTGCAGTCTGTGTATGAAACACATCATCTTTATCCCTTCATCTACCGATGGACATTTAGCTTGCTTCCAGTTCTTGGCTATTGTAAATAGTGCTGCTATAAACATAGGGGTGCATCTGTCTTTCTCAAACTTGATTGCTGTGTTATTAGGGTAAATTCCTAGGACTGGAATTCCTGGGTCAAATCGTAAGTCTGTTTTTAGCATTTTGATGAACCTCCATACTGCTTTCCACAATGGTTGAACTAATTTACATTCCCACCAGCAGTGTAGGAGGGTTCCCCTTTCTCCACAGCCTCGCCAACATTTGTTGTTGTTTGTCTTTTGAATGGCAGCCATCCTTACTGGTGTGAGGTGATACTTCATTGTAGTTTTAATTTGCATTTCTCTGATAATTAATGATGTGGAGCATCTTTTCATGTGTCTGTTGGCCATCTGTATTTCTTTTTTGGAGAACTGTCTGTTCAGTTCTTCTGCACATTTCTTAATTGGATTATTTGTTTTTTGTTTGATGAGGCATGTGAGTTCTTTATATAATTGGACGTCAAACCTTTATCGGATCTGTCATTTCCAAATATATTCTCCCATACTGTAAGGTTCCTTTTTGTTCTATTGTTGGTGTCTTTTGCTGTACGGAAGCTTTTCAGCTTAATATACTCCCACTTGTTCATTTTTGCTGTTGTTTTCTTTGCCCAGGGAGATATGTTCAAGAAGAGGACACTCATGTTTATGTCTAAGAGGTTTTTGCCTATGTTTTTTTCCAAGAGTTTAATGGTTTCATGACATACATTCAGGACTTTGATCCATTTTGAATTTACTTTTGTATATGGGGTTAGACAATGGTCCAGTTTCATTCTCCTACATGTAGCTGTCCAGTTTTGCCAGCACCTCTGTTGAGGAGACTGTTGTTTCGCCATTGTATGTCCATGGCTCCTTTATCAAATATTAATTGAGCATATATGTTTGGGTTAATGTCTGGAGTCTCTAGTCTGTTCCCCTGGTCCTTGGCTCTGTTCTTGTGCCAGTACCAAATTGTCTTGATTACTATGGCCTTATAGTAGAGCTTGAAGTTGGGAGTGAGATGCCCCCTACTTTATTCTTCTTTCTCAGGATTGCTTTGGCTATTCGGGGTCTTTGGTGTTTCCATATGAATTTTTGAATTATTTGCTCCAGTTCACTGAAGAATGTTGCTGGTAATTTGACAGGGGTTGCATTAAATCTGTATATTGCTTTGGGCAGGATGGCCGTTTTGATAATATTAATTCTTCCTAGCCACGAGCATGGGATGAGTTTCCATTTGTTAGTGTCCCCTTTAATTTATCTTAAGAGTGACTTGTAGTTTTCAGAGTATACATCATTCACTTCTTTGTTTACATTTATTCCTTGGTATTTTATTCTCTTTGATGCAATTGTGAATGGAGTTGAATTCCTGATTTCTCTTTATATTTGTTCATTGTTAGTGTATAGGAAAGCTATAGATTTCTGTGTGTTAATTTTGTGCCCTGCAACTTTGCTGTATTCTGATATCAGTTCTAGTAGTTTTCGTGTGGAGTCTTTAGGGTTTTTGTTGTAATATCATGTCATCTGCAAGTAGTGAGAGTTTAACCTCTTTACCAATCTTGATTCCTTGTATTTCTTTGTTTTGTGTGATTGCCGTGGCTAGGACCTCCAGTACTATGTTAAATAGCAGTGGGGAGAGTGGGCATCCCTGTCTGGTTCCCGATCTCAGAGGAAAAGCTTTCCGCTTCTCGCTGTTCAGTAAAATTTTGGCTGTGGGTTTGTCATATATGACCTTTATTATGTTGAGGAACTTGCCCTCTATCCCCATTTTGCTGAGTTTTTTCATGAATGGATGTTTAATTTTGTCAAATGCTTTTTCAGCATCTATGGAGATGATCATGTGGTTTATGTCTTACTTTTTGTTGATGTGGTGGATGATGTTGATGGATTTTCGAATGTTCTACCATCCTTGCATCCCTGGGATGAATCCCACTTGGTCATGGTGTATGATCCTTTTGATACACTTTTGAATTCGGTTTGCTAATATTTTATTAATTATTTTTGCATTTACATTCATCAGGGATATTGGTCTGTAATTTTTTTTTTTTTTTTTGGTGGGGTCTTTGTCTAGTTTTGGCATTAGGGTGATGTTAGCTTCATAGAAAGAGTTTGGGAGTATTCCCTCCTCTTCTATTTTTTGAAAAACTTTAAGGAGAACGGGTATTATGTCTTCTCTGTGTGTCTGATATAATTCCGAGGTAAATCCGTCTGGCCCGGGTGCTTTGTTCTTGGGTAGTTTTTTGATTACCATTTCAATTTCTTTGCTCGTAATTTGTTCGTTTAACTTTTGTGTTTCTGCCTTGGTCAGTGTTGGAAGATGGTATTTTTCTAGGAAGTTGTGCATTTCTTCTAGGTTTTCCAGCTTGTTGGCATATAGGTTTTCATAGTAGTCTTTAATAGTTCTTTGTATTTCTGTGGAGTCTGTCATGATTTTTCCATTCTCATTTCTGATTCTGTTGATTTGTGTTGATTATATTTTCTCTTAATAAGTTTGACTAGAGGCTTATCTATTTTGTTTCTTTTCTCAACGAACCAGCTCTTGGTTTCAGTGATTTTTGCTATTGTTTTATTCTTCTCAATTTTGTTTATTTCTTCTCTAATTTTTATTATGTCCCTCCTTCTGTTGACTTTAGGCCTCATTTGTTCTTCTTTTTCCAATTTTGATAATTGTAATGTTAGACTATTTGTGATTGTTCTTCCTTCTTCAAGTGTACCTGGATCGCTATATACTTTCCTCTTAGGACTGCTTTTGCTGCGTCCCTCAGAATTTGGGGCTTTGTGTTGTTGTCATTTGTTTCTATATATTTCTTGTTCTCTATTTTAATTTGTTCGTTGATCCATTGATTATTTAGGAACATGTTTTTAAGCATCCATGTGTTTGTGAATCTTTTTGTTTTCTTTGTAGAATTTATTTCTACTTTTATACCTTTGTGGTCTGAAAAATTTGTTAGTAGAATTTCAATATTTTGGATTTTGCTGAGGCTCTTTTTGTGGGCTAGTATGTGGTCTATTCTGGAGAATGTTCTATGTGCACTTGAGAAGAATGTATATCCTGTTGCTTTTGGATGTAGAGTTCTATAGATGTGTATTAGGTCCATCTGTTCTAGTGTGTTGTTCAGTGCCTGTGTGTCCTTACTTATTTTATGCCCAACAGTTCTATCCTTTGCCATGAGTGGTGTGTTGAAGTCTCCTAAAATGAATGCATTGCAATCTATTTCCCCCTTTAGTTCTGTTAGTATTTGTTTCACATATGCTGGTGCTCCTTTTTTGGGCACATATATATTTAGAATGGTTATATCCTCTTGTTAGACTGAGCCCTTCACCATTATGTAGTGTCCTTCTTTATCTCTTGTTACTTTCTTTGTTTTGAAGTCTATTTTATCTACTAGTACTACAACCCCTGATTTCTTCTTGCTATTGTTTGCCTGAAATATGTTTTTCCATCCCTTGACTTTTAGTCTGTACATGTCTTTGGGTTTGAGGTGAGTTTCTTGTAAGCAGCATATAGATGGGTCTTGCTTTTTTATCCATTCTATTACTCTGTATCTTTTGATTGGTGCACTCAGTTAATTTACATTTAGGGTGACTATTGGAAGATATGTACTTATTGCCATTGCAAGCTTTAAATTCTTGGTTACCAAAGGTTGAAGGTTAGCCTCTTTAGTATCTTACCACCTATCTTAGCTCGCTTACTGAGCTGCTATATACACTGTCTGGAAATTCTTTTCTTCTCTCCCTTCTTATTCCTCCTCCTCCATTCTTCATATGTTGGGAGTTCTGTTCTGTGCTCCCATCTAGAGCAGTCCCTGTAAGATGCCCTGTAGACGTGGTTTGTGGGAAGCAAATTCCCTCAGCTTTTGCTTGTCTGGGAATTGTTTAATCCTGCCATCATATTTAAATGGTAGTCATGCTGGATACAGTTTCCTTGTTTCAAGTCCCTTCTGTTTCATTGCATGAAATATATCATGCCATTTTCTTTTGGCCTGTAGGGTTTCTGTTGAGAAGTCTGATGTTAGCGTTATGAGTTTTCCTTTATAGATGTCTTTTTTCTCTCTAGCTGCCTTTAAAACTCTTTCCTTGTCCTTGATCTTTGCCATTTTAATTATTATGTGTCCTGGTGTTGTCTGCCTTGGACCCTTTCTGTTGGGTGTTCTGTGTATTTCCATGGTCTGTTCTATTATTTCCTCTCCCAGTTTGGGGAAGTTTTCAGCAATTATTTATTCCAAGATACTTTCCACACCCTTTCCTCTTTCTTCTTCTTCTGGTACCCCTATCATATGGATATTGTTCCTTTTGGGTTGGTCACACAGTTCTCTTAATATTGTTTCATTCCTGAAGATCCTTTTATCTCCCTCTATGTCAGCTTCTATGCATTCCTGTTCTCTGGTTTCAATTCCATCAATGGCCTCTTGCATCTTATCTATTCTGCTTAAAAATCCTTCCAAAGTTTGTTTCATTTCTGTGATCTCCTGTCTGGCATCTGTGATCTCACTCTGGACTTCATCCCATTTCTCTTGCATATTTCTCTGCATCTCTGTAGGCATGTTTATGATTTTGAATTCTCTGTCAGGAAGACTGGTTAGGAGTGTCTCCTTCTCTGGTGTCTCTGTGATCTTGGCTTGCATGTATTTTTGTCTTTTCATGGTGATAGAAATAGTTTGCAGAGCTGGGAAAAGTGACGGCTGGAACAACTTCCCTTCTTGTTGGTTTGTGGCCTTCCTTTCCTGGGAGTACAGCGACCTCTAGTGGCTTGTGCTGGGTAACTGCATGCAGACAGGGCTTCTGCTTCCTGCCTGGCTGCTATGGAGTTCATCCTTATTGTTGCTATGGACATGGCCTAGCATGGGCTGCTGCTCCAAAGTGGTGGAGCTGTGTTGGATGGGGAGCACCCCAGAGGCTATTTATCTCCATAAGGGGCCTCAATCCTCCCTGCAGCCCAGGGGATTAGAGTGCCCAGAGATCCCCAGATTCCGTACCTCTGGACTAAGTGTCCTGCCCTGACCATTTAAAAGTTCCAGAAAGCATCCGCCAATACAAAACAATGACTAGACACACACACACACACACACACACACACACACACAAATGGCCACTCGTTTTTTTTTATTCTCTGGTGCCAGCCTAGGGCAGCCACTCACTGGATTTGCTGCCCTGTTTCCCTAGTATTGGGGTCCCTGTCTCTTTACGACTTCCAAAAAGCACTCACCACAACAAAACAACAACAAGAACAAAAAGATGGCCACTCACTTTTCTTTTGTCCTCCAGTGCCAGCCTCCATTACCCACTCACTATTCTTGCAGCCCTGTTTCCCTAGTATCCAGGGCCCCACACATGCACTGTGTCTGTGCTCTGGTCTGGATGACTGGGGCTGGGTGTCCAGCAGTCCTGGGCTCCTTCTCCCTCCTGCTCAGACCTCTCTTCTCCCTCCAGGAACTGGGGGAAGGGGCACTCGGGATCCGCCGGGTGGGGTTTGTATCTTACTCCCTTTGCAAGGCGCTGGGTTCTCGCAGGTCTTGATGTGGTCTGGATGTTGTCCTGTGTCTTCTGGTCTTTATTCTAGGAAAAGTTGTCTGTTACATTTTCATAGATGTATGTGGTTTTGGGAGGAGATTTCTGCTGCTCTACTCACGCCGCCATCCTGGTTCCACCCCTGCTTTTTATTTTTTTAAAGCAGGAAATTTAATACAGGCTTTCAGAGATATCTCATGGAACCCAGGGATGGGGCAGCCAGACTCCAAGAAGAACCACAACCAGGGCCTTGAAAGCCATTGAGAAGTCAGACAGCCTTCTCTCCCTCTAGGATTTTTCTTTTGGCTGCTTTCTGAAAGTCCACTTTACTTTCATCCCTCTTGGAAGACCTGTTTCCTCTGCTTCTTTCAGAGCAAGACCAAACATGGCATCATCTTTGTCCTAGAGAAAAATGGGCAGGAATCTTTCAATCCCAACAGCAAGATCATAAAAAGGTAAGTCTGACTGACCAAGTCAAGACTCAGTTAACTATAGCTCAGAGGGCAGGGTATAACCATGAATTCCCTATGGGTAGGCTTGTGCCCAGAGTGAACAGTAGGGACTGAGCTGACATTCCAGAGAGCATCTACTCCAGTGGCCCTCTGAGCTAGGAACAAGAAACCTGTATGCTAGTCCTGGTGTTTCCTTAAGAAATCTCTACCTCTCTGGGCCTTTGTCCTCTTAGTTGCCTCTCTGCACGCAGGGCTGTCTTTAGGCTTTATGGTGAATTTTGTTTAAGTTTGCTTTTCTGTGAGTATTTTCAGAGGCTTCCAAGAATACTGACATGTGGAAAAGATGCCACATCAAGTAAACAAGAGATAATCCTCAATTAAATTAGACAATCCTGTGAGCTGTGGGATTTGAAAAAGAGATACCCCTTTGAACTAAGATCAAAATATTGGATTTAGGCCACAGGCCTATTAGGAATTCAAACTAGAATCAAATGTTAATTCTGTCTGTAGGCTCAGAGATGAGTCCCATGTTCTAATCTGGAGCCATTTGTTCTGGAAGACCTTGTTGACTACTTTATGTATTACAGCCTGACCCCTGCCTTTCTGAGTTTTTACTGAAACATGTATTTTGATGGGTTCCAAGCAGCACAGGTTAGATGTTACTTTTCCTTTTTTTTGTATGTTATATGTATTTTTTAAATTAAGGTATCATTAATATACAATCTTATGTTGGGTTCTAATGTACATCACTGTGCTTCAACAGTCTTTGTGATCAACTTATATTGTGATTGAAAATTATTGTGCAACTATCACACAGCTACCCTGGGCACCCATCCAAACCTCTCTGCCTCGGTATGCTCCCAGAGTGTTCTGCCTTTCCATGGTATCCAGCACCACTAGTCACCAGAAGGCAATGTAATATGGGCTTGTGCTCCCCAAGCAGGTCTCCAGGGCCCAATGCTCAGCCCTCCTGGGCTCCTACCCCCTGCCCATTCTGTTCCCCTTTCTCCTGCCTGTAAGCTTGTGTGGGGAAGGGGTTGGGCCCCACTCAGCCTTGGCTGTGCAACTTTACCCTTTTTCTGTGATCTTCTCTTCTTATTCAGGTATAGGTGTTCTATTCTGCAGTCCTGAGGTTGTTTTCAGGTTTAGTTGCATTTGCTATATTTTCTTTTTTCCTGTGTTTTTGGGAGGAGGTTTCCACCTTGTTATCCTATACTGTCATTTTTTTCTGGAAGTCCCAGTAGAGGTAACTTTGTTTTTTATTACCAATTCATTATTGTGGTGTGGTTAAAAACATTTGAAAAATAGAAACAATAGGGGAAACTGAATACAGTGTAAACAGGTGTACTCTGTACTATTCTTGCAAATTTTCTGTAAGTCTTAACTATTCAAAAGTAAAACATTTATTGAAAAATAAGGTAACCACCCAAACACCTAAGTACGTTTTTAAAGAGGAGAGTTTTGTTTACAAATCAGTAAAAGATTTTGAGCTTCACTAATGATGTCTACATCATAAACCCCCACTTAAGGTCGTGTATACACTGGTTGGTTCCCCATTGTTGGACAGAGAAAATGTACTATTTGTAGGCTGTCCAGGCTTAGCATAAACACTTGTGTAGGTACTTTGGTTAAGTGCATGGGGACAGCAGAGTAACATGGAAATCTCAACAGAGCTTTGGAGCTAGGAAAGGTCGGGGATTACATTGCAGATCTTTCAGTTATTAGCTGGGTGATGTTAGGGCTGTTAATTAACCACCCTGAGTATGTGTGAAATGGGGGCTAATAATTTGGTGGTATAGACTTGCTGTGACAATTAAAATAGATGATGAGTCGAAGTGGCTGGTCTAACAGCAAAAATAGTTCCTGGTTAATTGTTGGGAATTAGTGAATGGTAGCAATTCATCTTTAAGATTTCCTGGTGCAAACCTGTAACTGATTTTTTTCTTCTTTTCTTTGTTGCTTCCTCCCCTCTTTCCTCTCTTCCTCCTTCCTTCCTGCCGTTCTTTCCTTCTTTATTTTTTGACCAGATTGGGGAAGGGATGCAGTTTCTGTTTCAGCAGGTAGTTAACAGAAAACTCACACTGGTGTAGATATTTAGATGAAAACTGAAAACTGGGAATGAATCAACAAAACTGCTATAACACTCCATAGTTTATAGAGGAAGTGGAAGTCTGGAGCCCAGTACTATTCTTAGGAAACAGTGAAGAGTCCTGAAAGGAAAGGAGCGACACACAGCAGCAATTCACTGGAAAATTTCTCTTTATTAGGGAAAGGTGCTGGGTTATATAGGAAGGGGAATGGGGTGATTGTGGTGTTACTTCTACTGGGCTGGTGGCTATTGGTGCTGGGATTGGGAGAGGGGCGAGAGGTGATTGGGCTTCAGGTAGTGCCGGCGGGAACCGAGGACCCCAAAGAGAAGCCAGAAGTTCGCCATATTACTGGTGGGGGCCCTTCAAGTCCCAAGATGAGAATGTTTATGTCCAAATAGAACAGTCAAGAATAACATTCATTCATTTAATAAATATTTATAGAATATCTGTGCCAAGCAATGTGCTGGCTTCTGGGGATAAGGTGGTAAATTGGTTAGACTGGATGCTGTCCTAAGGTCTCTCGCAGACTGGTCCAGTGGCCACACATGTACACCCCAGCAAGTTATTTCACTTAATAATTGTGTGTGATACATACTTATATTTTTATTTTTGTCTATTTCATTAAAAATGGATTTCAAGACCCACTAATAATGTTACATCTGCAATTTGAAAAACACTGATCTAGTCAGGGAGATAGATACCTAGACAATTCATTAGTATAAAGTATCATTAATGCAATGATACGGAAGTATTCCTAGGGGCCAAGGGAGGTATTCTGAATTCACATGCTTTAAATAAAAAGGATCTGGTTGAGGCTGATGCCAAAACAATATATATCCCTAGTGTAAGATGCATTTTTATATCTTTTAATAACAAGTGACATTCTCATGTTTGTAATATGCAGACAACCATATATTTAGTGTGTGATTTGGATATCCCAGAATGACAAAATTTTATACCAACAAAATATTTGTGCTCTAAAAGGTTTTCACTGACATTTTAGAGAATAAGAGAGAATATTTTTCCATTATGTATTGCTAGGTAACAAATTATCCTGAAACTTAGTGGCTTCAACAAACATTTGTTTCCATCATCATGTTGTAGGTCAAGAACTTGGGCAGACCCTGACTGGGTGGCAGGAGGAAAAGGAGCTAGAAGATCCACAACCAAGATGGCTTCTTTGTTCTTGTTGGGGAGGAAAATATTTCCTCTACCTTTTAAGGTTCTTCTGGATGGTCTGAGAATTGTCTTGATATGAGACAGATTAACAGGAAAAATTCATATTTAATTAAGTACCTACAGGGAGTGCACATAAACATGAGGGATTCCAAAGACAGGCAAAATTAGGTATATATGTCATCCTGACCTAAGGAGAAGTGGGTAGTGGTCTGCGACCTCAAAGAGAAGGAAAGCAATTCAAAGGAAGATGAAAAGGAGTAAAAGTTTGGCAAACAAATATTTGCTGGGCCACCCAGAAATAACGGGACACAGAGAGGGATTTCAACAGATAGACTTTGCTAAATCCCTCCCTGTCCACCACTCCCTAGTTCATATTATACTCTAGTTATCTATTGTGATAAATCTCTTCCTGGAGCAGGTCTTTTATCCAATATTTTAAGCACTTACAAGAGAAAAATCAAAGTTCTTTTCTGGGTCTTTTGGGATTGATTGTTTTCAGCTCAATATAATCCACATGCCAGAGTGGTACATCTTGGGGTGATTCATTCTGAACCCCTATAGTTCCCTGCTCTGAAACTTCCCATGAAATGTCACAGTCCAGAAGTTGAGTTAGTAGATTGTTCCATTTCATTGAACCAGTCTTGTAGTCCTGACAATAGGTCAGTTCAGTTAAACTCATTTAGGGAAGCAGTGATGCAGGTGTACCAAAGTTAGGTGTGTGATTAAAGTGATCAGGAATTAAATAAGAGGCATTTCTATGGAAATAAAAGAAAGTCAATGGCTAATGATTAGAGCATATTATAAACCAATTTCTGAGTTCTGAGGGTACGTAGTTGAGAAGAATCCTTGAAGTCAGGGTCAAAGCATCTTTAGATGGAGTTAAGGCAGGCACTGGTAGTCTGATAGATTTTCCTGATTTTCAGTTTCAGTGTCTCTGGGGGTCTTTCTGAGTGGAACACAGCAACTGCTGGAAAGATTATCCATATATGAGCTGCTTTGATTTTTCTAAACTTTATAGGAAATGATTAATATTCAGTTTACAGGGCTTCAGGAGAAAGGGCAGTTTTAGTTATCAATGATACAAGTCAGAGGGCAGGAGAAAAATTGACAACATTTGTTTGGAGAGTTGTGGTCAGGCATTGGAAGAATTCAGGATGTAGCCCACTTTATAGTGAGCAGTACTAGAATCTAATATCCACGAAGTTGTGCTTTGAAACTTAATTTTTCTTTATACAGTTACCCTCATTTCTACCAAAGATAGCCAAATAAAGATAAATTTGATTGCAAAAAAGTCTAGTTTTGATAAATTTGGCCTGATTATTCACATAAGTACAGTAAGAATAGTGGCTGATCATATAGGCTCTTTTAAATCTGTTTTGCTATAACTTTTCATTAAGAATCTCAGACAACTTTTAGAAGCCTCTCAAGGTCATAAGCCAAGCCACATACTTGCCATCACACTTTGCCTGCAATACCTATAGATATGGGTTAATTCATCTCTTCTTAAGGTCCTCAAAACATGCTGAGTGTCCTGCACCTGCCAGAAAGTGAACTTCTGTCTTCACTAAGGCTCCCATGAACTGTGTAGGCAAGGTAACAGGCCAGCATTTCCAAGGGCTTTATTGACTCCATAAAGTCAACTTTAGTGTCTTAAAGCTGTCTGGTCATATCTGAGTTCATGCATATTCTCTCTCAAATATGACATTCCAGCCAAAGTCTTGGTAATATAGCCAAATGTTTCCTATTGTGTCCTGTCATAAAGAGAACATATTCTTACTAAACTTGTGTAAATAATTCTGGATGGATCAAGTAAGAAGAAAAGGTAAATGTTTCAATTCTGTTTACAAAGGTATAATTTACCAGCATGCTCAAAATCATAGTTATCTTAAGAGGAATGGTTTCCTTATATCTGGAAAACAAAATTAAAGAACCAGCAATATTTAAAACAAAAATCATAAAATTTGTAATCCTCCTTCTCAGTTTATTCAGCCCCTGTAATTAATTTTTGGTCTGCTTGACTCCAGTTTTTCCATTAGTTCTGGAAATTTTTACCCACTTCAGTTTTACAATCTTAAAGTTACCAGAAACCTGTATTCTAGAGTCTTTTTCGTGGGTCTCCTTAAAGATGAAGCATTTTTGCTGAAACACTTTTGTAAAAAAGACTATATAAATGATAAGACTTAAAAATGGCATAGTCGGCTAGACGGAGTCAAGATAGCGGCATGAGTAGAGCAGTGGAAATCTCCTCCCAAAAACACATAGAGCTATGAAAATACAACAAAGAAAAATCTTCCTAAAATAGAGACCACAGGACACAGGACAACATCCAGACCACATCCACAGCTGCAAGAACCCAGTGCCTTGCGAAGGGGGTAAGATACAAGCCCCGGCCCAGCAGGACCCGAGCGCCCCTCCCCCCGGATCCCGGTGGGTGGAAAGAAACTGGAGCAGTTTTTTTTTTTTTTGGCAAGTGCTTTTTGGAAGCCTAAAGGGACAGGGACCACGGTGCTAGGGAGGCAGGGTGGTGGGACTGGTGAGAGGGTACCTGGGACAGGCGCCTGTGGACAAAGAATATCCCGCGTTTTTCCCAGCGGGACCGGTGGGCGGGTGCCTGAGACTGGCACCTGAGGACGGAGGAAATCGCGCGTTTTTCCCCTTTTTTTTTCTCTTTTTGGCGAGTGCTTTTTGGAAGCCTTAAAGGGACAGGGACCCTGGTGCTAGGGAGGTAGGGCGGCAGGACTGGTGAGCGGGTGCCTGGGACCAGTGCCTGATGACAAAGAATATTGCTCATTTTTCCCTGCGGGGCCAGTGGGTGGGTGCTTTTTGGAAGCCTTGAAGGGACAGGGACCCTGGTGCTAGGGAGGCAGGGCAGCAGGACCAGTGAGTGGGCGCCTGGGACTGGGGCCTGAGGACAAAAAAAAAATCAAGTGTTTTTCCCTTATTTTTTTTTTTTTCTGTTCCCTCTCTCATTGTTGCTGTTGTTGTTTTGGTTTGGAGAGAGTGCTTTTTGGAAGTCTTAAAGGGGCAGGACAGGTCACTTAGACCAGAGGCAGGGAATCTGGGGATCTCTGGGCACTCTAACCTCCTGGGTAGCAGGGAGCACAGAGGCCCATTACAGAGATAAATAGCCTCCCAGCCGTTCCCCCTCCAACGGGGCTCCACCATTTTGGAGGAGCAGCCCCAGCCAGGCCATGCCCACAGCAACAGCGGAGATAAACCCCATAGCAACCGGGCAGGAAGCAGAAGCCCTGTCTGCACACAGCTGCCCAGCACAAGCCACTAGAGGTCGCTATTCTCACAGGTGAGGAAGGCCACAAACTAACAAGAAGGGAAGCTCTTCCAGTGGTCACTTGTACCAGCTCTGCACACTATCTCTATCGCAATGAAAAGACAAAACTACAGGCAGACAAAGATCACAGAGACAACACCTGAGGAGACAGACCTAACCAGTTCTCCTGAAAAAGAATTCAAAATAAAAATCATGAACATGCTGACAGAGATGCAGAGAAAAATGCAACAGCAATGGGATGAGATGCAGAGAAAAATGCAAGAGCAGTGGGATGAAGTCCGGAGGGAGATCACAGACGTCAGGAAGGAGATCACAGAAGTGAAACAATCCCTGGAAGGATTTATAAGCAGAATGGATAAGATGCAAGAGGCCATTGAAGGAATAGAAGCCAGAGAACAGGAACGTATAGAAGCTGACATAGAGAGAGATAAAAGGATCTCCAGGAATGAAACAACACTAAGAGAACTATGTGACCAAGCCAAAAGGAATAATATTCGTATTATAGGGATACCAGAAGAAGAAGAAAGAGGAAAAGGGATAGAAAATCTCTTTGAAGAAATAATTGCTGAAAACTTCCCCAAACGGGGGAGGAAATAATTGAAAAGACCACGGAATTACACAGAACCCCCAACAGAAAGGATCCAAGGAGAACAACACCAAGACACATAGTAATTAAAATGGCAAGGATCAAGGACAAGGAAAGAGTTTTAAAGGCAGCTAGAAAGAAAAAAAGGATGGTACAACATTTGAAATTCCATCAACATCATCCACCACATCAACAAAAAAAAAGACAAAAACTACATGATCATCTCCATAGATGCTGAAAAGCATTTGACAAAATTCAACATCCATTCATGATAAAAACTCTCAGCAAAATGGGAATAGAGGGCAAGTATCTCAACATAATAAAGGCCATATATGATAAACCCACAGCCAGCATTATAATGAACAGCGAGAAGCTGAAAGCATTTCCTCTGAGATCGGGAAACAGACAGGGATGCCCACTCTCCCCACTGTTATTTAACATGGTACTGGAGGTCCTAGCCATGGCAATCAGACAAAACAAAGAAATACAAGGAAACCAGATTGGTAAAGAAGAAGTTAATCTGTCACTATTTGCAGATGATATGATACTGTACATAAAAAACCCTAAAGATTCCACTCCAAAACTACTAGAACTGATATCGGAATACAGCAAAGTCGCAGGATACAAAATTAACCCACAGAAATCTGTAGCTTTCCTATACACAAACAATGAATCAATAGAAAGAGAAATCAGGAAAAGAATTCCATTCACCATTGCATCAAAAAGAATAAAATACATAGGAATAAACCTAACAAAAGAAGTGAAAGACTTATACTCTGAAAACTACAAGTCCCTCTTAGGGGAAATTAAAGTGGACACTAATAAATGGAAACTCATCCCATGCTCATGGCTAGGAAGAATTAATATCGTCAAAATGGCCATCCTGCCCAAAGCAATATACAGATTTGATTCAATCCCTCTCAAATTACCAGCAACATTCTTCAATGAATTGGAACAAATAATTCAAAATTTCATATGGAAACACCAAAGACCCCAAATAGCCAAAGCAATCCTGAAAAAGAAGAATAAAGTAGGGGGGATCTCACTCCCCAACTTCAAGTTCTACTACAAAGCCATAGTAATCAAGACAATTTGGTACTGGCACAAGAACAGAGCCACAGACCAGTGGAACAGATTAGAGACCCCAGAAATTAACCCAAACATATATGGTCAATTAATATTTGATAAAGCAGCCATGGACATACAATGGCAAAATGACAGTCTCTTCAACAGATGGTGCTGGCAAAACTGGACAGCTACATGTAGGAGAATGAAACTGGACCATTGTCTAACCCCATATACAAAGGTAAACACAAAATGGATCAAAGACCTAAATGTAAATCATGAAACCATTAAACTCTTGGAAAAAAACATAGGCAAAACCCTCTTAGACATAAACATGAGTGACCTCTTCTTGAGCATATCTCCCCAGGCAAGGAAAACAACAGCAAAAATGAGCAAGTGGGACTACATTAAGCTGAGAAGCTTATGTACAGCGAAAGACACCATCAATAGAACAAAAAGGAACCCTACAGTATGGGAGAATATATTTGAAAATGACACATCCGATAAAGCTTGACGTCCAGAATATATAAAGAGCTCACATGCCTCAACAAACAAAAATCAAATAACCCAATTAAAAATGGACAGAGGAACTGAACAGACAGTTCTCTAAAAAAGAAATACAGATGGCCAAGAGACACATTAAAAGATGCTCCACATCACTAATTATCAGAGAAATGCAAATTAAAACTACAATGAGGTATCACGTCACACTAGTAAGGATAGCTGTCATCCAATAGAAAAACAACAACAAATGTTGGCGAGGCTGTGGAGAAAGGGGAACCCTCCTACACTGCTGGTGGGAATGTAAATTAGTTCAACCATTGCGGAAAGCAGTATGGAGGTTCATCAAAATGCTCAAAACAGACCTACCATTTGACCCAGGATTTCCACTCCTAGGAATTTACCCTAAGAACGCAGCAATCAAGTTTGAGAAAGACAGATGCACCCCTTTGTTTATCGCAGCACTATTTACAATAGCCAAGAATTGGAAGCAACCTAAATGTCCATCGGTAGATGAATGGATAAAGAAGATGTGGTACATATGCACAATGGAATACCACTCAGCCATAAGAAGTGGAAAAATCCAACCATTTGCAGCAACATGGATGGAGCTGGAGAGTATTATGCTCAGTGAAATAAGCCAAGCGGAGAAAGAGAAATACCAAATGATTTCACTCATCTGAGGAGTATAGGAACAAAGGAAAAACTGAAGGAACAAAAGAGCAGCAGAATTACAGAATCCAAAAATGGACTAACAGGTACCAAAGGGAAAGGAATTGGAGAGGATGGGTGGGCTGGGAGGGATAAGAGGGGGGGAAGAAGAAGTGGGGTATTAAGATTAGCATGCATGGAGGGGAGGGAGAAAGGGGAGGGTAGGGTGTACCACACAGAAAGGAGAAGTAGTGACTCTACAACATTTTGCTAAGCTGATGGACAGTAACCATAATGTGGTTGTTAGGGGGGACCTGATATAGGGGAGAGCATAGTAAACATAGTACTCTTCATGTAAGTGTAGATTAAAGATTTTAAAAAAAAGAAAGAAAGAAAGGAGGGATTACTCCTTGATAGGACAAAACTATTGGTAAATCAAAGATCAATGCATGCTTTAAATATCCTTAATGTTGATCACTTAAAGGCTGTCAGATGATCAGCTATGGAGGTACTCTTTACTGATAATATTCCTTTCTCTTAATAAAAAAAAAAAAAACCAGTTACTGTGTGCTGACCTCCAAAGAGTTCTGCACAGTGGTATAGAGGACATGTCAAAATGTGGGCAAAGGGTCTTTTTGTTTCTATGCAGAAGATCAAGGCCTAGCTTGGATACCCAGAAAATGAACTAAGATACGATATGAGGAGGAGCTTCTGGCATCAACACTCTCTGGATGACTTGTGCCCGGGGATGATCATCAAAAAGCCTCCACAGGGATCCGGACGATGCTGCGGTTGTGGTTGCATCCCGCCCACCGTCTCCTGGACTTGCCATAGGAATGAGGAGGGAGATGTCTAGGCTGGCATGTGCATACAGTGAGACAACGAATTTGACCGGATCTGTACTGTTGGAACTCAACTAGGAGTTGGGAGGGGTGCAAGGTGTAGCACTCCAAAATCTTATGACTATAGACTATCTACGGTTAAAAGAACATATGGGATGTGAACAGATCCCAGATGGGCTGCTTTAATTTGTCTGATGGTTCAAGTACAGTTGGACAATATCCATCATATCATAGATAAATTTTCACAAATGCCTAGGGTGCCTAAATGGTTTTCTTGGCTTCACTGGAGATTGATGGTAATTATAGATTTGCTTTGTTTATGTCACCGTATTCCTATTATGTTAATATGTGTGTGCAAATTAGTTAGTAGTTTAAAACCTATACATACTTAAGGTACTCTACAAGAAGATATGTCAAAGAAATAATCAATCCTCCCATGTTTCCTTCCATATGCTACATCTGTTGCTTTTCTTCTTTCTTCCTAATTACAACCCTTAAATAGAATTCGTGCCTCATATCGAATTTACCGAGTATCATAATTCCTCCAGGTGGTAAAGATACCTCGAGACAAGTGCTGGGCATAGAAGCCACAGGGCTTAAATCTGCAAAGAAGTAAAAAGCTAACCTTTTCAAACAATATGGCTTCTCTCTCACTTACCCACTGTACATTTCCTTGTATGGCCCCGGAAGATGACTGGTTAGCCAGAGACGGGTAAGATTCCTCAAGGGCGGAACAACCTAAGACAGGCACAGTCGCAGGGGTCCATCAGGTGAGAATTTTGGGGATCAACAGAGGTAAAGCTCAGAACCTCACCCCCCCCTGCTTTGAGAGAAATCTTCTGCATCCGTGGATGTCTTGCTGCCCTTGTCTAGCCTGGATTAATACTTAGTCCATAGGCACACACCTGATCATCTGATCATCTACATTTGCCCTCTTTATAGCACTAAACTATGTTTTCTACCTTTATCTTGCATCTACCTACCACTTCAGCATTTTATTAAAAATAAAAATAATAATAATAATAGAGGGAGAAATGTGGGATCAACATATAAATCAAGTACAAAAATCAAACGAATATTCATATTTGACCTGATTGTTTATAGGTCATAATGCGTGATCAAAACCGAAAGTTTCTGTGATGAATGCCCTTGTACTGTTCATCATGTAAGAATTTATTCACTATGTAAGAATTCGTTCACCATGTAAGAACTTGTTTGTTATGCTTCAGAAGATTGGAGACTGACGAGAATTAGGGTTGAGATGGATTAATGATTGTACATTGAGCATTGACCCCCCTATACTGAATTTTATTGTTGTTAACAACCATTTGACCAATAAATATGAGAGATGCCCTCTCAAAAAAAAGAAAAAATTAAAAATGCTCTTTGAAAACAAAACAAACAATAGGTGAAACTCTTAAGAAAGGTTAAATAAAAGAACATCATAAAGGATAACACCTGTATCTGAAAGTGTTTTAAGAAGCAGGTGGTGAAACACCTCTCCTAGTTGAGGATACAGAATATTTAAATTCAGGACGCTAAGCGTAAAGTTCATATTACTAAGTAATCAAGTTGAGACAAGGTTCAAGTAAGACTAAAATTGACTATGGTCTATCATGTGTGGCAACATTTCTTCTTTTGTATTTTTCTGTCATTCTATGTGAAAAGATAAAAACTCTCTAAAATCAAAACCTTAATGTTTGTCAGGAATTACAAACCATGACCAGCTAATTAGGAGAAATAAGAGTCACATATACTGTCTAGGAGATTTAATGGTTCATAAAGTATACTTATTGTCAATTACTTCAAACATGACTGGAACTTAAAAAAAATGGCATAGTCATAGATCTGTTTAGAGTTAGTTACAATGCAATTGACAAGAAACTTTGATTATTATTGTGACATACATTTTAAAATAGTAACTAGAATTGCAAGTGTTAACATTAGCATTACCAGAGCTCTAGAGATTTCATACAGTTTCTGGGATATTTTTATTAATAGCACATAGCCACATAAATAAAATTAAAAAGGTTTAACATCATCCTATTTCACAATACATCCCATGGAGTTTGACTCAACAAACAAGCCTAATCAGTTTAACTTCTCCCTTTTACAAGGAGAGAACAAATCCTTTGAGATATTCCAGGAACTCTCTGGAAATTTTCAAAGTTACTTCAAGGTCAAAAGGACTTAATTTGGAATTTGATTTGGGGAAAGTTTGTCAAAAATATCAAAAGGTTTCAGCACTTTGTGAAATGGGATCATAGGTTACTATGAAACAATACTTAGTTACCCATTTAATCAAAATGACAAAGACTTTGCAGGCAAATACAAAAATTTAAACAGTTGCAGACAGCTTTAGCTCTTTCTCTTTTAATATTGAAGACTCAGGTTTTTTCTAAGTAAGAAAAGACCTGGGGAAGACAAAACAGAAAATCTTTGTTTTTCTAGGCAGATTAAACTAAAGGCAAATAAAAGCCTTTGCTAACAATTTTTAAAATTAATAACAGGATAGTAATCTAAGAAATCTGTCATTTTAACAGAGAAAAAACAGACTCTAATTTTTACTAGTGTACTCTTGATATTAAAAGTCATTATTAAATTCATTTTTATCTTAGTCACCTTGATCACACATTAAATGACTTTTCAAATACAACATTTCTACAAACTTTCTACAAATGTCCTTTTTAACATTCAGATTTCTCTAACTTCCCTCTCTAATTAAATATAAATAACCAGTCTCATTTTGGACAAAATTACTTTCTTTTCCTTCAACAAAAATATATTTCCATTCCTCATGCCTTCTTTTACCGAAAGTACACATCCTGCTTTTCTTGCATACAGAGGTGTTCCCCTTACTATTTCTAGTAACCTTAACCACAGATATTAATTAGAATTCTTCACCTTTAAAAATCTTAATTTCTAGTGAAACTAAGTAGTAAGCAATTATGAAGTATTACCACAGCATTCTTTAGATTGGCAAATTTATGAATATATTTCTTAGTTTCTAGAAACATGCTTCTTCATAGTGCATTCTTTCAGTTACACACAAAAAAAATGTTTACCAACAGGCCCCAATTCATCTTTAGTGTCTCAGTAATAAAGAAAAAATTTGATAAGCCTATATTCAGTAAATAAATTTTCATTATTTTGTCTTATTTGTAAATAATCTAGGTATTCAATGAATTTAACTCATCTCTTAGCAAAATCTTAAGGTTTCAGGTTACCAAAAGATCTGGGAAAACTGTTTTAAAAGTTTACCTAAAACATTTTTCTCTTACTTACATCTATTCAGTTTACTTGTTCTTAGCAATTATATTTGATTATGCATAAAAACTTTATGAAACATTAGAGAAAGTCAACCATTGTTCTAAGTTAATTTTTGCTGACAAATTTTGCAATAGAGGTAACATGAACTTATTTAATTTGTGTCCCGACCTGCAGGACTATCAACGAGGGTTGATGACCTGGAGGAGAGAATTGAAAAAAAAAAAAGAGAGAGGCAAGGGACACAAAGAACGACAAGCAAGACAGGATGTCTGATCAAGCTGGCCCAGCTTATTGTTTGCAGGCTCAATTTATACAGGTTACCAAGTAAGGGGTGGGTCAGGAGATAACTGGACCTTAGGTGGTGCCGGCGGGGAGGTGTAGAGGGGTGAATGGGTCTTGGTTGGTGCTGGCGGGAATGGAGGACCTGGAAGAGAAGTGGGGAGTTCGCCATTTTGGGGGTGGGGGCCCTTGGGAGGGAGGTTTTAAGGGAGGGTCTTTCCCCTGGGGCAGAGGGTGTTTCTTGATTAACAAAGGACAGAAAAAGCACATGCTGCGAGGTAGCCTAACCACTGGCTCTAACCTAGAAAAGCACATGCTGAGAGGTAACCTAACCACTAGCTCTAACATAGGAGCTCACTAAATGCGTTTTTTGGTAATAGGGGAAAACTTGTTTCTAACGTGTGGATGGATTCATTTTTGCTGACTTTACAGGAAAGACTTTACTCAAACGTTGCTGTTGTCTTAAGGCTTTTGTGACCAAGTCTCCCTAAAGGCCCACAGGTTTGCTCCCAACATCTCCCCCATTTTTCTTATATTGGAACAGCCAGCCTAGCTCTGGCTGGGTCAAGGCCTGTGCCTGTCTTAGGTTGTACGGCTGAAGGAAATCCTTACCCGTCATGGGGCTATAGTCTTCTAGTGACTATACCCTGTTTTAGGTTGGTATTCCCTATACAACCATATCTTACACGTCATTGGCTAGCAGTCTTGACTTGATTTGTTGTAAGAATTAATATTTTTCAGTGAGAATTCTGTAAAGCTGAGCACTCCAAAAAAAAGGGGGGGTACAGGGGTCTGATCCTCAGTGGGTACCTGGTGCGTGAGGAGAACTCCTTTAGTCTTACAGACTGTGCTGAAGAGAAGGGAGTTGCTTAATTATGCACGAAATGTCCTTATTTTTTGAAGAGAGGAAGATGCTGGACACAAACCTCTATGCAATCAGACATGTCCCTCGAGGCAGGTTTTTCACTGCCGTTACCCTGGGTACTCAGCCAGCTTACTCAAGGACTCTCAGAAGAGTCATACTGACGTTCATATCTGCTGGAGGAGGGAGCTTACTCATCATGGCTATCGCGAGCAAGCCTGTGATAGTGGACTTGAATAGGCTTGCCAACAAGGGTGTCTATTTGCTTTTTTACAAGGCTCGTCAAATGTTTAAGAGCCCAAGGGCCGAAAGACAAGAGCAACATTAATCCTATGAGGGGGCCTAAGAGAGAGGGCAAAAGAGTAGTGAGCCATGGAGAGGTAGAGAACCAATTTTTATACCAACTTTCACTCTGCTCTCTTTCTATTGTTCTTTTCTCTAACCCTTCTCTGACCCTTCTCATACTATCTCTAACAACCCCTGTTTTGTCAGCATAGAAACAACACTCTTCTTTTAGGGCGGCGCAAAGCCTGCCCTGCTGCAGAAAGAGCAGATCTAGCCCCCTGCGGTTTTGGAGAACTACTTCAGTGAGGGATGAGATCAAATCTGTCAGGTCAGAGATTCCTTTTTGCAATTCTTGGATATCTTGGTCTATAGTGGCACTGAGTTCATGATAGCGAGAGTTAGAAAGAACTAGGGAAGAGATGCCTGTGCCAGCACCTACAGCCCCTAAGCCAAGCAAAACAGCAATAGTAACAGCAGTAATGGGTTCTTGGCGGGAGTGTTTAGGGAGGGAAGGGTCTGAAGATTGTTCCCATATATGGAAGAACTCGTCAGACCAGTAGTAAATAAGCCTGAGTATAACTTTTATAAGAACACAAAATCCATGTTCTTGTAATACGGGGTTGTAGACACAGGGGGTGAGTCCATCTAAGCAGGCCCAGCAGGTGTCATTGGGAGGGAACAATATATTGGGGTCCCCGTTCAATAGAGAAGATTTCTTGATAGAGGTGGGCATACCCACAAGGGATTTTTAGCAGAGTGTTAGTTATACAAGTCCCGTTACTGACTACCTGGGCTAAGGTTAGGCCTTCCCAACTATCGCATTCCCAATGGCAGTTGTAAGTATCATTGGAGGTGGAGAAATTGCCAGGGATGGCAGCACCTTCATAAAAGGGGGGGGAAGAGTGGTAACATAACCAACATTTGGCGGTAAGCTCAGGGGTGGTGGAATTAATACTAAGGAAGGTTTGATTAATGAGGGTGAAGACAAGGTCTTTAGAACTTGCTAAAGCGGGCATTGGCGGTGTAGGGGAGGGTTTAAGACTACTAGTTGTGAGGCTATGGTTAGGTGAGAGAGTGGAGGGCTTTGGTGGGGGAGGGTGCTTCCCACCTAGGACTGTATTTGGGCCTATGGCAATGGAAGGGGTGGCAGGGAACTCTTTAAGGAGTTTAATAGTAAAGGTGATGCCTTCATCATGATGGTCTTTATATAAGCAAAGACCCCAAGTATATCCTTGTGTCCAGCATGGGGCTTTTTTCCCTGGTTCAGTGAATTTGACTGAAAGAGGGTCGCACCAACCTCTAGTAGTAGTATTCTCCTGGTTTCACCCTGGAATCACATCGTCTGACCAAAAAGTACTGTTGTGGGTATAATTGGCCTTGACAGTGATATAATCCCAGGAAGAGGAGGGCTTCCAATAAGTGTCTCCTGTGGTCTCACACCCCCATGACACACAATAATAATCTGACTTGCCTCCGCATTTATGAAGGAGGTGACGGGGCCGGTGCTGCCCGGGGCAAACATAAAAGGAGTATGACCTAAGAACTGACCGGCGTCCTCGGTCAGAGCAAGCAGGGGAATCTAACGGACCACGAAGGGCACGAGGTGCTGCACTTTGGTCAAAAAGATCTTCTACACCCCAAGGGACTCCTGCACTGAGGGCCAGCTTACAGAGATTGGGCTGTAAAACGTTTGGCCACCCGACGTCTGGTGAGGTTTGAGAGTGGGACCAAACAACGTCTCCTCTTTCAGACAGAACTATCCAGGTGTAGTTCCAGGGGAAATGCCAGGACTTCATGGGTGGTGGTTCTGGCTGATGACTCAGAACTGTAGTCGTGATCAGGAGAATGAGGATTGTTGGCGACTGCATCTGCAATGGAAGGAGAATTTGTCTCAGGTGGAGAGGGAAACTCCAGTCTGGATGGTGGTGAGTTAGCAGTTTTAACTAGTCTCTCAGGGAGCCATTGAGGCTCGGAGTTTTGCTGGTCATAAATGCAGACGGACCCTCTGCCCCAGATTATAACAGGGTCAGGACCTTTCCATGCGAAGGTCAGTGAATCTTTCCATTTTACTAACACTTGAAGCTCACTGGTTTTTGGGTGCCATAACTGATCAGCAGCTGAGCATCCGTGGGAGTCGAGCGTCAAGAAATTAATGACAAACAAGGCTTGGCTAAGTTGGATATGGGGGCTGATAGTTGTATACACGAGGGGATTGTTCTTGAGGCGGGAGAGCGTGTTTTTAAGTGTTTGATGAGCTCGCTGTACAATTCCTTGTCCTTGGGGATTATATGGGATGCCTGTGATACGTTTTATCTGGAAGTAAGAACAGAAGCGCTGGAATTTAGCTCCTGTGTAACCTGACCCATTGTCGGTTTTTATGATCTTTGGCTTGCCTAGCACTGTAAAACAGCGCAAGGTGTGGGTAATGACATCTTTAGAAGTCTCTCCGGTAAGGGGCAATGCAAAAATAAAACCACTAAAGGTATCTATAGTAACATGAAGATATTTCATCTTTTTAAAGGGGGTGAAATGGGTGACATCCATTTGCCAAATTTCATTCGGGATCAGTCCCCGAGGGTTCACTCCTAAATGAGGAACAGGAAGATGTGGAGCACAGTCATTACATCTTTTGACAATTTCTCAGGCTTGCTCTCTGGTAATTTTGAACATGAGCTGCAGAGTATTTGCTGAAAGGTGGTGGAGGGAGTGAGCATGCTGAGCTTGAGTTACAGGTACACTACAAAAGGCTGGTGCTATTAAGGGAAGAGTATGGGTGGCTTGGTCAGCAAGGGCATTGCCTGCCAAAAGAGGGCTGGGAGTCCTGTGTGAGCTCGCAAATGGCCAATAAAAAAGGGTTTGGAGTGTCAGACTATGAGATATTGAATTTGTTTGAACAGATCAGTGGCGTTAGATGAAGTTTTAATAAAGGGAGTGGTTTCTAGGAGAGGTACTGAGTGGGCTATATAAGAGCTGTCTGTATAAAGATTGAAAGGGGTATTAGGGAGTGATTGGAGCACTTGGAGAACTGCATAAAGTTCAACAAACTGGGCAGATGAAAAAGAGGTGGATGGGGAGACAGGGGTTTTACCTTGAATAACATATGCTGCTTGCGCTGTTGCTGAGCCATCTGTAAAGATGAGGAGGGCTTCTTGCAAAGGAGAGGGGGAGGTAACTTTGGGAAAAACTTGGGAATGCAGTCTGCTAAACTGAATCAAAGGGTCAGTGGGATAATGATTATCTATGGTCCCAGCAAAGGAGGCACAAGTGATACCCCAGTCATCGTTGGTTTGTATCAACCAATCTATCTGCTCTGTAGTATATGGAACTACAATGATATCAGGATCTTTACCAAAATACTGTCTGCTTAACTTTCTCCCTTTTATAATAGAGGCAGTTAGGGAAAAGTAAGGTGTTATGACTTTTACAGGTTTGTTGGAGAGGTAGACCCAAAGAAGAGGCTTGCCTCGTTGTTCAGGGGTCTTGGCTGACTGCCAAAAAACTCCTACTGGAGCATGGGTGGTGGCACAAATGATAAGACATAAAGGAGAAGAGTAGTCAATCTGAAAGAGGTTTGTAGAGAGATAGCTTGATTTATCTGTTCTATAGCAGCAACTGCTAAGGGCTTTAGGTGCGGGGGTAGAGGGGATGTGAGTCGCCTGCTAGTAAATTGTTTAGGGGAGTTAAGCTTTCAGGGGGAAGTTTCAGGTATGGCCTTAAAAACTGTAGGTTGCCTAGCAATTTTTGAAAGTCGTGCAGCGTTTTGAGAGAGGAAGTTTGGAGCTCTATTTTGGGTGTGAAAATCCTGTGAGCCTGGAGGCTATAGCCTAGGTAAGTATAGGGTTCAGAAAATTGAATTTTATTGTGAGCAATTTTTAAATGACAGGCCTCTAGGGTTTCTATAAGGTGTTGAGAACAGGCAATGCTTTGGGCTTCATCAGGAGAAGCAATAAGAATGTCATCCATATAATGAAGGAAGTAAATATGAGGCCATTGTCTCCGGGGACTAGAACTCGAGCTATGAATTTTTGGGCTAGGGTAGGGCTATTCGCCATACCTTGGGGAATAATGCGCCATTGATACCTAGGCATTGGTTTGTTAAAATTAATTTGGGGAAGGCTAAAGGCAAAATGAACACAATCATCAGGATGCAGAGGGATAGTAAAGAAGCAGTCTTGCAGGTCTATAACAATTTTATAATAGTTAATGGGTATGGCTATGGGGGACGGGAGACTGGGCTGCAGAGTGCCCATAGGTACCATAACTTTATTAATGGCTTGAAGGTCTTGCAGGAGCCTCCATTTGCCTGATTTTTTTGCAATGACAAAGATGGGGGTATTCCAGGGGGAATTGGAAGGTTCAATATGACCTGCTGCCAGCTGCTCCTGTACAAGCTGTGTGGCTGCATGTAATTTTTCTGTCTTCAGAGGCCACTGATCAACCCAGACAGGCTCGGTTGTTTTCCATGTTATTTTATCGGCATACTGCTGGGGTACAGGTATGATTGTGGCCTCTAGGAGAAAGGGAATCCTTGTCCCCTTTTTTGAGTATTTGATATGATGGTCACAGGAGTTTTAATGCCTTGTGCATTCTTTCCTAACCCTTGGCCTGGCAAGTAGCCTTGTGTCAGCATCTGCCTGGTCACTGACTTATTTGGGCTACACATAATAATATTCATTTGAGAGAGAATGTCTTGTCACCATAAATTGACTGGAAGCTTAGGAATTACAGAGGGAATAACTGTCCCTGAATTCCCTTCTTGGTCTGACCAATGAATAGACTGGGAACTAACTTGAGGGTTTTGAGACTGCCCGATTCCTTGTAGGTGGGTAGTGGAGTCTGTAAGGGGCCAGGAAGAGGGCCACTGCTCTTTAGCAATAACAGTGGCATCTGCTCCTGAGTCTAGGAGGCCTTGAAAGGCTTTCCCATTTAGGGACAGAGTTAACATGGGGCAGGCGCGCGTGATTTGTTGAGCCCACTAGACATCTGTGGTGCCGATGTCACCCATTTCGCAGTGCTCTTTAAGGCACTTGTTAGAGGAAGGGATGAGGGGTAAGAGGAGAAGTTGGGCAAGAGTAGTTTTTGCTGGGATGTATAGGGGGCCCTTAAGCGTGGAGGCTAAGATTTGGATATCTTCCTTGAAATCTGGATCAATTACTCCAGGGTGTATTTGAAACCTTTTTAGGGAGGCTGAAGCACGTCCCAGAATTAAGCCAAAGGTGTTATGGGGGAGGGGTCCTTGGATGCCTGTCTGCAAAAGCTTTGCCCCTTCTTCTGGAGTCAATATTGTGCTGGTGGTGGAACAGAGGTCCAATTGTGGGCTGTTTTTTTGTGGCTCTCCAGAGGTCTGAAGTTGACTTTGGGTTACTGTCTGACATTGATTTTGGGTCGCTGTTGAGGGGATGAACCCACTTGCCCCAGGGTTCATCTTTTGCAGGGGGGCCAGCGGCTGCCCCCTGAAGGGGTTTCCTTGGTTCTTAACAGGGAGGGCCAGACCTTGTATATCGGTTTTTGACAAACAGTCTCTAGCCCAGTGATATCCTTTTTGACATTTGGGACAAGGGGTAGAGGGGGGGAATGGATTAGTTGATTTAGGGGCATTGCCTGAACCACTAGGGAGGGGCAGATTAAAGCTAGAATTGGGGGGTCGAGGGTTTTGAGGCAGTGGGCAATCTTTGGCAAAATGACCAGGGTGCTTGCAATTAAGGCAAGTTTTTTTGTGTCGAGCTAATGCCTGCCATTTGCGAGGCAACTCCAATAGCCAGTCCAATGGCATGACTAGTTCCGGCGTCTGCGCAGAGGCGCACAAAGTCAGATACTGACTCTTTACGATGATGTCGAAGCAGGTCCTGGCAGACTGCATTGGCATTTTCAAAAGCTAGTTGCTTGATAAAAGGGTTATCAGGATCTTGGATTCCGAACATGCATTCGGCAGTCTCCATAAGATGGCTGACAAAGGAGCTGTAGGGTTCATCTGCTTCTCACCGTATCTTAGTAAGAGTGGCAGTAGCAGCTCCTTTAGGGAGTAACTTTTTCCAAGCTCCAAGGCCAGCTTGTCTAACTTGAGGTAGGAGGCCTGTGGGAAAGCGTGCTTGGACTACTAGAGTGTTATAAGGAGCTTCACCTAGAATTCTTTTTGCTGTCCAGCCACGGGAACTGAGTCGAGTAAGATTTTTACTTTCAATTTCCTTTGCGAATTTGGCAAGCTCGGCTTTCCAGAGAACAAAGCCTCCTCCGCTTAAGGCTGCACGAGCAAGCTGATGGAATTCACTTCAGGTAAGCCAATCATTAGTGATAGACTCTAGCAGAGCTAGCATAAATGGAGCCACAGGCCCGTAATTGGAAACAGCTGACTTGAGCTTTTCCAAAGCTCGAATATCTAGAGGTGAAAAAGATGTGGCGGGAGGCCCGTCATTAGGATGCAGGCCCCGGTTAACTCGGTCCTCAGGGCCATCGTCTAAATTGCGGTCATTATGCCACAAATCTCTTTTGGTTCCAACCCCAGGAGCAGTACTCACGGGATGTTCCTCATCTATATCAGGGTCACCACTTTCTTCTTCAGGGTTGTCGGGGTCAAATAATCTAGGGGAGGGGCTCTGGGGAATAGAAACTCCACTCCGTAGGGAGACAGGGAAAGTTAAGACAGGGTTGGATGCTTTCTTTTGTTTTTGCCCAAGTGATTTTGAGGGGGGGGGGAACGCTCTTAGGAGGAGGTTTTGGGATGTAAGTTATGTGAGTCAATTTGGAGAGCTCTTGATCTAAATCATGGATGGCCTGCATGAGTTGAATCTGCTCTTTTCTGTTTTTGACCATGTGCCTGAGGACTGAGAGGTCATTTGTCATATGTAGACGCTCACGGGAGAGAGTTGATGAGACAGGAAACACTTGGTCAAGAACAGGGAAATAATAAGGTGGCAGTGGGAGGAAGGGAGGCAGGCTTACAGTTGGAGGGCGGGGCGCGGCGGCAGGAACAATAGCAGGGCCTTTTGATGGCCAGTCAGGATTATTATGGCGCACTGCCCCTTCCTCTAGCATGGCCTCATCAGCGGGACTAAGGGGCTCATCAGGGTTTAGGTTGATGAGAGTAGGGTAAATACTTGGGGGAGGAATAACAGGATCAGCAGAACTATCAAGGTGGGGGGGACGGAGAAAGAGACTCAATTGTTGGCAAGGGCGGGAGTTTGTTTGGGTCCTGGGAAGGGTTTGTAGTGGGATCTGAAGGATGTGTTTTAAAACAAGGGGAAGCTGGCCAGGAGGCTTCGGAAGAGGGACGAGAATGGGATTTCAAGATTTTTTCTCCCTCAATAACAATTTTCTGTAAATCAGGCCATTCGCGATGAACGTGCAGGATATCATTAATGAGATTCCAATAGCTAAATGCTGACTTTTTCTGGACCAAAAACTCTGTAATAGTCTTGAAGGCAATCACCCACCCATTGCCATTTCTTTTCACTAATGGTCCCTTCTTGAGGGAGCCAAGGACAGACATCTTCTAGAAACACAAAAAAACGTTTCAAATCTTTTTTCTTAACCCTTGTTCCTCATGTCCTAAGGGACTCCTTGAGTCCGGCTATAAATAATTCTTCTCGGGAGGATTCTTACCCCATAATAACTTACCGTCCTACTTCATCGCTGGGGAAATACACACGAGTCTGTCTCATGCCGGGTTCAGAATGTGGCAACTCAGGCTAGGGTCTCGCTGCAGACACCTCCTTTCATGGGTGGGCCTGCTCACCCTCCTGGGGGCGACATTCTCTCCTGTTTGGTCTGTCAGGCCTAGGAGGCCCCACATTGGGCGCCACTTGTCCCGACCTGCAGGACTATCCATGGGGGTTGACGACCTGGAGGAGAGAATTGAAAAAAAAAAAAAGAGAGAGGCAAGGGACACAAAGAATGATCAGTAAGACAGGATGTCTGATCAAGCTGGCCCAATTTATTGTTTGCAGGCTCAATTTATACAGGTTAGCAAGTAAAGGGTGGGTCAGGAGAAAATTGGACCTTAGGTGGCGCGGGTGGGGAGGTGTAGAGGGGTGATTGGGTCTTGGTTGGTGCTGGCGGGTACAGAGGACCCGGAAGAGAAGTGGGGAGTTCGCCATTTTGGGGGTGGGGGCCCTTGGGAGGGAGGTTTTAAGGGAGGGTCTTTCCCCTGGGGCAGAGGGTGTTTCTTGATTAACAAAGGACAGAAAAAGCACATGTTGCGAGGTAGCCTAACCACTAGCTCTAACCTAGAAAAGCACATGTTGCGAGGTAACCTAACCACTAGCTCTAACCTAGGAGTTCACTAAATGCATTTCTTGGTAATAGGGGAAAACTTGTTTCTAATGCATGGATGGATTCATTGTTGCTGACTTTACAGGAAAGACTTTACTCAAACGTTGCTGTTGTCTTAAGGCTTTTGTGACCATGTCTGCCTAAAAGCCCACAGGTTTTCTCCCAACAATTAGTAAACTTGGGTAGGATAAAACCATTATATTTAATGATGACAAATTTAGAGACATGTCTATTTTAAAGAAACCAATAACCTTAAATTAGTTGTAATACTAAATGTTTTCCCAGATCATGTCAGCCTGAAATTCATTTGTATTAGGTTTCTATTTTACTTCTTAATTTGAATGAATATGGAATTTTAAATTTATATAAATACTTAATTTTCTTTAAGCCAACTAAATAGAACTCTTTCAAATTAATTTTAGCAATACCCTCTGGAGGTAGAAAATGCCACATATCGACAATAAACATACATAAATAAACAGATTTAAATGATACCTTATAGTTTTTCATCTAAAACTTTTTTATTGATGACATAGGTATGATAATGCATAACTCATGAGTTTATAAATAACAGTTTAATCTCTGTACTGGGGTATGTGGTGGAGACTTGATATTCGGAGTATTCTAGTAACCATAATGTTGTTCATGTAATGGTGCATTAATGATAGCAAAATAAAATAAATAAAAACAAAAAAGTGATAATAAATAAAAAAATAAGAGTTTAATGTAAACTGTCACTGGCAGAGGAACAAATTAAGGCTACCTGCTCTTATCTCCTGGGCTGTTTACATTTCAAAGACATGGTACTATTTATAACTTCAAGAGACAGAGAAAGAAAACTGCATTTTTCTCCAAGAATGATTTTGGTATGCCTCTGAAGTTGAACTTTTTAGTTTTACAAAGATTTGTAAGATATGGACAATTTCTTTTCTTCTTAAATGCAGGACAGTTGTGCTAGGCTGGAGGAAGGAAAAACAAGGACATGCAAACAGAACAGAGAGATGCCATAGGGGGAGAACAGACCAGACCCCAAGGTCCATGCCTTATATGGAAAGGGGACAGCTCTCCCTGAATTCCATCCTTCTGATGTGCCAACTAAGACCCGGATGTCAGCCTCCTCCCTCTTGGAAGGAAAAATGTTTCTAGGTGTCTATTATGTCACCTTTAGCTAATCACACCTCTCCATGCCCCCTAGGGTAGCTTGCCCACTCCTCCCCCTTCTAATCCCTTAGAAACCCCCACCTCCCTGACAGCATGTGTCTTCCCCCAGTCTATGAAACCCAGAGAAGAACATCACCCGGGAGTTGCACTCAAATAAACTACCTGACCCTTTGTTGCCTCTCTTCGCCTGTTTATTTTGGTTAGAATTTATTAGAATTTATCTTACAAGTTGTACTTCCAATGTCCTGCTTTTTACATATCTACAAATGTTTGAAGGCAAATAAGAAGAGATTTGAACCGACTTTAATTTTGCTCTAATTATTTTCTTCCAACTTATTTAATGAGTCTCTAAGGCGATCCATTATACCAATAAGACAATTGAGATCTCACTTAGAAGAACTTTTTTTTTTTTTTTGAGAGGGCATCTCTCATATTTAGTGATCAAATGGTTGTTAACAATAAAATTCTGTATAGGGGAGACAATGCTCAATGCACAATCATTAATCCACACCAAGCCTAATTTTCATCAGTCTCCAATCTTCTGAAGCATAATGAACAAGTTCTTACATGGTGAACAAATTCTTACATAGTGAATAAGTTCTTACATGGTGAACAGTACAACGGCAGTCATCACAGGAACTTTCAGTTTTGATCATGCATTATGAACTATAAACAATCAGGTAAAATATGAATATTCGTTTGATTTTTATACTTGATTTATATGTGGGTCCCACAATCTCCCTTTATTATTATTACTATTATTATTTTTTTAATAAAATGCTTAAGTGGTAGGTAGATGCAAGATAAAGGTAGAAAACATAGTTTAGTGTTGTAAGAGAGCAAATGAAGATGATCAGTTGTGTGCCTATAGACTCTATGTTAATCCAAGCTAGACAAGGGCAATAAAACATCCATGGATGCAGAAGATTTCTCAAAACAGAGGGGGGGGAGGTTCTAAGCCTCACCTCTGTTGATCCCCAATTTATCATCTGATGGTCCCCCTGTGATTGTGCCTGTCTTAAGTTGTTCTCCCTTGAGGATTCTTACCCATCTCTGGCTAACCAGTCATCTTCCGGGGCCATACAGGAAAATGTAAATTTGGTAAGTGACAGAGAAGCCATATTGTTTGAAAAGGTTAGCTTTTTACTTCTTTGCAGATTTATACCCTGTGGCTTCTATGCCCAGCATTTGTCTTGAGGTATCTTTACCACTTGAAGGAGTTACGATACTCGGTAAATTCGATAAAAGGCACAAATTCTATTTAAGGGTTGTAATTAGGAAGGAAGAAGAAAAGCTATAGAGGTAGCAGATGGGAGAAAACATGGGAAGATTTATTATTTCTTTGACATGTCTTCTTGTAGAGTAACTTAAGCATGAATAGGTATTAAACAACTAATTAAATTGCACACACACATTAACATAATAGGAATACAGTTACATAACCAAAGCAGTTCTATAATTACCAGCTATCTCCAGTGAAACCAAGAAAACCAGTTAGGCATTCTAGGCATTTGTGAAAATTTATCTATGATGGATATGATGGATATTGTCCAACTGTACTTGAACAGTCTGAGAGAAATCAGACAAATTAAAACAACCCATTCCTGGGAACTGTTCACATCCCATATTTTCTTTTAACAGTAGATGTCTGTAGTTGTAAGATTTTGGAGTACTACAACTTGCACTTCTCCTAATTCTTGGTTGAGTTCCAATAGTATAGATCCAGTCAAATTTGTTGTTTTACTGTATGCACAGGCCAGCTTAGATATCTCCTTCTTCATTCCAAATTCAGGTCCAGGAACCAGTGGGATGAATGCAGCTACAACTGCAGCATTGCCTGGATCTTTGTTCAGGTTTTTGATGATCATCTTCTGGTATGTCCCTTCCAGAGAGTGCTGATGTTGGAAGTTCTTCTTCATATCGTATCTTAGTTAATTTTCTGGGTAGCCAAGTTAGGCTTTGATCCTCTGTATAAACACAAACAGACCCTTTGCCCACACTTTGATATGCCCTTTATACCATTGTGTAGAACTCATTGGAGGTCACCATACAGGAACTGATTTTTTTCTTTTTTTTAAGAGAAAGGAATATTATCAGAAAAATACACCTCCACAGGCAATCATCTGACACCCTTTAAGTGATCAAAATTAAGGACATTTAAAGCATGCATTAATCATTGATTTACAGTTAGTTTTATCCTATCAGGGAAAATCCCCCTTTTCTTTCTTTCTTTCTTTTTGTTCTCATTAATCTACACTTACATGAAGAATATTATATTTACTAGGCTCTCCCCTATACCAGTTCCCCCCTATAAACCCCTTTGCAGTCACTGTCCATCAGCATAGCAAATGTTGTAGAAACACTACTTGTCCTCTCTGTGTTGTATAGCCATAGCCTTTCTCCCACTCCCCTCCATTATGCATGCTAATCTTAATAACCCCTTTCTTTCCCCCACCTCTTATCCCTCTCTACCCACCCATCCTCCCCAGTTCCTTTCCCTTTGGTACCTGTTAGTCCATTCTTGGGTTCTGTGATTCCGCTGCTGTTTTGCTCTTTCAGGTTTTCCTTTGTTCTTACACTCCACAGATGAGTGAAATCATTAGGTATTTCTCTTTATCTGCTTGTCTTATTTCACTAAGCATAATACCCTCCAGCTCCATCCATGTTGCTGCAAATGATTGGATTTGCCCTCTTCTTATGGCACAGTATTATTCCATTGAGTATATGTACCACATCATCTTTATCCCTTCATCTACCGATGGACATTTAGGTTGCTTCCAATTCTTGGCTATTGTAAATGGTGCTGCGATAAATACAGGGGTGGATCTGTCTTTCTCAAACTTGATTGCTGTGCTCTTAGGGTAAATTCCTAGGAGTAGATTTCCTGGGTCAAACGGTAAGTCTGTTTTGAGCATTTTGATGAACCTCCATACTGCTTTCCACAATGGTCAAATGGTAGTCTGTTTTGAGCATTTTGATGAACCTCCATACTGCTTTCCACAATGGTTGAACTAATTTACATTCCCACCAGCAGTGTAGGAGGGTTCCCCTTTCTCCACAGCCTCACCAACATTTGTTGTTGTCTGTCTTTCAGATGGCAGCCATCCTTACTGGTGTGAGGTGATACCTCATTGTAGTTTTAATTTGCATTTCTCTGATAATTAGTGATGTGGAGAATATTTTCATGTTTCTGTTGGCCATCTGTATTTCTTTTTTGGAGAACTGTCTGTTCAGTTCCTCTGCCCATTTCTTAATTGGATTATTTGATTTTTGTTTGATGAGGCATGTGAGCTCTTTATATATTTTGGATGTCAAGCCTTTATCGGATCTGTCATTTCCAAATATATTCTCCCATACTGTAGGGTTCATTTTTCTTCTACTGATGGTGTCTTTTGCTGTATGGAAGATTTTCAGCTTGTTATGGTCCCACATGTTCATTCTTCCTGTTGTTTTTCTTGCCCGGGGAGATATGTTCAAGAAGAGAACACTCATGTTTATGTCTAAAAGGTTTTTGCCTATGTTTTTTCCCAAGAGTTTAATGGTTTCATGACGCCTATGTTTTTTCCCAAGAGTTTAATGGTTTCAGGTCTTTGATCCATTTTGAATTTACTTCTTGTATATGGGGTTAGACAATGGTCCAGTTTCATTCTCCTACATGTAGCTGTCCAGTTTTGCCAGCACCATCTGTTGAAGAGACTGTCATTTCACCATTGTATGTCCATGGCTCCTTTATCAAATATTAATTGACCATACATGTCTGGGTTAATGTCTGGAGTCTCTAATCTGTTCCACTGATCTGTGGCTCTGTTCTTGTGCCAGTACCAAATTGTCTTGATTACTATGGCTTTATAGTAGAGCTTGCAGTTGGGGAATGAGATCTCCCCAACTTTATTCTTCTTTCTCAGGATTGCTTTGGCCATTCAGGGTCTTTGGTGTTTCCATATGAATTTTTGATTTATTTGATCCAGTTCATTGAAGAATGTTGCTTGTAATTTGATAGGGATTACATCAAATCTGTATATTGCTTTGGGCAGGATGGCCGTTTTGACAATATTAATTCTTCCTAGCCACGAGCATGGGATGAGTTTCCAATTGTTAGTGACCCCTTTAATTTCTCTTAAGAGTGACTTGTAGTTTTCAGAGTATAAGTCTTTCACTTCTTTGGTTAGGTTTATTCCCAGGTATTTTATTCTTTTGGATGCAATTGTGAATGGAGTTGTTTTCCTGATTTCTCTTTCTGTAGGTTCATTGTTAGTGTATAGGAAAGCCACAAATTTCTGTATGTTAATTTTGTATCCTGCAACTTTGCTGTATTCCGATATCAGTTCTAGTAGTTTTGGGGTGGAGTCATTAGGATTTTTTTATGTACAATATCATGTCGTCTGCAAATAGTGACAGTTTAACTTCTTCTTTACCAATCTTGATTCCTTGTTTTGTCTGATTGTCGTGGCTAGGACCTCCAGTACTATGTTAAATAGCAGTGGGAGAGTGGGCATCCCTGTCTAATTCCTGATCTCAGAGGAAAATCTTTCAGCTTTTTGCTGTTCAGTATAATATTGGATGTGGGTTTATCATATATGGCCTTTATTATGTTGAGGTACTTGCCCTCTATTCCCATTTTGCTGAGAGTTTTTGTCATTAATGGATGTTGAATTTTGTCAAATGCTTTTTCAGCATCTATGGAGATGCTCACGTGGTTTTTGTCTTTATTTTTGTTGATGTGGTGGATGATGTTGATGGATTTTCTAATGCTGTACAATCCTTGCATCCCTGGGATGAAACCCACTTGGTCATAGTGTAGTATCCTTTTGATGTATTTTTGAATTCGGTTTGCTAATATTATTTGAGTATTTTTGCATCTATGTTTATCAGGGATATTGGTCTGTAGTTTTCTTTTTTGCTGTGGTCTTTGCCTGGTTTTGGTACTAGGGTGATGTTGGCTTCATAGAATGAGTTTGGGAATATTCCCTTCATCTATTTTTTGGAAAACTTTAATGAGAATGGATATTATGTCTTCCCTCTATGGCTGTTAAAATTCCGAGGTGAATCTATCTGGCCTGGGCGTTTTGTTCTTTGGTAGTTTTTCGATTACCGCTTCATTTTCGTTGCTGGTAATTGGTCTGTTTAGATTTTCTGTTTCTTGCTTGGTCAGTCTTGGAAGGTTGTATTTTTCTAGGAATTTGTCCATTTGTCCTAGGTTTCCCAGCTTGTTAGCATATAGGTTTTCATAGTACTCTCTAATAATTCTTTGTATTTCTGTGGGGTCCGTCGTGATTTTTCCTTTCTCGTTTCTGATTCTGTTGATTTTTATTGACTCTCTATTCCTCTTAATAAATCTGGCTAGAGGCTTATCTATTTTGTTTATTTTGTTGAAGAACCAGCTCTTGGTTTCATTGATTATTGCTACTGTTTTATTCTTGTCAATTTTATTTATTTCTTCTCTGATCTTTATTATGTCCCTCCTTCTGCTGAACGTAGACCTCATTTGTTCTTCTTTTTCCAATTTCGATAATTGTGACATTAGACCATTCACTTGGGATTGTTCTTCCTTTAAATATGCCCGGATTGCTATATACTTTCCTCTTACTTTTGCTGTATCCCACAGTAGTTGGGGCTTTGTGTTGTTGTTGTCGTTTGTTTCCATATATTGCTAGATCTCCATTTTGATTTGATCATTGATTCATTGATTATTTAGGAGCGTGTTGTTAAGCCTCCATGTGTTTGTAAGCCTTTTTGCTTTCTTTTTACAGTTTATTTCTATTTTTATGCCTTTGTGGTCTGAAAAGTTGGTTGGTAGGATTTCATTCTTTTGGAATTTACTGAGGCTCTTTTTGTGGCCTAGTATGTGGTCTATTCTGGAGAATGTTCCATGTGCAGTTGAGAAGAATGTGTATCCTATTGCTTTTGGATGTAGAGTTCTGTAGATGTCTGTTAAGTCCCTGTGTTTTAGTGTGTTGTTCAGTGCTTCTGTGTCCTTACTTATTTTCTGTCTGGTGGATCTGTCCTTTGGAGTGAGTGGTGTGTTGAAGTCTCCCAGAATGAATGGATTGCATTCTATTTCCTCCTTTAGTTCTGTTACTATTTGTTTCAGATATGGTGGTGGCTGCTTTGCTATTCAGGATCTTTTTCATATGAATTTTAGAACTATTTGTACTAGTTCACAAAAAACCCTTTTGGAATTTTGACACAGATTGCACTGAATCTGTAAATTGCTTTGGCTGGAATGTGCATTTTGACAATATTAATTATTCCTATCCATTAGCACCAAAATCCATAAGATTTCCACTTATTTGAATCTTCTTTAATTTCTCTCAGTTGTCTTACAATAGTGTATAAGTCTTTCATTTCCTTGGTTATATTTATTCCTAGGTAGTTTATAATTTTTGATGCAATTGTAAATGGAATTGTTTTCCTGATTTCTCTTTCTTTTACTTAATTGTTTGTATTTGGGAAAACAACAAATTTCTGTATGTTAATTTTGTATCCTGCAACATTGCTGAATCCAGTTATTAGTTTCAATCACTTTTAGGTGGAGTCCTTAGGGTTTTCTATGTATAATACCATGTCATCTACAAATAAAGATAGTTTATCTTCTTCTTACTAATTTGGATGACTTTTATTTATGTGCGTTGTTTGATTGCTGTGGTTGAGACATCCTGTTCTATGCTGAATCAGGGTGATTAGAGTGGGCATCCTTGTCTTTTCTTTTTGGTATCATTAACCTACAATTACATGAGGAACTTTAGGTTCATTAGACTCCCTGCATCACCAAATCCACCCCATAAACCCCATTACAGTCAGTGTCCATCAGCTTAGTAAGATGCTGTGGAATCACTACTTGTCTTCTCTGTGTTATACAGCCCTCCCCATGTCACACCCCACATTATACATGCTAATCGTAATGCCCTCTTTTCCCCCTCAACCATATACTTCCCTTCCACCCATCCTCCTCAGTATCGTACCCTTTGGAAACTGTTAGACCATTCTTGGGTACTGTGTTTCTGCTGTTGTTTTGTTCCTTCAGTTTTTTCTTGATTCTTATACTCCACATATGAGTGAAATCATTTGGTACTTGTCTTTTTCCACCTGGCTTATTTCACTGAGCACAATACTCTCTAGCTGCATCCATATAGATGCAAATAGTTGGATTTGTTTTCTTCTTATGGCTGAATAATATTCCATTGTGTATATATACCACATCTTCTTTATTAATTCATCTACTGATGGACACTTAGGTTGCTTCCATTTCTGGGCTATCGTAAATAGTGCTGCAATAAACATATGGGTGCATCTGCCTCTTTCAAACCAGGATGCTGCATTCTTAGGGTAAATTCCTCAGAGTGGAATTCCTGGGTAAAATGCTATTTCTATTTTCAGCTTTTTGAGAAACTTCCATACTGCTTTCCACAATAGTTGAGCTAATTTACATTTCCACCACCAGTGTAGGAGGGTTCCCCTTTATCCACAACCTCTTAAACATTGGTTTTGTTTGTCTTTTGGATGGTAGTGATCCTTACTGGTTTGAGGTGATGTCTTATTATGGTTTTAATTTGCATTTCTCTGATGATTAGCGATGTGGGGCATCTTTTCATGTATCTATTGGCCATCTGAATTTCTTCTATAGAGAACTGTCTATTCAACTCCTCTGCCCATTTTTAAATTGAATTGTTTGATTTCTTGTTGAGGTGCATGATCTCTTTAAATATTTTGGATGTCAACCCTTTACTGGACCTGTCATTTATGAATATATTCTCCCATACTGTAGGATGCCTCTTTGTTCTATTGGTAGTGTTCTTTGCTGTACAGAAACCTTTCAGCTTGATATAGTCCCAGTTGTTCATTTCTGCTTTTGTTTCCCTTGCCCGGGGAGATATGTTCATGAAGAAGGTGCTCATGTTTATGTCCAAGAGAATTTTTCCTGTTTTTTTTCTAAAAGTTTTATGGTTTCATGACATACATTCAGGTCTTTGATCCATTTTGCATTTGCTTTTATGTATATGGTTAGACAGTTATCCAGTTTCATTCTCGTACATGTAGCTGTTCACTTTGCCAACACCAGCTGTTGAAGATACTGTCATTTCCCCATGGTATGTCCATGGCTCCTTTATTATATATTAATAGACCTTATATGTTTGGTTGAATGTCTAGACTCTCTATTCTATTCCTCTGGTCTGTGGCTCTGTTCTTGTGTCAGTACCAAATTGTCTTGATTACTGTGGATTTGTAGTAGAGCTTGAAATTGGGCAGCGATATGCCCCCTGCTTTATCCCTCCTTCTCAGGATTACTTTGGCTATTTGGAGTCTTTTGTTGTTCCATATGAATTTTTGAACTGTTTGTTCCAGTTTGTTGAAGAATGCTGTTAATAATTTGATAAGGATTGCATCAAATCTGTATACTGCTTGGACCAGAATGGCCATTTTGACGATGTTAATTCTTCCTAGCCAAGAGCATGGGATGAGTTTCCATTTGTTAGTGTCCTCTTTAATTTCTCTTGAGTGTCTTATAGTTTTCAGGTTATACCTCTTTCAATTCCTTGGATAGGTTTATTCCTAGGTCTTTTATTCTTTTTGATGCCATTGTGAATGGAATTGTTCTCCTGATTTCTCTGTCTCTTAGTTCATTTTTAGTGTATAGGAAAGCCACAGATTTCTGTGTGTTAATTTTGTATCCTGCAACTTTTCTGAATTCCGATATTAATTCTAGTTGTTTTGAAGTGGAGTCTTTATGGTTTTTTATATACAATATCATGTCATCTGCCAACAGGCACAGTTTGACCTCTTTCTTACCAATATGGATGCCTTGTATTTCTTTGTTTTGTCTGATTGCTGTGGCTAGATCCTCCAGTATTTGTTGAGTAACAGTGTGGACAGTGGGCATCCCTGTCTTGTTCCCAATCTTAGAGGAAAAGCTTTCAGCTTCTCGCTGTTAATTATAATGTTGACTATGAGTTTGTCAAGTATGGCCTTTATTATGTTGAGGAACTTGCCATCTATACCTATTTTGTTGAGAGTTTTTATCATGAAAGGATGTTAAATTTCGTTGAATTCTTTTTGTGTGTCTATGGAGACGATCATGTGGTTTTTGTTATTCTTTTTGTTGATATGGTGGATGATATTTGTGGAGTTTCGCATGTTGTAACATTCTTGTATCCCTGAGATGACTCCCACTTGGTCATGGTGTATGATCCTCTTGATGTATTTTTGAATTTGGTTCATAATATTTTGTTGAGTATTTTGCATCTATGTTCATCAGGGATATTGGTATGTATTTTTGTTTTTGGCGGGGTCTTTGCCTGCTTTTGGTATTAGGGTGATGCTGGCTACATAGAATGAGTTTGGAAGTATTCCCTCATCTTCTATTTTTTTGGAAAACTTTGAGAATGGGTATTATGTCTGATAAAATTCCACAGTAATTATATCTCTTTCAGGGGTTTTGTTCTTGGGTAGTTTTTGATTACCGCTTCTATTTTGTTGCTGGTAAATGTTCTGTTTAGGTTTTCTGTTTCTTCCTTGGTCTGTCTTGGAAAGTTGTGTTTTTCTAGGAAGTTGTTTATTCCTTTTAGGTTTTCTGGTTTGTCACCATATTGATTTTCACAGTATTCTCTAATGATTCTTTGTATTTCTGTGGAATCCATTATGATTTTTCCTTTCTTATTTCTGATTCTGTTGATGTGTGTAGATTCTCTATTTCTCTTAATAAGTCTGGCTGGGGTCTATCTGTTTTGTTTATTTTTTCAAAGAACCAGCTCTTGGTTTCATTGATTTTTTCTATTGTTTTATTCTTCTTAATTTTATTTACTTCTTCTCTGATCTTTATTATATCCCTTCTGCTGGCTTTTGGCTTCATTTCTACTTCTTCCAACTTCAATAACTGTGACTTTAGTCTATTGATTTGGGTTTTCTTCCTTCTTTAAACAGGCTTGGATTTATATACTTTCTGCTTAGAACTGCTTTTGCCCCACCCCACAGAAGTTGAGGCATTGTTCTGTTATTGTCATTTGTCTCCATATATTGCTTGATCTCTGTTTTAATTTGGTCATTCATCCATTGATTATTTAGGAGGATGTTGTTAAGCCTACATGTGTTTGCCCTACTTTTTGTTTTCTTTGTACAATTTATTTCTAGTATTATACCTTTGTGGTATGAGAAGTTGTTTCGTAGATTTTCAATCATCTTGAATTCACTGCAGCTCTTTTTGTGACATAGTGTGTTGTCTATTTTGCAAAATGTTCCATGTGCACTCGAGAAGATTGTGTATCCTGATGCTTTTGGGTGTAGAGTTCTGTAGATGTCAATTAGGTCCACCTGTTCTACTGTGTTATTCAGTGTCTCTGTATCTTCACTTATTTTATGTCAGGTGGATCTGTCCTTTGGAGTGAGTGGTGCATTGAAATCTCCAATGCATTAGAATCAATGCATTGCATTCTCTTTCCTCCTCTTATTCTGTTAGTATTTGTTTCACAATATTGGTGCTCCTGTATTTGGTGTATATATATATTTATAATGGTTATATCCTCTTGTTGGACTGACACCTATATCATTCTAGTGTGTGTTTTTCAGTGTGTTTTTCACTGCCTCTGGGTCCTTACTTATTTTCTGTCTGGTGGATCTGTCCTTTGGAGTGAGTATAATGTCCTTCTGTATCCTTGTTACTTTCTTTGTTTTGAAGCCTATTTTGTCTGATATAAATAGGGCAACACGTACTTTTTTCTCACTATTGTTTGCATGAAATATCTTTTTCCTTCCCTTCACTTTTAGCCTGTGAATGTCTTTGGGTTTGAGGTGAGTCTCTTGTAAGCAGCATATACATGGGTCTTTTTTTTTTTTTTTGAGAGGGCATCTCTCATATTTATTGATCAAATGGTTGTTAACAACAATAAAATTCTGTATAGGGGACTCAGTGCACAATCATTCATCAACCCTAATCCTAATTCTCAAAAGTCTCCAATCTTCTGAAGCATAACGAACAGATTCTTACATGGTGAACAAATTCTTACGTAGTGAATAAGGGTCTTGCTTTTTTATCCATTCTATTACTCTGTCTTTCAATTGTTCTTGCATTCAGTCCACGTACATTTAGTGTGATTCTCGAAAGATCTGTACTTATTGCCATTGCAGGCTTTCAATTAGTGGTTACCAAAGGTTCAAGGGTAGCTTCTTTACTATCTGTGTAACTTAACTCACTTATTAAGCTATTAAAAACACAGTCTGATGATTCTTTATTTCTTTTTTATTTTTCCTTCTCCATTCTTTACATGTTAGGTGTTTTATTCTGTAGTCTTTTCTGTTTCCTTCGACTGCTTTTGTGAGCAGTTGATTGCATTTTTTGCCTTTAGTTCATATTTAGTTGGTCTGCTTTCTTTGCTGTTATTTTATTTTCTCTAATGACATCTATTTTGCCTCAGGTGTGCTTCTATCTAGATCATTCCCTTTAAAATATTATGTATTGGTGGTTTGTTGGAGGCAAATTTCCTCAACTTTCACTTGTCTGGGAATCTTTTAATCCCTTCTCCTTATTTAAATGATAATCATGCTGCATACAGTATTCTTGGTTCAAGGCCCTTCTGTTTCATTGCATTAAATATGTCATGCCATTCTCTTCTGGCCTGTAAGGTTTCTATTGAGAAGTCTGATGATAGCGTGATGGGTTTTCCTTTGTGGGTGACCTTTTTTTCTCTCCCTGGCTACCTTTTATACTCTGTCCTTGTCCTTGATCTTTTCCGTTTTAATTACAATGTTTCCCTAATTGGGCCCCTTGTGCTGTGATATCTGTGGACTTCCATTGTCTGAGACACTATTTCCACCTCCAGTTTGGGGAAGTTTTCAGCAATTATTTCTTCAAAGAAACTTTCTATCCCTTTTTATGTCTCTTCTTCTGTGGTACGCCTATACTGTGTATATTGTTCAGTTTGGATTGGTCACACAGTTCTCTTAGTATTCTTTCATTCCTAGGGATCCTTTTATCTCCCTGTACTTCAGTTTTTCTGTGTTCCTGTTCTCTGATTTCTATTCCATTAGTGGCCTCTTGCACCTCATCCCGTCTGCTCTTAAGTCCTTCCAGAGTTGTTTTTTTTTTTTCTGTATACTCTCTCCTCACTTGATCCTTTAGCTCTTGCACATTTCTCTGAAGGTCCATCAGCATGGTTATGACCTTTCTTTTGAATTCTTTTTCAAGAATATTAGTTAAATATGTCTTTCTATGCTCCCTCTCAGAGTTTGTCTGGATGATTCTGGACTGGATCAAATTCTGCTGCCTTTTCATGGCTATAGAAGTAGTCTTGGACAGATGGCATGTGTGTTAGCTGGGAGAACAAAGTCCCTTCCTGCTTGCCATTAGCTTTGCTCTCCTTGGAGCACCTTCTGGTTTTATTTCCTGAGTTGCTGCCAGTGGCACAGCCAATGTAGCATCCCAGATCCCAGTGGGGAAGGGTGTGCTCTCCTGTGAGTATGGTGACCATTGGCACCCTGTCCTAGCTTCCTCTGTCTGTGCTCACTGGCTTTGCCTCCAAGTCTGGCCAAGGTGGCTGTGGAGGAGGCTCTTGAAGGTTTCTGTGGGTGCGGCTGCTCTCAGGCTGTTTCTCTGCTATGGCAGGCCTCAAGCTGGGGGGTGAATGGACAAGAGGCTGTTTATCACTGTGAGGGGCTTCAGAGCTGCACTGCCTCGCTTGGAGCTGGAGTGCTGGGATTTCCCTGGGATTCCTAGCTGCTGGGCATTGTATGCTGGGTTGCTTCCAACCAGCTATGAGGCCTGTGTCCCTTTAAGACTTTTAAAAAGCACTCGCTTTTCTTCTGTCCCAGGGGAGCTGGCTGTGGCGATCCACTCACAGATTTTACTGTTCTATCTCCCTAATATCCAGTGCACCATGCAATGTGTGTCTGCACTCCCAGTGTGGATGACTGGGGCTGGCTGTTAAGCATTCCTGGGCTCCCTCCCCCTCCCCACTCTGACTCCTCTCCTCCTTCCAGGAGCTGGGGTGAGGGGCCTCAGTTCCTGCCACACTGCTGCTTGTATCTTACCCCCTTCACAAGATTCTGAGTTCTCACAGGTGTAGATGTGGCCTGGCTGTTGCCTTGTATCTTCTGGTCTCCCTCTTAAGCGTAGTTGTATTTGTTGTATTTTCAAAAATATATATGGTTTTGGGAGGAGATTTCCACTGCCATACTCATGCCCCCATCTTAGCTCTTGCCCATTATCTTTTTCATGACATTAGAGGAAAAGGTTTCAACTTTTCACCATTAAGGATGATGTTATCCTTTATTATGTTGAGGTACATACATTGTATGCCCATTTTTTGAGAATTTTTATCATTAAAGGATGTAGAATTTTGTCAAATGATTTTTCAGCATCTTTTGAAAGGATCATGTGTTTTTTATCTCTCTTTTTGTTAATGTGGTGTATGATAATGATTGATTTACAAATACACCATACTTGCATACCTAGAAGAAACCCATTTGGTTGTGATGGATGATCCTTTAGATGTATTTTTGAATTTGGTGTGCTCACTTTTTTTGAGGATTTATATCTATGTTTATCAGGGATGTTGTTCTATAATTTTCTCTTTCTGTAGTGTCTTTGTTTGGAGTATTAGAGTGATACTGGCCTCATAAAATAAGTTTGGAAATAGTCCTTCCTGTTCTATGTTTTGTGATACTTTAAGAAGGATCATTATTGGCTCTTCTTTAAATGTTTGGTAGAATTCAGCTGTGAAGTTATATGCACATGGAATTTTGTTTTGGGAGATATTTTTATTTACCAATTTGATTTCATTGCTGATAATTGCTCTTTTCAGATTTTCTGTTTCTTCCTGGGTCAGTCTTGGGAGATTGCATTTTTCTAGGAAGTTGCCCATTTCTTCTTGTCCAATTTATTGACATATAATTTCTCATAGTATTCTCTAATAATTCTTTGTATTTCTGGAGTATCTGTTGTGACTACTACTTCTTCATTTCTGATTTCATTGATTTGTATACTCTTTCCTTCTTGATTAGTCTGGCAGAGGCATTACCTTTTTAAATTTATTTTCTAAAGGAACCATCTCTTAGTTTCATTAATATTTTCTATTGTTCTATTCTTCTTTGTAGTATTTAGTTCTACTGTGATATTTATTATGTCCCTCCTTCTACTAACTTTATTTTCATCTGTTCTTTTGTTTCTAGAGTCTTTTTGATTTTAGACTATTATTTGGGATTGTTCCTGTTTCTTGAGGTAGGTCTGTATTGCTGTGAACTTCCCTCTTAGAATGGCCTTTGTGGTGTCCCACAAATATTGGACTGTTTTATTTTTGTTTTCATTTGTCTCCATGTATTGCTTTCTTCCTGCTTCAACTTGGTCATTGAGCCATTAATTATTTAGAAGAATGTTGTTTGCCTCTACATGTTTGTAGGCTTTAAATTTTCTTTGTGTAATTTATTTATGGTTTCATACATTGTAGTCTGACAAGTTGTTTCAGACTTATATAGTTTCAATCCTCTTTAATTTATTGAGGCTCTTTTTGTGACCTAGTATTTGATCTATTCTGGAGAGCACTCCATGTACACTTGACAAGAATATGTATCCTCCTGCTCTTGGGTGGAATGTTCTGTAGATATCTTTTAAGTCCATGTGATCTAATGTATTGTTCAATGCCTCTGTTTCATTACTTATTTTCTTTCTGGTTGATCTGTCTATAGTTGTGAATAGTATGTTAAGATCTTCTACAATAAATGTGTCATAATTGATTTCCCCCTTTAATTTTTCTAGTGTTTGTTTTACATGATTAGGTGCTCCTTCATTGGGTGAATAGGTATTTATAATGGGTATATCCTCTGGTTAGGCTGACCCCTTTATCAACATGTAATGTTTCTTCTTGTCTTTTCTAACTTTACTTGTTTTGAAGTCTATTTTGTTGAACATAAGTACTTTTACTCCTCCTTTTTTCTCCCTATAGTTTGCATGGAATATCTTCTTCTATCCCTTCACTTTTAGTCAAGTATGTCTTTGGGTCTGAAATGAGCCTCTTCTAGGCAGCATGTAGATGGGTCTTGTTTCTTTATCAATTCTACCACTCTGTTTTTTGATAGGTAAATTCAGTCCATTTCAGGTAATTATTGACAATTATGAACTTATTGTCATTTTATGAATTGTTTTCTGATTGTTTTTAAAGCTCCTCTCTGCTCCTTTCTTCCTCTCTTATGCTTTTCTCTTTTTTGATGGGTTTCTTTAATATTGTGATTGTATTTCTTTCTTTGAATTTTTTGTGTTTCTCTATAGATTTTACGTTTGTGGTTACCAAAGTTTCAAAGATAGCTTCTTGACTATGTAACAGTCTACATGTACTTGCTAATTGCTCTGTTTCAAACACAGTCTAAAAGTTCTTTTTTTCTTCTTCACACTTTATGTATTAGATGTCATAATCAAAATTATTTAGTTTTAGAAACATGTCCATCTACAGCACTTTAACATTTCCTGTAATGCTGGTTTTGTTGTTATAGATTCTTTGAGCCTTCATTTATCTGGAAATTGTTTAATCCCTGCTTCAAACTTAAATGATAATCTTGTCAGGTAGAGGATTCTTGGTTGAAAATCCTTCTCTTCCAATATATTAAATATTTCATGCCACTCTCTTCTGGCATGTAGTTTCTGCTGAGAAGTCTGCTGATACTTAGATTCAGATCAGGTTGCCCTTATAAATAATCTTTTTCTCCTCTGGCTGTTTTCAATTATCTCTCCTTTCTTTAATCTCTGCCATTTTATTATGATGTCTTGGTGTTGTCTTACTGGGGTTCCTTTTGTTAGGAGTTCTGTGAACTTCCATGACCTGAGTGTGTATTTCCTTCCCCAAATTGAGGAATTTTTCTAATATTATTTCCTCAAAGTGACTTTGTATCCCTTTGTCTCTATCTTCTCCTTCTGGTACCACTATTATGTGAATTTTGTTTGGTTTGGATCAGCTACACAGCTTTATTATTATTTTATTCCTAGAGATCCTTTTTTCTCTGTTCCTTAGCTTTGTTATGTTCCTGTTCTCTAATTTCCACGTCATTGATTGTCTCCTTTACTTGCAGGAATCTAATACTCATTCCCTACATTTTGAGTTTCATTTTAGTGACTGTATTCTTCAGTTCTTCTATCTGTTTGTTGATGTTCTCCCTGAGATATTTAATACATTACTGCAGATCAGTGAGCAGATATATGACTTACTTTGAAACCTTTATCAAGAAGATTAGTGATCTCTATTTCATTTGGCCCTCTTTCTGATGTCACCCTGTAGTTTTGTTTGGAACATATCCCTCTGCCTCCTTATTTTTGTATGTGTTTCCATGTTTCTTCCATTGTATTAGAAGAATCTGATTTGCTTCCTTATCTAGAGAGTAATGGTTTTATTAAGAAGGTGTCCTATAATTCCTTGAAACTCAGAACCCTCTCTCCAGTGCCTGATTCTCCTTTGTGGTGGAGCCCCAGTTGTTGTTGGTGGACTATGTGTAGGGGGTCACCTTTCTGTTTGTCTGCCAGCAGTGGTTTATCTCAATGTGCTGAGGCAACTGTTTTGCATCAGCAGGGCCTATATGACCAGAGCAGTGGTTTCTGCTGGGAACATTATTGGCAGTGCTTCTCTCTTCCTGCTATGTAGTGATTGCAGGGATGTTTGATTAACAAGGTGGGTGGGGTGTTTACAGAGAGAGTTGCATAATGGTAGTGTGCACAGGTTCATAGGGGTGGCAAGTCACCTGGTTGTGAAGCCCTTAGGTGCTCAACGTGGCAGCAAACCATGCAGTAGGAAGGCACAAAGGCACACAGCAGCAGCAGTGTGGCATGCCATCGTGGCAGCTTTGACAGTGAGAATCACATGCTGTGTGTGCTTAGGCAGCGAGTTACATAGTGGAGTCTTACCAGCTTATGGTGGTGGTGATGTGCATGGTGGGGGAGATGTGGCACAAGGGTGATTGGAGGTAGCAGGTTTGGTGGTGAGGGATCACACAAGTGGTGGAGGCAGTCACACCTCAGTGGCAAACAGCTGCAGCAGTAGAGAGTCCTGCAGGTACTCCCTAGCAGCAGTGAGGCATGCAGCACCCACTGAGTTTGACCACCCATGGGGAGGAAGGAGTTTTAGGAGATGGCTCCTGGAGGAGGCATCTCCACAGTTAGTCTGAGAACTGGGAGAGTCTCCCTATGGCTGCCATGTGGCAAAATCAGACAATGCTTAGCTGATTGGGCTGGTGTGTCAGTGGCACATGGGAAGGCAACTCTGGGCTCAATTTCCAGTGAGGAGGATGGATGAGCTATAGCTCCTGAGAGTGCTCAATCAAATGGGCTTATGGGGGCTGAAGAGATATCATCCTCATGCCCTTTCTCCTGCAGAGACAAGAGAAAGGTTTCCATCTTGCCTTCCTACTCTGCCATCTTGAGGCTCTCCCACCCACTTGGTTTTCTTATATGCACATTAACAGCTTTAGTTAAGCCTTGGGTCTCTTGGAGCCAAAGTAATACCTACAATGGATGTGCCTTGGGGTTGGGGAACATATGGTGTACAGTGTACCTTGTTGCAGAGAAGGTTTTTTTGAGGTTGGAAGGTAACCTAGTGTCAATCTAACCTGTTTGATTGGTTATCCTATATAGCCTATATATAATTTCCACATCATTGATTGTCTCTTTATCAATAAGCTTATCCTAAAATAGGAATATGAGTTATATAGGGAATACTCTAACAGCCATTAAGTGCTTGGCTCATTCCCACCAGCCCTGTAGCTATGGCTTCCAAGATGTCCCTTGGTCACAGCCTTTATCTCATGTGCACATTAACCCACAGCAAAGTTCATCTGAATAGACTTCAGTCTGGTAAGAATCGTGGACTCACCAGTCTGTAAACCCAGTTCAAATAACAGTCTTATAGGACCCATACCTGTGTCCTGTCCTGATATTTTTCCTCCTTATGACTGACAAATCAAAAACTGTGTAGCTCTCTGATATAAAAGGTTTATTTAGCCTTTGCAGATGCAGCCAGAAAAGGACTGAGTCCTGGAACAAAAAGTTTCTGTTTCACCAGTGTTGCTCTGAGATGTGGGGGTTCCCTGCTTTGGGCAAGTTCATTATGAATTCATTAAGAATGAATAAAGACAACAGAAAGTTGGGGGTTAAAGGGGTTCATACCAAGTTTATTCTGAGGCAGTGACCGAGCTATGTATAAGTGGCAAAGACAGCTCAGTCTCTCCTGGCTCCAGCACTGCACTCTCTTGCGTTCCCCAGCACAGGCCTCTCTTCTTCCTTCCTAGCAATGGCGCTCCATGGCTTCTCTCTCCTGCTTCCTCTCACCACTCCCTAAGTTCTCCACTTCTCTCCTCCCACCACTCTCTCTGATCTCTACTTCCTTACCCATAGTATGAGGAGGAACTCTGAGGGCAGGTGTCTATGGTGACTGGCAGACACCATACCAATTATATCTAGGCACTTGTGTTCCCTATCCACCCCTCCCTTGGGCTGGGACTTCTGTGACTCATGGTTTACTCTTGGCAGCTCTGTCAGCCAATAAATATCCTTCCACCCAAAGGTATGCAAAAAGGCTCTTTTATATATAAAGTGGGTGATGTTAAAGCTAGGTGAAAATCCTGCCCATGAAATGTCCATTTCTCTAAAACCAGCTGCAAAGCCAGTTCTCAGAAATATCTTGCCACTAGACTCAAGAAACAGGTGGTACTCTAACAAGTCTCAAGGTAAGAAAGTTCTCTACATTGACTTCAGATAAGGAAGGCAAGCTAACTCAAAGCAAGGAAAGTCCTGGAGTAGGTGACTAGTAAATAGAGCAGGCTTGTGGGTGGTTGTGGATGGTCATACACTGGTCATGCACAAGGAGGATGTGCTGGTCCTGGAAACCTTCTAGATGCTTGTTGAAATGACTTCATCCAGAATCATGGAGTTTCCGGTGAGCTTTGGTCCAGGCATATTGACTGATAAACCTCTTTTGTCTCTTCCCTTCATTCGCCTGCCCGTATGTCACTTAGTTTAGAAAATTTCAGAATTTTTCCTTATCATGACAAATGACACAGAAGACGAAGAAAAACGACGACATTTTCTAGGAGGAAATGTATCAGTAAAACCAAGAGTACTCTGCAAAATTTAGCAGATTCATTAAGCCCAAGTAACTAGTTTCATAAATATTTTCTCCTGTTAACCTAGATTCACAGAGAATAAGGACTCTTACAACTCTTGCTTCCATTAGGAGACTAACAGTGTTAGAAGTCTACCTTCTGCCAGCTTTTTGTCAAGTGTCAGGATCTCTTGGTTGCAGCTGGAAATTTATCCTGCTGATTATGCCAACTGTTGGGGGAAGAAAAATATTCCTCTACCTTCCAAGGACAGTCTAAGAATTGTCTGATATGAGACATATTAACAGAAGAAAATTCAGTGTAACTGTGTATTTATGGGGAATCCACAAAAACATGAGAGATTCTAAAGACAGTAGGCAAAAATGAGGTTATGCATCATCTTGAACTAAGAAAAAGGGGCTGGGGGTCTGGGACTTAAAAGGAAGATGAAAAGGAGTAAATGTTTCATAAACAAATGTTTGCTGAGCCACACAGAAACAATGGGACAAAGAAGGAAATTTTAACAGATAGACTTGGCAAAATCCCTCCCTGTCCACCACTCCCTAGTTCATATTATACTACAGTGATCTACTGTGATAATATACTTCCTGGAACAGGTCCTGCATCCAAACCCATTTTCTGCAGTTAGGGGAAAGGTCAAAGTTTCTTCCTGAGATTTTTATGCCTTGATTGTTTCCAGCCCAAAATATCACATATGCCAGAGTAGCACATGTGGGGCGATTCACCTATCCTGGCCTGCTCAGAACCTTAGTGTTCCTTGGCCTCTCCTTCTTCCCACAGCCTCTCATCCTCCAGTTCCAATCAACGTGGCTTGGGTTTCTTGCAGCATAGTGGTCTCAGGGTCATCCACTGCTAATCTCATAGGTGGCTTGATTGAGTGTTCCAAGAGACAGGAATTGGAAACTGCTGCCAGACTCTTTCAATAATTGCCAGACCCTGAAACTGGCAGCAGGACCAGCTTCTCTGGGCAGTTACACAGGGCACTGTGCTTAGTTTGATGCCCTGTTTTGCCATCTTGAAATTCTATCTTTTATTGTGGTACATACAATAAAATGCACAAATTTTAGTATAAAGCTTGTTGAATTTTGACATGTGTATACACTCATGTAACCATCACCCAGATCTAGATACCATTCTTACTAATATTTTCCACTTCACTTACTTTATCCATCCTCGACCCCCAAACATCTATCCCATCCTGAAATTCTTTTTTTAGAATAAACTTTTAATTTTATTAGAACAGTTTCCAATTTATAGAATCATTGCAAAGATAATACAGAGTAACATTGTGCCCCACATAGTTTCCTCTATTATTAACATCTTATATTAATATATTTGTGACAATTAATGAACACAAATCATTACATTATAATTAACAGAAAAGTCCATAGTTCTTTCAGATTTCCTCAGTTTATCCTTAATATCCCTTTTATGGTCGAGAGTTCCATCCAGGGTCCTACATGACATTTAGTTGTCATGTTCTCTTAGGTTTCTCTTGGTTATGGCAATTTCTCAGGCTTTCCTTGTTTTTGATGACCTTGAAAGTTTTTTTATTTTTTGAGAGGGCATCTGTCATATTTATTGATAAAATGGTCGTTAACAACAATAAAGTTCTGTATAGGGGACTCAATGCACAATCATTAATCAACCCAATACTAATTCTCAACAGTCTTCAATCTTCTGAAGCACAACGAACAAGTTCTTACATGGTGAACAAGTTCTTACATAGTGAATAAGTTCTTACATAGTGAACATATCACAGAAACTTTCAGTTTTGATCATGCATCATGAACTATAAACAATCAAGTCAGATATTATTCGTTTGATTTTTATACTTGATTTATATGTGAATCCCACATTTCTCCCTTATTATTATTATTATTTCAATAAAATGCTGAAGTGGTAGATGCAAGTTAAAGGTAGAAAACATAATTTAGTGCTGTTAGAGGGAAAATGTAGGTGATCAGGTGTGTGCCTGTAGACTATGTGTTAATCCAGATAGACAAGGGCAGCAAAACATCCACGGATGCAGAAGATTCCTCTCAAAACCAGGCTGGGGGGAGGTTCTAAGCCTCACCTCTGTTGATCCCCAATTCCTCTCCTGATGGTCCACCTGCGACTGTGCCTATCTTAGGTTGTTCATTTCTTGAGGAATCTTACTCATCTCTAGCTAATCATTCATCTTCTGGGGCCATACAGGGAAATGTAAAGTTGGTAAGTGAGAGAGAAGCAATATTGTTTGAAAAGGTTAGCTTTTTACTTCTTTGAAGATTTTTGGTCTGTGGCTTCTATGCCCAGCATTTGTCTTACAGTACATTTACCACTTGGAAGAATTATGATACTAGGTAATTTTTTATATGAGGGATGAATTCTACTAAAGGGTTGTGATTAGGAAGGAAGAAGAAAAGCTATAGAGGTAGCAGATGGAAGAAAACATGGGAGGATTGATTATTTCTTTGACATATCTACTTGTAGAGTAACATAAGCATGTATAGGTTTTAACAAACTACTAATTAAATTGCGTACACACATTAATATAATAGGAATACAGCTACATAACAAAAGCAGACATATAATTACCAGCCATATCCAGTGAAACCAAGAAAACCAGTTAGGTACCCTAGGCATTTGTGAAACTTATCAATGATATGATGGATATTGTCTGACTGAATTTGAATAGTTTGAGAAAAATCAGACACGTTAAAACAACAAACTCTTATCTATAGTCGCACGATTTTGGAGCACTACAACTTGCACTTCTCCTAATTCTTGGTTGAGATCCGATAGTATAGATCCAGTCAAATTTGTTGTTTTACTGTATGCACAGGCCAGCTTAGATATCTCCTTCTTCATTCCAATGGCAAGTCCAGGAACCGGTGGGATGAATGCAGCTACAACTGAAACAGCGCCAGGATATTTGTTGAAGTTTATTTTATTTTATTTATTTTATTATTTTTATTTTGGTATCATTAATCTACAATTACATGAAGGACATTATGTTTACCAGGTTCCCCCTTCACCAAGTCCCCCCCACATACCTGTTCACAGTCACTGTCCAACAATATAGTAAGATGCTGTAAAATCATTATTTGACTTCTCTGTGTTGAACAGCCCTCCCCTTGCCCCTCCCCACACTATACATGTTAATCGTAATGCCCCCTTTCTTTTTTCCTGCCCTTCTCCCTCCATTCCCACCCGTCCTCCCAGTCCCTTTTGCTTAGGTAGCTGTTAGTCCATTCTTGAGTTCTGTGCTTCTGCTGTTGTTTTGTTCCTTCAGTTTTCTTTTCTTCTTATACTCCACATATGAGTGAATTCCTTTGGTGCTGGTCTTTCTCCACCTGCTTATTTCACTGAGCATAATAGCCTCTAGCTCCATCCATGTTGTTGCAAATGGTAGGATCTGTTTTTTTTCTTATAGCTGACTAATATTCCATTGTGTATAGGTACCACATCTTCTTTATCCATTCACCTACTGATGGACATTTAGGTTGCTGCCATATCTTGGTTATTGCAAATAGTGCAGCGATGAACATAGGGGTGCATCTGTCTTTTTCAAGCTGGAGTGCTGCACTCTTAGGGTAAATTCCTAGAAGTGGAATTCCTGGGTCAAATGGCATTTCTATTTTGAGCATTTTGAGGAACCTCCATACTGCTTTCCACAATGGTTGAACTAATTTACATTCCCACCAGCAGTGTAGGAGGGTTCCCCATTCTCCACAAAGTCGCCAACATTTGTTGTTGTTTGTCTTTGAATGGTAGCCATCTTTACTGGTGTAAGATGGTATCTCATTGTGGTTTTAATTTGCATTTCTCTGATGACAAGCGATGTGGAGCATCTTTTCATGTGTCTGTTGGCCATCTGAATTTCTTCTATAGAGACCTGTCTATTCAGCTCCTCTGCCCATTTTTTAATTGGATTATTTGCTTTTTGTTTGTTGAGGTGTGTGAGCTCTTTACATATTTTGAATGTCAACCCTTTATCGGATCTGTCATATATGAATATATTCTCCCATACTGTTGGATGCCTTTTTGTTCTATTGATGGCATCCTTTGCTGTACAGAAGCTTTTCAGCTTGATATAGTCCCATTTGTACATTTTTGCTTCTGTTTCCCTTGCCCAGGGAAATATGTTCAAGAAGTCACTCATGTTTATGTCTAAGAGACTTTTGCCTACGTTTTTTTCTAAGAGTTTTATGGTTTCATGACACATTCAAGTCTTTGATCCATTTCGAATTTACTTTTGTGTCTGGGGTTAGACAGTGATCCAGTATCATTCTCTTACGTGTAGCTGTCCATTTTTGCCAGCACCATGTGTTGAAGAGACTGTTATTTCCCCATTGCATGCCCATGGCTCCTTTATCGAATATTAATGACCATATATGTTTGGGTTAATGTCTAGAGTCTCTATTCTGTTCCATTGGTCTGTGGCTCTGTTCTTGTGCTATACCAAATTGTCTTGATTACTGTAGCTTTGCAGTAGAGCTTGAAATTGGGGTGTGAGATTCCCCCACTTCATTGTTCCTTCTCAGGATTGCTTTAGATATTCGGGTCTTTGGTGTTTCCATATGAATTTTTGAACTATTTATTCCAGTTCATTGAAGAATTCTGTTGGTAATTTGATAGGTATTGCATCGAATCTGTATATTGCTTTGGGCAGGATGGCCATTTTGATGATATTAATTCTTCTGAGCCACGAGCATGAGATGAGTTTCCATTTGTTAGTGACCTCTTTAATTTCTCTTGAGTGTCTTATAGTTTTCAGGGTATAGGTCTTTCACTTCCTTGGTTAGGTTTATTCCTAGGTATTTTATTCTTTTTGATGCTATTGTGAATGGAATTGTCTTCCTTATTTCTCTATTAGTTTATTGTTAGTGTATAGGAAAGCCACAGATTTCTGTGTGTTAATTTTGTATCCTGCAACTTTGCTGAATTTCGATATTAGCTCTAGTAGTTTCAGAGTGGAGTCTTTAGGGTTTCTTAGACTCCAGTGCAATCAGTGACAGTTTTTTTATTGTCATCTTCAAATAGTGACAGTTTAACTTCTTCTTTACCAATCTGGATTCCTTGTATTTCTTTGTTTTCTCTAATTGCCATGGATCGGATCACCAGTACTATGTTGAATAACAGTGGGGAGAGTGGGCATCCCTGCCTTGTTCCCGATCTCAGAGGAAAAGCTTTCAGATTCTCGCTGTTCAGTATGATGTTGGCTGTAGGTTTATCATATATGGCCTTTATTATGTTGAGGTACTTGCCCTCTATACCCATTTTGTTGAGAGTTTTTATCATGAATGGATGTTGAATTTTCTCGAATGCTTTTTCATTATCTATGGAGATGATCATGTGGTTTTTGTCTTTCTTTTTGTTGATGTGGTGGATGATGTTGATGGATTTTCTAATGTTGTATCATCCTTGTATCCCTGGGATGAATCCCACTTGGTCATGGTGTACGATCCTTTTGATGTACTTCTAAATTCGGTTTGCTACTATTTTGTTGAGTATTTTTGCATCTATGTTCATCAGGGATATTGGTCTGTAGTTTTCTTTTTTGGTGCGGTCTTTGCCTGGTTTTGGTATTATGGTGATATTGGCTTCGTAGAATGAGTTTTGGAGTATTCTCTCCTCTTCTATTTTTTGGAAAACTTTAAGGAGAATGGGTATTATGTCTTCTCTGTGTGTCTGATAAAATTCCGAGGTAAATCCATCTGGCCCGGGGGTTTTGTTCTATGGTAGTTTTTTTTTTATTACGGCTTCAATTTCATTGGTGGTAATTGGTCTGTTTAGATTTTGTGTTTCTTCCTGGGTCAGTCTTGGCAGGTTGTATTTTTCTAGGGAGTTGTCCATTTGTCCTGGGTTTCCCAGCGTGTTAGCATATAGGTTTTCATAGTACTCTTTATAATTCTTTGTATTTTTGTGGGGTCCGTCGTGATTTTTCCTTTCTCATTTCTGATTCTGTCCATGTGTGTTGACTCTCTTTTCCTCTTAATAAGTCTGGCTGGAGACTTATCTATTTTGTTTATTTTCTCTAAGAACCAGCTCTTGGTTTCAGTTATTTTTTAATTGTTATATTCTTCTCAATTTTATTTCTTCTCTGATCTTTATTATGTCCCTCCTTCTGCTGACTTTAGGCCTCATTTGTTCTTTTTCCAGTTTCGATAATTTTGATGTTAGACTATTCATTTGGGATTATTCTTCTTTAAGTGTGTCTTGATTGCTATATACTTTCTGCTTAAGACTGCTTTCCTTACGTCCCACAGAAGTTGGGGCTTTGTTTTGTTGTTGTCATTTGTTTCCATATATTCCTTGATCTCTATTTTAATTTGTTCATTGTTCCGTTGATTATTTAGGAGCATGTTTTTAAGCCTCCATGTGTTTGTGAGCCTCTTTGTTTTCTTTGCAGAATTTATTTCTAGTTTTATACCTTTGTCGTCTGAAAAGTTGGTTAATAGAATTTCTATCTTTTGGAATTTTCTGAGGCTCTTTTTGTGACCTAGTATGTGGTCTATTCTGGAAAATGTTCCATGTTCACTTGAGAAGAATGTGTGGATGTAGAGTTCTTTAGATGTCTATTAGTTCCATCTGTTCTAAAGTGTTTTTCAGTGCTTCCGTGTCCTTACTCATCTTCTACCCAGTGGATCTATCCTTTGGGGTGAGTGGTGTGTTGAATCTCCTAAAATGAATGCATTGCATTCTATTTCCACTTTTAATTCTGTTAGTATTTTTTACACATATGCTGGTGCTCCTGTGTTGGTTGCATATATATTTATAATGGTTATATCCTCTTGTTGGAATGATCCCTTTATCATTATGTAATGTCCTTTTTATCTCTTGTTAATTTCTTTGTTTTGAAGTCTATTTTGTCTGATACTAGTGCTGCACCCCCTGCTTTCTTCTCTCTGTTGTTTGCCTGAAATATGTTTTTCCATCCCTTGACTTTTAGTCTCTGCATGTCTTTGGGTTTCAGGTGAGTTTCTTGTAAGGAGCATATAGATGGATATTGCTTTTTTATCCATTCTGTTCCTCTGTGTCTTGATTGGTGCATTCAGTACATTTACATTTAGGGTGACTATTGAAAGATATGTACTTATGGCCATTGCAGGCTTTAGGTTTGTGGTTACCAAAAGTTCAAAGTTAGCTTCTTTAGCATCTTACTGCCTAACTTAGCTTGGTTACTGAGCTGTTATATACACTGTCCGGAGATTCTTTTCTTCTCTCCCTTTTATTCCTCCTCCTCCATTGTTTATATGTTGGTTGTTTTATTCTGTGCCCATTCGTGTTTCCTTTAACTGCTTTTAGTGGGTAGTTGATTTTATTTTTGGCATTTAGTTAGTATTTGGTTGGTCTGCTTTCTCTGCTGTGATTTTATTTTCTCTGGTGACATCTGTTTAGTTTTAGGAGTGCTCCCATCTAGAATAGTCCCTCTAGAATACACTGTTGCGATAGTTTGTGGGAGGCAGATTCCCTCAACTTTGCTTGTCTGGTACTTTTTTAATCCCTCCTTCATATTTAAATGATATTCGTGCTGGATACAGTACCCTTGGTTCAAGGCCCTTCTGTTTCATTGCATTAAATATATCATGCCATTCTCTTCTGGCCTGTAAAGTTTCTGTTGAGAAGTCAGATGGATTTTCCTTTATAGGTGACCTTTTTATCTCTAGCTGCCTTTAAAACTCTCTCCTTGTCCTTGATCTTTGCCATTTTAATTATTATGTGTCTTGGTGTTGTCCTCCTTAGATCCTTTCTGTTGGGTGTTCTGTGTATTTCTGTGGTCTGTTTGATTATTTCCTTCCCCACTTTGGGGAAGTTTTCAGCAATTATTTCTTCCAAGATACTTTCCATCCCTTTTCCTTTCTCTTCTTCTTCTGGTACCCCTATAATACGGGTATTGTTCCTTTTGGGTTGGTCACACAGTTTTCTTATTATTGTTTCATTCCTGGAGATCCTTTTATGTCTCTCTGTGTCAGCTTCTATGTGTTCCTATTCTCTGATTTCTATTCCATCAATGGCCTGTTGCATCTTATCCATTCTGCTTATAAATCCTTACAGAGTTTGTTTCACTTTTGTAATGTCCTTCTGGATGCCTGTAATCTCCCTCTGGACTTCATCCCTTAGTTCTTGTTTATTTCTCTGCATCTCCATCACCATATTTATGATTTTTATTTTGAATTCTTTTTCAGGAAGACTGGCTAGGTCTGTCTCCTTCTCAGGTGTTGTCTCTGTAATCTTTGTCTTCCTCAAATTTTGCCTTTTCATGGCAATAGGGATAGTTTGCAGAGCTGGCACAAGTGATGGCTGGATTAACTTCCCTTCTTGTGGCTTTCCTCTATTGGAAGAACAGTGACCCCTAGTGGCTTGTTCTGGGCAGCTGCATGCAGACGGGGCTTCTGATTATTTCCCAGCCACTGTGGAGTTTATCTCCGCTGTTGCTGTGGGTGTGGCCTGCCCTGGGCAGCTGCTCCGATATGGCGAAGCGGTGTCAGAGGGGGAACGGCTGGGAGGCTGTTTATCTCCGTGAGGGGCCTCTGATCTGCCCTGCTATCCAGGGGTTTAGGGTGCATGGAGTTCCCTGCTGCTGGACGAAGTGTCCAGGATGCTTCTGTTTGGCTGTGGAATCCCTCTCCCTTTAAAACTTCCAGAAAGCACTCACTTTTCTTTGTCCCTGGGGCACTGGCTGCTGGGAACCACTCACAAGTCTTACTCTCCTGTTTCCCTAGTTTCTAGCACCCCAGGCATGCACTGTGTGCCTGCGTGCCAGTGTGGATGGCTGGGGCTAGGTGTTTAGCAGGCCTGGGCTCCCTCTCCCTCCCCACTCAGACTCCTCTCCTCCCACCTGGAGTTGGGGTGAGGGGTGCTCAGGTTCCGCCAGTCTGCAAGCTTGTATCTTACCGCCTTTGCGAGGTGCTGGGTTCTCACAGGTGTGGATGTAGTCTGGCTGTTGTCCTGTGTCTTCTACTCTCTCTTTTAATAAGAGTTGCTTTGTTGTATTTTCAAAAATGTCTGTGGTTTTGGGAGGAGATTTCCGCTGCTCTACTCATGCTGAAATCTTGGCTCTGCCTGACCTTGACAGTTTTAAGGAGTACTGGCCAGGTATTTTGAACCTGATTTGTCTGAAGGTTTTCTTATAATTAGATCAGGGTAATCTAATCTGGGAGGAAGACTTGAAATTCTTAACAAATTTATAAGGAACCCCACATTCAGTTTGGGCCCTGTCCAGTACAACTCTTTCACTGTGTTTTATTGGTCTAAGAAGTTGCAGAACCCACATAGATTCAAGGAAAGAGTATATAGCCCCCACCTGTCATTAGAAAGAGTATCAAATAACTCATGGTGACCTTTAACCTGTCACAGCATGGTAAGATGGGGAACAAAGTACTGGAACCCAGAAATCCGAGGCCTAGCCCCAGATTTATAGCTTCAGTGAATCTGCTACTAACAAACCACTTCAGTTTTGGGGACTTGAGTTTTCTTCCACTTGGAATGAGAAAATTCATCCTAAAATCATGTACTTCAAAAGATACATTTGTAAATCTAAGTGCACATACATATGATGTGATGTTTATCATATGATATGGTGTTTATTAGAAAAAGTGTTTCCACAGGGAAACAAAATGTTAAGGGCCTGGGAATAGAAGATGAATGAGTGACAATAAAAAAGTATTAGTTTAGTCAAAAAGCCCGGAGATCTAAAATCAGGGTCAGCTGCTTCCTACTTTCACTTGCTTGTTCCACCAACACCCATTAGAGGCTACAGACTACAGGGCAGAAACACAGTGCTGGGTGCTGGGCGACAGCTGTGAGCCACATCAACAGGCCCCATTTTCATGGCTCAGAGTCTGGTGAAGTGTTGGGGTGGCAAGTTTGCAGACAGTTGTAGCCCCTAAAGCTGAGAGTTGTGGCAAGGAAGACATAGGTTCTTGGGAACCTGTCCTGAACATGGAAGGGGCTCCAGAAGGGCAAACTGAGCCTTGGAGGCTGAGGAAGCCTTAGGTTTGGGGGCTGGAGTGTGAGATGTTCATATGTAAAGGGAACAGACTACAAAAAGCCCAGTTGATGGCTCTGGGATACTTTAAGGAAGTGAAGGTTGCTCTGTGTGGTGGAAGTGTGGAAAGTGGCTGTATTCAGGGACAGTAGGAGAGCATGTGATAGGAAGTAGTGTTGAAGATTGGCTGGAGAGAGAAGCAGGGCCTAGGTCACCAAGAAGCCTCCGAGCCTTGAGAGGGAGCTTGGACTCTATTCTGAGGCCCAGAAAAATGCTGAAGGGTTTAAAATTGGACAGTGGTCTCTCAGGTATGAATTTAAGAAATCACCATGGTTAGTGCGTAGGCTGCTGAGCTCAGACTGGTTGGAGTGGGCAGGGTAAGCTGGACAGAGATACTGGTAAGAGGCTGTGGTTTGTAGCATGGGTAAGAAATGATGGCTGGCACTAGGGCCAAGGAACTGGACATGGAGTGAAATGGACAGATAAGGGAGACTTAGTAGGATCAGCAAGACTTGTGATTGAGTGTAGGGAGGAGGGAGGCTGCAAGGATGATGACCAAGTCTCTGTCTGGAGCAACAGGGTGGACGGTGGTGCCACTTACTGAGGGGAAGACCATGAGAATGCTTTTCTGGTGGGAAAGTAGAGGGATCAAGGTTTCAGTTTTGGATATATTTTGTTTGGGATAGCAGCAAGACTTCCAGATGAAAATATTCAATAGGCAGTTGGATTATGCAAGTTGAGAGAGAACTGGAAATGGCTGTGGGGTTATGGGAGGGGTTCTGTTTATTTGCATAATGATGTAAAGGGCACAGAAGAGAAGTAGGAAGCCAGAGGGGTCTCTTGGAAAAGATTAGTCAGACCACAGGACTAGGGGTTTGTCTTACAGAGGAGGTTCTAGGAGTTAAAAGTTTAGACTTTGGAGTCTGACTTGTAACACTTGGTTCTATCACCTTCTAGCTGTGAGACATTGAGGAAGTCACTTACTCTCCTGAGTCTTGGTTTCCTCAACTGTAAAACAGGGAAATTATGAGATTAGTTCATGGGTTTGGGATCAAGAAGTTGAATAAAAACCCTTTAGAGGGTTTTGAACTTTTTGATGAAAAGGAAGGTGATTTTATTAACTGGGGCCTACATGCTAATATCTTTGGGAATAGAAAAGCCATTCATTTAGCATTGACTAGGAGGGGACAGTCACTTACATCAGAGGGTTGACAAACTGCTGGTCACTTAAATAATCAAGACTTGCTTATATATTAAAGTAAAACTAGAAACAACAGAATTACTCCTAAATTTGTAGCCTAGTGCTGAAACTTCACAGAGTACATATTCAGAAGTGTTTGCTCTTCTGATTTTTTTCCTACTCTAAGTTAGTAGACTTCTTTTAAACAGCTTTAGATTTACAGAAAAATGGAGAAGATAAAACAGGGAGTTGAGGTTCATAGTTCACTCAGATTTTCTTAGTTTCTATGGAGTATCCTTTTTTCTGTTCCAACATCCCATCCCACCTAGAATATCACTTTGCATATAGTTGTTCTGTCTCCTTAGGCTCCTCTTAGCTGTGACATTGTCTTAGATTTTCCTTTGTTTTTGGTGACCTTGATGATTTTGAGGAGTACTGGTCAAATTTTTTGTAGGATACCTGCTATTGAATTTTGTTTGATGTTTCTCTCATGATTAGAGCGAGGTTGTAAGTTTTGGGGAGAAGATCACAGAGGTAAGGAGCCTTTATTATCATGTCATGTCTAGGGTACATACTATCAACATGTTCTATCATTAGAGATACCATGATATCAGCTTGATCACTTGGCTCAAGTAGTTTTGGTCATGTTTCTCCACTTTAAAGTGGCTCTTTTCTCCCCCTTCACAAATGTACTTTTCGGAAGGAAGACACGTTTGTAGCCCTCACTTTAAAGAGTGGGGAGTTAAGTTCCTTCTCTCTAAGAGAGGAGTGTCTCCATAAACTACTTGGAATTTTCTGGCATGGTTGGTTTGTATCTTCTGCGCTATTTAATTATTCTGTCATTTCTTTATATCAAAATTTATTTTTGGATAATTTATTTTATGCTTTGTGCTGTACATAATCCAGCACTTCCCAGCCCTAGAATCAGCCATTCCTCCAAGAAAACAAAGAACCTTGGTTTCTTTTACTGGAGAATGGTATTAGAAACCAAGATCTGGTTGCTAGGCATGTTCCATCTGATTAAAGTTAAATGTGATGGTAAATTTATCATCTTGGAGTAATGGTTGCTTCTTGTGTGAGTCAGGGTTCAACCAGAGAAGCAGGACCAGTATGAGATACATATTAAGAGATTTACTCTAAAGAACTAGTTTCTTCAACTGTGGGACCTGACTAGGCAAATTGGTAATTCACAGGGCAGGCCTTCAGGAAGTGTGAATTAGACAAAGTCTGCCTGTCCACAGGCTGAAACAACTGTCCACAGATGAAATTTCTTTTCTCAGGAAGGCCCCAGACCTGATTTTAAGGCTTTTCAATGGTTGGAATGAGACCCACCCAGATCGTCTAGAATAATTTTCCTTACTTAAAGTGAACTATGGACTTTAACCACATCTGCAGAATACCTTGCCTGCAACCCCTAGATTAGTGCTTGACTGAATAACTGGAGACTGTAGCCTAGCCAAATTGATGTATCAGAAAATCACACCTTTAAAAATGTTCTGAATCCAGGAACACCTCTTGAGTGTGTTCCATAAATAGACATTTCCTGGGTTATTGAGAACTACCCCTTATGAGCCATGGCTTTTGGACTGTTACATTTTTAGGATACATCATCCCCTTCTCTGTCTTCTTCAACTGAAGTGCTAAACATTTTAATCAGTTTGTATTGACCCAGGGCCCTCAGTGTGAACATCAATTATCATAATGAGCTGAGCTCACTGGGACACCTCAGGGCCTCCAAGGCCTGGGAGATGCCTTACTTACCTCCATAGCCAGGAAGCTCACTGCTCTGGTTCTTTTCCTTCCTATGTTAGCTCTGTTTATGTACTCCCTCCCTCTTTCCTTTCTGAAGGCTGCTACCCCTTGCTGCCATTAGCTGGACTCATACACACTATACACAACAGACTTTGCTGGGTGAGGAGAGGTGAAAGAGAAGTGGACACAGGATGCTGGGTGAGCAAATGTCGGTCCTACATGTCTCCCTCTGTCCTTGAGGCTGAGACAAGTGACAGATATAGAACAGACTGAACAGAAGCATTATGCAAAATGAATGCTCACATTTCCTCAGTGGGTACTGGGGGTACGAGGATAAATCAGTTAATACTTTTCTACCATTAATTAATTCAATGACTCCGTGTGTGTTCTGACTGCTTTCGAATATAACAGGACATTTGCCTCTCATTTTTTTAAAAAGCAACTATATTAAGACATAACTCAGAAACCATACAATTCACTCGAAGTGTACAGTGCAGTGGTTTTTAGTATATTCACAGATATGTGCAACCAATGCCCACAATTTTAGAACATTTTCATCACCTTAAAAAGAAATTTCCTACCCTTTAAGTGTCACCTTCTTAGTCCCCAATCTTTCTAAGCCCTAAGCAACCATACATCTTCTTTCTGTCTCTATGGACTGCCCTATTCTGTACATTTCATATAAACGGAATCATGTAATATTATGTATTGTGTGACTGAATTATTTCCCTTAACAACATCTTCAAGGTTTATCCAAGTTGCAGCATCTATCAGTACTTCATTCCTTTAATTGCTGAATAATATTCCATTGTAAGGCTATACCACATTTTGTTTATTAGTTCATCTTTTGGTAGACATTGGGGTTGGTTCCACCTTTTTTAATTATGAATAATACTGCTGTGAGTATTCATGTACATGTTTTTTGTGGGATATATGTTTTCATTTCTCTTGGATCAACACCTGGATACCTAGGAGTGGAATTTTTAAGTCACAAGGTAAATAGGTTCTGGTAACAATTCCAGTGTTGGAGAGGAGGGTTCCACACCCTAACAAGGAGCAGTTCTCTAACACCAGCTAGGTGTCCTACAGTATAACTCAATTGAAATCAATTATGATACTATCTACCTGGAGAGAGCATCAGATTCCACTAGTTGAGGGCTCAGTCCAGTAAGACTCCCCACTGCCCACCAATTTTAGGCATCAGTCACAAACCCAGGTTCTTACCTGTGCTTCTGACCCACTGGCTATAAATCATATTCCCACAACCCCTTCCTATGGTTTGATTTGTTCACTAGAGTGGCCCACAGAACTTGGGGAAACATTTTCCTACCTAGGTTACTGGTTTATGATAAAAGGATGTAACTCAGGAAGAGATGCAGGACAAGGCAATGGGGAAGAACACAGTTTCCATGCCCTCTCCATGCACATCACCAACCCAGCACCTCCATGGGTTCACCAGCCTGGAAGATCTCCCAACGCCTGTGCTTTTGACTCTTTATGGAGGCTTCCTTATTAGGCATGATTGATTAAATCACTGGCCATTAGGAATGGATTCAATCTCCACACCCTCTCTCCTCCCAGGAGGTCAGGGGGGTGGGACCCAAGGTTCCAATCCCCCAATCACATCACTGGTTGCCTTGGCAAACAGCCCAATCCTTAGGTTATCTAAGGGCTTTCCAAAAGTCACCTCAGAAACATAAAAGATACCCTTATTACTCTCACAACGGGAAATTCCAAGGGTTTTAGGAGTTCTGTATCAGGACAGGAGTCAAAGACCAATTATATTTTTCTTATAAATCACAATACTATATAAAGTTACACTATGTTTAACTTTTCGAGGGACTGCTGGACTATTTTCCAAAGTGGTTGCACCATTTAACATTTCTACCAACAGAGTGCGAGTGTCCCAATTGCTTTATATCTTTGCTAATGCTTGTTATTAGTATCTGACTTTTGATTATAGTCATCCTAGAGGATGTGAAGTCATATCTTATTCTGGCTTTAACTTGCATTACTCTAACAACTAATGATATTGAGTACATTTTCATGTACGTTTTGTTTATTTGCATATATATCTTCTTTGGAAAAATGCCTATTCAAGTCCTATGCTCATTTTTAAGTCAGGTTGTTTATATTTTTGTTGAGTTATAGGAGTTATTTTTATATTTTGGGTACTAGACTCTTTTTTGATATCATTAATCTACAATTACATGTGTAATATTATGTTTACTAGACTCCCCCCATCATCAACTCCCCCCCCCGCATACCCCATTACATCACTGTCCATCAGCATAGTAAGATTTTATAGAATCACTAATTGTCTTCTATGTGTTGTACAGCCCACCCTGTGCCCCCCTACATTATGTCTGCTAATAGTGATGTCCCTTTTTGTCCCCTTATCCCTCCCTTCCCATCCATCCTTCCAAGCCTCCTTTCCTTTGGTAGCTATTAGTCCATTCTTGGGTTCTGTGAGTTTTTCTTTGTTCTTATACTCCACAGATGAGTGAAATAAGTTGATACTTGTCTTTCTCCAGTTGGCTTATTTCACTGAGCATAATATCCTGTAGCTCTAACCAAGTTGTAAATTGTAGGATATGTTCTCTTCTTATGGCTGAATAACATTCCATTGTCTATATGTTCCACATCTTCCTCATCTTCTTTATCCATTCATCTACTGATGGACACTTAGGTTGCTTCCATTTCTTGACTATTGTAAATAGTGCTGCGATAAACATAGGGTTGCATCTGTCTTTCTCAAATTGGACTGCTGTGTTCTTAGGATAAATTCCTAGAACTGGAATTATTGGGTCAAATGGTATTTCTATTTTGAGCTTTCTGAGGAACCTCCATACTGCTTTCCACAATGGTTGAACTAATTTACATTCCCACCTGCAGTGTAGGAATGTTTGGATACTAGACTCTCATGAGATATATGTTTGCAAACATTTTCTCCCATTCTGTGAGTTGTCTCTTCACTTTTTATGATAGTTTCTGTGGCCCAAAATTTTAAATTTTAATGAAGACCAACCTATCTATTTCTTCTTTGTTTCTTGTGTTTTTGAGGTCAAATCTGTGATTCCTTCACCGCTTGATACTTATTATTGAGCACCTTCCATATAGACATTGTCCATGCACTCATGGAATTTAAATCCACCAGGAGCAGGGAAGATATTAATCTAATAATGGCTTGAATAATTTTCCAAGTGTGATGAAGACTGTGAAAAGCAGTAGAACAGGTGAAGTGCTAACCTAACCTGAGGGATAGGGGAGACTTCCCAAAGGACATTAACAAACATCTAAAGGACAGTGGGGGAGGCCCAGGATAAGAGGTGCAAGGAATAGAGGGAAGAGTGTTTCTGAAGTGGGAATAGCATGTAGGAATCCCAGAGTTCAGAAGAACATAGCTCCTTCAAGGAACAGCAAGTGGGACTGTGTGGATGAAGCAGAGGGAGGAAGGGAAGAAATGACTTAGGGAGAGAATGTAGAGAAAAAAGTTTATGGAACTTCACCCTGGTAAATTTGAGCAATCTAAGCTGTAAGAGGTCATGGAAGACTAGAGAAGGGAATTTCAAGGAGAAGAAAGTAGCCAACATTGGCCAGTGCTGGCAAGAATGAACTAAGATGAGGACTTGGCATTTGGAAGATGGGAGACTTTTATGGGAGACCTTTGTGAAAGCAATTGCCATGGAATGATGGAGGCAGAACCAGAATGCAGGGGCTTGAGGCATGCTTAAGTCAGTAAGGGGATAAGACTTCCCTTATGACTTTCCTGGGAAGAGAAGAGTGACAAGACTGGGCCTGAAGGCCAGGGGAGACTCGAGCATGTTTGTCATCAGAGAGCCTGGCTCCTAATAGACACACAGTTAATGCTTATAGCCCTGAAGTAAACCGGAGTCGAGCTTGAAGATACAGGAGAGGGGCATTTGACTGAATTAGGTACTGGGTGGAGATGGGGTTGAGTGCAGGAGTTGCATCTTGAAAGGATACAGGCATGCTCCTTGGTTAAAATGAATGGAAAAGGGGAAGACAGGAGGCTAGGAGTGGAATGTAGAGTATATCTGCATGGACAAGAGGGGAACATCTCTATAAATAATAGGGTCAGGAGAGGAAGGACTTGTATGCTTTTATTCTCTTCAGAGGATATCAGGTTTAGCCCTGACTCCAATATCTGACTTTATCTGGAAACAGTATCTAAACTATTTACTATTTTGTGGGCACTTATTAAGCTGCTGCTTTTACTTCTGTTGACTGAGAACAAGGTAAGTCAGCTCGGTACAATTATGTCTGGAGCAAAAGTGTGTAAGTTGTGAAAAGGTCAGCAGAGGAACCAATATCACCTTTGAGGAATAGCAACTCATTTGTCATAGAGAGAAAATAACTTGCAATCAACGTGGAAACATGCTAGAGACAGATGATACAGGTAACCACAAGATCCCTCCTGGACTCTCTTAGCAGACAAGAGCCTGCTGAGCACCTTTCAGTTCTTCCAAACAACTGCTATTTCCTATTTCTTGTTTTCCTGCAGCAGGGTAGGTGTTGCCTGTATATTATCTCGAATCCTCAGAACAACTCCTCAAGGGAGGCTGTATTGTTCCCACTTTCCTGATGAGGACACTGTTACTCAGAGAAGTGAGTGATTTGCTCCAGGTCACTCATCAGTAATCAACATGGGAGCCTAAGTTAGGCTGAGCCCTTGCCACCACACCAGCGGGTTTACATTTTGCTCCACCAGTGGCTGTGTCTGTCTAAGATAGAGGCAGTGGTTGAGGAGCAAAGGTCCCAATCCAGCTTCCACCTGAGCAGCTCTGCATTTGTCAGTTTATCACACAGGTCTTTGCAATAAACTGCAAGGAAGCTAAGATGATGCAGAAGATAAAAAGAAGCTTGAAAGCCACTGTGCTCCACAGGACTCACAGAACTTCTTGAATAAATCATGACTTTTCTTGAAGACACACAGAGCTAAGCACTGAATCCTCCTTACAGCCCTATGAGGCAACTATTAAGTGTTTTCTACATCTTACAGATGAGAAAATGGAGTTGGTGGCCATACTGGCCTTCCAAGTGAAAAATGGAATGACTCCCAAACCTGAGCTCTTAAATATTGCCTCTAGTCCACCTTCCTCATAGACCATATTGTGGTACATGCACAGTAAGAGATAGCAACGTGCCAGGCACAGTGCAACTGCTTTCCATGGATTATATCTCAATGAATTTTCAGAACAGTTCTCACCAGAAATGTACTCATTTTACAGGTGCAGAAACTGAGGCTCAGAGAGGTTAGGCAACTTATCCAAGGCTACATGGCTCCTAGCAAGTGACAGACCTTCCAGCAGTCTGGCATCCCTTTTCTCATTAGGCAGTGGACAGAATGTCAGCAGAGCTAGGCTTTCTTAGGGAGCCCACTATCCATGTTGTCAGCATCTCCTCGCTGAGCACATGGAGTTCAAATATCGCGTCCCGCCATCTAGGGCGACAGCAGGAGAACGATCACCGAAGACCTGGTTCATTAGGAATCTTTATTATGGGCATCCAAGCATCCATCTAGCGAAAGGCAAAAGCAAATAACAACCACCACTTCCTCCAGGGCAGCAGCTTATATAGCATAACCCAACCAATCAGCTGACTGATCACGCGCCAGGTTCAGTCTTATTGGAAACATGTGAAAAGCATGCTATGAGCACAAGCACGGAAATGGGGACAAGCCAATCATGGAGACTTCCTTATGCGCTGAGCTGTAGGGCCAGGAAGGGTGGTGTCTAGGAAGCAGGCGCCATCTTTAGGGTGTTGTCCAGCTAGAGTGGGGCTTAGCCTCAGCCATAGGCCGGGCCCCCACATCCAAAGAGGCTTAGAATGGTGTGGTCTGAGGACTGATGACAGCCCAACAAAATGAGAAATTAAGAGTTTAGAAACACAGAAATTCAATATTTCTGTGGTATCCAGGCACAAAATTCATTTTTTTTCATTTTACAAAAGTATCTGTTCAAGACAGATTGGAAATTATACAATAACAAAAAAAATCTTTCATCACAGATAGTTTGAGAGGCACTTATACAGACAAATCCCATCTGTTACCCATGCCCATAGTCTATCATTTTGAGGGCAATGGTGGTCAACTCCAAGCCAGAAGAGTGGTGAGCTGCCTGCAAATGTTTCCAACAGTATTATGGAAAGGATTTGATTCACCTCAAATTGAGTCTGATGATAAAGGTTTGTGAAAGACAATAAAGGCTCGATCCTATTCTCCTGGGAGGTCTCCAAGAAGAATGAGGTAGTTGGCTTTGAATGGTAGTCATACTGGCTTCAAGGATCCAACAGCGCTTTTATTTCAAGGGCTTCCTTGGTAGTACTCCAACTGACTGGCTGTCAACAGGCAACATCATTGTACTGTTCCTGGGATCCAGAGATGCCACTGCTGTTCTCAGTTTCAGTAGGCATCACCATCTCTTCAGGTACAGCTGGCCATGACCCAGCTAATGGCTGTGGGACAGATGGAGAGGAACTCGGGAAGTGGAACGACATGTAAAATGAGTGTTAGGGGGCTAAGCTAATAGCCAAGGCAGGTGACCAGACTTGATTTTCCTTCCCACCTTCTGTCAGTGCACATGCTACCTATCTCCACTCTGCTTCCTCCAGGCAGCTCTGCCTGACCACTCTAATCCTAATCACTTCCCCCTTCACAGAATCCTTGTAGTGGATAGCACCCCACCCAGCACTTTATCACAGAGCATCCTGAATGGTTCTCAAGTGATTTGTGTCTCAATTTCCCATCTAGTTTAAGGTCCCCCAAGTACATACAGGGGTAAAGACAAGGACTGAAAGCCAGCACAAAGGCCCAGTGTGAGGAATGGAGTGGGCAACTAGGCCTTGCGTGCAAGGGGGCTGTTGCCCAGTTATCAGAATGGATGTCTGAAATTAGAACTGGACAGGCAGGAAGAGTGACCCTCGCAGAGTCCCCGCATGCTGGGTTGGAGCTGTTGATGACTCTCTGTCCTTAGAGCCTGGGACAGGGCTGAGCCTGTAACTAGAGGGTTGTTTAATCCTCAGAAAGTGGCTCCAGTATTGACAGGGAGATGAGCAGAATCTGGAAACCAGGCAGGCCCTGAGCAGACATTGTTTCTTAACTTGCGTTCACCATCTAGCCCCATCATAATGCTGGCAGTTTACATCTGGTGAGCACTTCCTGGCATGCTAGCTGCTGCTCCAAGTTTATATGTGTTAACTCACTGAGTCTATTATTACCCTCATTTTATACATGAGGAAATTGAGGCAAAGAGAAGGGAAGAGGTTAAGTGATCCATCCAAGATGGTGCAGCCAATATGTAATGGAGTTGGGATTCAGACTCAGGCATTGTGGCTCAAGGTTCAGGTGTTTCGCCGATAGCCTGAAATGTTTTCCTGTGATAGGGGCCTTCAGTGACTTATCCTGAAGGAGTAGCTCTAATGGTGGAGATCTCAGACATGTAGTAGCCTGGTAAGACCACAAAATGACATGTAGTGATCTGGCCTTGGAGACCTTTCCTGGAGGGACACTCGCCTCTGCCGTACAAGTCCTGCGTTTCAGGGAGGCTCCTCTCTGAGACCATGTGCCTTCTGCATGAAGTAAATGATCGAAGATAGTCCCCTGCTTGGGTTTATGGTGTCTTTTTTAGGTGACCAAAAGCCTGCAAGGCTTGGCCTCAAAGTTTCAGCAACCACGTATGGGCTGAGTGCATTTCAACATTGTTCAGACTCAAATGGGCAGAATCTGGTGATATCTTCTTAAAGTACGTTTGGGTGTATTTTGTGTCCTACCTCATTTTTATTTGTTCTGTTTTTGGAGATCAAGGAAAAGGCCCATGCCTTTACTGGCACCGAGTCAGTCCTGGTCATTTGTGCATTCTCTGGCCTCGGGGAAACCACACTCTCTGTTTCCACTCACTCAGTATTGGCCAGCTCTCACAACTGGTCTGCTAACAGCATGATCCTTAATTTAATGGGCTGGGGATTTTGTCCAGGTTTATAGAAGGGACAAAAAGAACCTCAAGCTGCGCATTCAAGAGAAGACACTACCAAGGGTCAGCTCTTCTAGTGGGTGGCTAGTGGTGCCCACACACAGTATGGAAAGGGAGGGGCAGAGAGCATGGCAGGCAGTCCCAGTGTCATTGTTAATGAGTGCACATGCCATCTTTGGCATGCATGCTACAGGTAGCTAACCCCTTGAAAATAAAAAATAACCCTGCCTGGTCCTGCCAGGACAGTTGAGGGATCAGTGTCAACCACCTTCTGGGTGTTCTAGGCCTCTGAAGCCTACAGCTCAGTATTCCCCATCACAGGAATGGGTCCCATTTTTTTGAGGTTTGGCTGCTCCCTTAGGCACAAGGCAGAATTGGCCCCAGTTTGGCCACCGGTTCCATTTGGCCAGCTGGTATCATTAGGAATTCCCACTTCCTCTCACTTACTGCAAGACTTTGCTCTACCGATTGCCCTGTCTGTTCTGTATCATCAGTTTCCCCCTCTCTACTGAAATCTTCTCTGTCAGCATACAAATGTGCTCTTTTTTTCTCCAACTGAAGAATAAGAAAAACAGTTTCTTCTAGCTATTTCCCCATCTTCCTCCTTCCCTTTTCCTAAGCAGTTCAACAACACTATCTGCATTGGCTGGCCCCTGTCTTTTGGCCTTCTTTTACATACTCCAACTTGGCTCTTGCTCCCACCACTCCACCGAAGTTGTTCTTGAGATCATTGTGAGATAAGAGAAAAGTACATACATATATATATTGGTCTCTGTCCCCAGTTCTTGGCACAGAGCTTCTAAAACCTTTGTAATTTCCTAATAGATAAGAGCACTAGGAGTAGCTTTGTTCTAAGGAGGCAACTCTGGGTGGACTCCAGGATGGCTCCTGCATAAGGGGTTGTCACCAGGAAAACCATGCCATGGTTAGAAGCTTGGAATTTTCTGTCTTGCCCCACCATCCCCTAGAGAGGGGAGAGAGGCTGAAAATGGAAGTTACTAACTGATCATGCCTAAGTGAGGAAGCCTCCATAAAATCCCAATAGTAGGGTGTGGAGAGCTTCCAGGTAAGGGAACACATCCACACCAGGAGGTTGGCATACCTCATATCCATGGGGACAGAAGATTCTGTGCTTGAGACCCTCCCAGGCCTCATCTTGTGTTTCTCTTCCATTTGGCTGCTCATCTGTCCTCCTTATCATAGCCTTTAATAAACTGGGAAGCATGTTTCCCTGAGTTCTCTGAACTACCCCAACAAATTAATCAAATTCAAGGAGGGGGTTATGGGAACTTCTGGTCTTTCTGGTGACCAACCCTCATCCAGGAGCCATTAAGGAGCCCTTGGGCAATTAAAAAAACTGGGCTCTCTGCCTCATTCTATGCAAATGAGGTTCCTGCTTGTGGAAGGAGGGAGATTGCTGCAGTCCATCTCCAGCTGAGGGGTGGGATACTCGAAGGTGCAGGGCGGAGTCTGCTTATGGAGAGAGGATGCTGAGTCCGTTGGAGGAGGTCTCTCGACAAAGTGCTGATGATGGTATACATATTTATACCATTTTGCACAAGGATATGATTATGGTTTTTTTTGTTCTTTTGATTAACAAGTATAGGCAAGCTTTTTTTCTTTCTGTTTCTTTCTAATCTATACATGGTTAGTCAAGTGTTAGAGAGGTGATCTTTTCTTTGTTCCTTGACCTAAACTTTTCTTAGCAACATGTACTCTGTTGTGTTTCTCATTTCTATGCAAAATGGTTTCTAAGTAATGCATGTGACTGCAGAATCATGCAGCATGTAGCAGTGACTATGGAGGCTATCAGCTTAGGGTGAAACACAGTTCACCCACTGCCACAGTTAGCTAGGCAGGTATCATCATCTAGATTTTTAATGAGATGGGTACATTTTCATTAAATGTACTGGTTCCTGGACTTGCCATTTTTCCCCTCATAGTATTTATTCTGTCGTTGGTAGATGCAAGATAAAGATAGAAAGCATGATTTAGTGATATAGGAAGGCAAGTGTAGATGATCGGATCTATGCCTATATTAATCCAAGTTAGACAAGGGCAACAAAACATCCACAGGTGTAGATTTCTCTCAAAATTTGGGGGGGTGAGGTTCTAAACCTCACCTCTGTTGGCCCCCATTTTCTCACCTGATGGCCCCCCTGCAACTGTGACTGTCTTAGGTTGTTCCTCCCTTGAGGAATCCTACCTCTCTCTGGCTACCCATCCATCTTCTGGGGCCATACAGGGAGATGTAAATCTGTTAACTGAGAGAGAAGTGATGTCCTTTGAAAAGGTTAGCTTTTTACTTCTTTGCAGATTTTTGCTCTGTGGCTTCTATGCCCAGCACTTGTCTTTATGTATCTTTACCACTTGGAAGAATTATGGTACTTGGTACTTTCATGTGTGAGGCACAAATTGCAGTAAAGTGTTGTAATTAGGAAGGAAGAAGAAAAGCTATAGAAGGAGCAGATGGAAGAAAACATGAGAAGATGGATTAAGAGTCAGACAGGGTTATTCTATTCAGTATTCTCCCATAAGTCTATTTCTCTAATTTTCCTATAAAACTCTTCATCACTAATTTCACTAGCATTGTAAAAAGGGGGGGCATTCCCACTTAGGTGGAGATGGGGTAGTCAGTGTTTGACTAGCTACCTGCAGGTTTTGGTATTCTATGCCAAGATCGCCATCTGGCCCCTGTGTGTTCTATTCCTCAGGACTACTGTCCTAAAAAGCTCTGGGAAGTTTATGTTCTCCTCCTTTCCATGCTGCTTATCAAAGGTTAGCTTAGCTTTTTGGAAAAATGCAAGCAAAAGCAAAGCCAGTAGCGCTGGTGCAGTTGTAGCTGCAGTCATCCGACTGGTTCCTGGACTTGCCATTGGAATGAAGAAGGAAATATCTAAACTGGCCTGTGCATACAGTAAAACAACAAATTTGACTGGATCTATAGTGTTGGAACTCAACCAAGAATTAAGAGAAGTGCAAGTTGCACTGCTCCAAAATCTTGCACCTACAGACTGTCTACTGTTAAAAGAACATATGGGATGTGAAAATTTCCCAGGAATGTGTTGTTTTAATTTGTCTGATTTTTCTCAAACTATTCAAATTCAGTTAGACAATATCCATCAAATCATTGATAAGTTTTCACAAATGCCTAGGGTGCCTAACTGGTTTTCTTGGTTTCACTGGAGAAGGCTGGTAATTGTAGGTCTGCTTTGGTTATGTAGCTGTATTCCTATTATGTTAATGTGTGTGCACAATTTAATTAGTAATTTAAAACCTATACATACTTATGTAACTCTACAAGAAGCTTTGTCAAAGTAATAATCAATCTTCCCATGTTTTCTTCCGTCTGCTCCTTCTATAGCTTTTCTTCTTCCTTCCTAATTACAACTCTTCCTTCCTAATTCTAAGCCTCGTATCGAAATTACCGAGTATCATAATTCTTCCAAGTGGTAAAGATACATCAAGACAAATGCTGGACATAGAAGCCACGGGGCATAAATCTGCAAAGAAGTAAAAAGCTAACCTTTTCAAAAAATATTGCTTCTCTCTCACTTACCAACTTTACATTTCCCTGTATGGCCCCGGAATATGACTGGCTAGCCAGAGACGGGTAAGATTCCTCAAGGGTGCAACAACCTAAGACAGGCACAGTGGCACGGGGGCCATCAGGTGAGAAATTGGGGATCAACAGTGGTGAGGCTTAGAACCTCCCCCACCCCCATTTTGAGAGAAATCTTCTGCATGCGTGGATGATTTGTTGCCCTGGTCTAGCTTGGATTAATACTTAGTCTATAGGCACACACCTGATCATCTACATTTGCCCTCTTACAGCACTAAACTATATTTTCTACCTTTATCTTGCATCTACCTAGCACTTCAGCATTTTATTTAAAATAATAATAATAATAATAATAATAATGGATAAATGTGGGATTCACACATAAATCAAGTATAAAAATCAAACAAATATTCATATTTGACCTGATTGTTTATAGTTCATAATGCATGATCAAAACCGAAATTTTCTGTGATGACTGCCCTTGCACTGTTCACCATGTAAGAACTTATTCACTATGTAAGAATTTGTTCACCATGTAAGAACTTGTTCATTATTCTTCAGAAGTTTGGAGACTGTTGAGAATTAGACTTGGGGTTGATTAATGATTGTGCATTGAGTCCCCTGTGCAGAATTTTATTGTTGCTAACTACCATTTGATCAATAAATATGAGACATGCCCTCTCAAAAAAAAAAAAAAAAAAACACACAACAAATCCCTGGAATTGAATGTAAGATTCTGGATAAAATTGTTATTGAAATAATATGTGAGACTTATCTTTACCTCTGCCTATTAAAACATGGAAATCATTTCCAAAAAAAAAGCAAAGCCAATAGTATAATGGAGACTAACAAAATCAAGGTGGGTAATAGGGGGAGCCAGCTGCGAGGGCCCCTGCTTTGTAGGGGTCTTCCTCCAGCCTGAGCTTTGCTACACAGCTTTAGTAGCATGGCTCCTCGCAGGCAATGACAATGATAATACCCATTTCTGGGTTAGTAGTGACGAATGCATTCTTTATTGCCTGTGAAAGCTCTTAGGACAATGTCTGCAACATAGTAGGTGCTCAATACAAGGAGGTGGTTAGTTTTATTATTGTTAATGTCATATCTTATTTCATTTAATGGTTATAACAGTCCTTCCGGGAGGAGAATTAACAGATGGGCTTTGGAGTCCGATAAACCTGGTTTGAATTACAACCTGGAGACTTAACTATGTGGCCTTTGTAAGGCTCCCCGTGGTTTTGTTGCATCTGCTTCCTCATCTTTAAAGTGGAGGTCACAGTAATTCTGACTGCTTCCTAGGATTGTCCTGAGAATTGAAGTAACTCTTCCAAAGACAGCATGCAGCAAGTGCCTGGTGTGTGGTAAGCCTCAGTTAATGGCAGCTGGATTTGGTTTGGTTTGCTATGATCTTGATTTGGCTGTGGCCTTCCTGGCTGGCCTTGCGTACCTTTGTCTTCTCTCTGGAGCTTGCTTTCTTCAGCTCTCACCCAGAAACAAGTATCCAGCCCTCCCCTGTCCCCCTGACTCCTGCCTGATGCACAGCGGCAGGTGCCCCAAAAGGCAGCTGCTGACTCTGCCCATCCTCTGGCCCCAGGAAGCATGTGGGGTACTCAGCAACTCCACAGATCAAGGTGGGACTTCAGGGCTCCTCGTCTTGAATTTGGTGGTGAAACACTGAGTGCCTGTTCTATTTGTCACCACGTTGTTGAGGCAGCACAAGTTTGGCCACCTTGCCCAGCAGCCCCAGCTCTCAAGTGATGAGGAAGCTGCATCAGGAATCAATATTCTCACAAAAGAGGGTTCATGTGATGTCTTCTCCAGAGCCTGGATTATCCTCATACCCACTCAGGTCAGTTTATCTTTCCCTCCTTCAACCAGCACCTCCAACTGGGCGCAGCCTCCCCATACAGCCTCAACTGTACAGCCACTTCCCCTGGCACTCTCCCCTCTGCCCCCTTTGTGGACCATGCTCAGTGCCTACAGGAGGATTCTAATGGGGAGCATTACATTAAGCCCAGGGCCCTGTGTGGTTGCAGAGATTGAATACCCATGAAACAGAAATGGTCCAAGGTCATCTGCAGCCTCCCTTCCTGCTGTCACATCCTGGGTGCGTTCAGAGTCTTCATCCTACTGACTGAGCCTCTCAGTGGCATTTGATATAATTGATCACTCTGTCCTCCTTCCAACCCGTGCTTCCCCGGCTTCTAGGACACCAAGCTGTCCTTGTTTTTCTTTGATCTCACTGACCAGTCAGTCAGGCCTCAGTACCTTCTGCTGGCTCCTCCTCCCCTAGAGTTTGGAAGTTGAAGAGCCCAGAGGCCCTGGACCTAAACTGCCTCTCTGTGCATTCACTCCCTTAAGGATTTTACCTGGTCTTGGGTCCTTAAAGGTCCCCTCTACACAGACACCTATTGCTCTGAAACTCCTCCAGGATCTAGACTAACTGTTCCACTTGCCTTCTTGACAGTTCTCCTCAGGCCAAATAGGCCTCTCAAACTTGGCACATCCAAACTGAAGTCCTCCTGAGATTCCCTCCAGTCTCCTCCACACCACTTCGTAGCATCAACATCCTTCCAGTTGCTTGGGTAAAAACCACCCATGCTCTCCTATCCCACCTTTCTCCTTGATCACATCAAAGATGCTCCACCTCAGGGCTTTTGCACCTGAAGTTCTCTCTGCTTGGCATCCCATTCATTCTTAAGCCTTGCTCTCTCACTTCCTTCCTTCAATCCTGCTCAACTGTTACTTGGTCAGAGAGGCCTTCTTTGCTCACCCTGACTAAAATAGCAATCTCTGGTTCCTTTCTTTTGCTATTTTCTGCTTTACAAGTATCCCTTTCCTCTGTGTCAATATCTCCAGTTAGAATGTAAGATCCATGAGTTTGGGGACTTGGCTTTTTCACTGCTCTCCTCCCGACCATCTAAGCATGGTGTGGGGCACATATATATCGAGTCAAAGAATGAATCAATCTGATTTTGTTGCTCTCCAAGCTTAAAATTCTATAATGCTTCCTCTCATCTCCAAATTTTGCCTAAGCTGTTCCCTCTACTTGGAAGGTACTTCCTTTTCCTAGTCTGACTGTGAGACAGGGACTGTGCGTGTAGTCAGAGTATGGTGAGAGCCTCTGGAAAAAGCAAGGCAGTATATTTGCAATCAGAGCAATGTAACTACATGCAAGGAAACCCCCTATTAAAACTCTGTGTTAAACAGTCAGCTCTAGAGTCATTCTTCAGTGAGATCAATAAATATACCCCAGGTAAAGAAGAGTGGCACATATATTTATAATTTATAATCATGTGTAAGATTCACTTTAACATGCTAAAAGGCCCAGGCCTATGTGCTGTCTTTCCTCCTTTAGATCTGATGAAGTGATTTTGCAAAGTGGGCAAACTAATTCAGCCTGCAGGCCCAGCCGTAAACAACACAGTAAAAGGCAAGAAGGATTCCACCTTAAAGATAAGACTGCATTTTAATACCCAAGAAGATAAGACATTAGAAATTCTTACCTTACTCTTTAGCAAACAATACCTCAGCCCATATTGGGGGCTGAGCAAGCAGCCTTGTTTCATATGCCCCCAGAAAAAGATGCTGGTATCTCAGGGAGAATTCATCAGAGCAGGAAATTACTTGTGTTAAGTTAATTCAAAATATTCCGGGGCCACTTAATAAGTCCACACCCCTAAGCTTTTTTTCATGTTCTCAAAAATCCTGAACTGCCGATAAAACCCCCTAGACAATGCACCACTACAAACTCTCTCTCCCCCTGGTGTGAGCCAGGAGCTCTGTCCTTGCACTTAATCTCTAAATAAAAGAGTGTACCTTACTCTCATTTCTTGAGTGTTTGTGAACAAGAACCCCGGCATCACCTGGAAGTCTCTTACTCATCCCTGAAGGCTGACCCAACTATCACCATCTTTATGTCACCACCCATGTCCCCAGGAAGAGTTATTCAGTTGTTCCTTGATGATCTTACAGCATTCCGTCAGACATCAACTAATGCCTGACTCTCATGTGATTTGTCTGTCTGCGGTAAACTGTGAGCTTCCTGAGGGCCGGTACTTTTCATCTCTATATCCCCAGAGCCTAGTCCAGGGCCTGTACAGTGTTAAGTGAGTATTTGATAAAGGTTTTCTGATAGAATGAATAAATGAACTAAAAGAGGAGGGAGGAAGGGAGTAGAAATGAAGTAAGGAAGGAATGATCTCTTTCCCTGTTGGTGACCTCCGGGTGCCTGGGAGCCCCCCACTGGGGAAGGTTCTCCTGTTTTCTGGACTGACATCAACACCTCTCCCCTTAACCAAGCTTTCTGGAAACAGATTCTAACATCTCAGTCACAATGACCTTAATGTCCAAACTCCAGAGTTAGGACCCTCTATCTGACAACTATAACTGTTTTTTTAGAGAAAGTAAGACTGGATTTCCAAAATCTATTTGCTAAAAATAGAAACAACAGGCCCCACGTGTAGCCACTTGTGCTAAGCCCCACATCAGCAAATCAAGACTTAATAGCTAACCTATTTGCAGTTGCAGCTTCTCCCAGGAATTTAGCCTTTAACTGATCAATTGGGAATGATTTTGTAAGAGCTAGTGAAGTAATCTGCCTGACAGACCCTTCCTGTTAGCCTACGGAAAGTGAAGTTGCCTGAAACAATCCACTCTGCTAGAAATTTCCTTCCCCCATCCTCTTCTGCTATAAAAGCCTTTCATTTTGTGCAGCTCTGGAGCTTTTTTCTCTTTACTCGAAGGGATGCTTCTCTGATTCATTAACTATTGAATAAACCAATTATATCTTTAAATTTACTCAGTTGAATTTTTATTGACATATCATATGCACAAACTATGCTCAGGTTTGTGTTAGAGAGAATGGGATGAAGAATCAGGGTTTATGGATCTATTATCTATTTACTATAGCAAATTTACAAAATATGGGTAAGTGCAAAGGAAACTCCATCTACAGCCCTACATTCTGCATCCTGCATTTTGCCGTAATTTCCTGTTCTATGTACGTAAGCATCAATACATGTACATGTGTATACATGAAAGATAATATATACCTGTGAGTGCATATATTGAATGAAATACATGAATGAAATAATGCTGGTCTTCTATTTCATACCAATGGCATCTTCACATTGTAGCAGGTACCTGCCCACTGTCTTAAGTCTATGAGAAGCAGACCAGCTGCTTCAGTCAAGACCCCTGGAAGACAGTTGGGTGTCTACAGCAGACACCCATGAGTCCTGGCTCTGTCTAGGCTCCCCATGCCTCCCTGATCTGTAAACAGGGGTTCTTGAAGTGCTAAGGTGGCCATTGGCCCAGGACAGCCATGGTTTAGTAGAAGCAACTGTGGGCAGAGCCAGGAGCTGGGACAGTCCTCCAACTATGACCCAGCTCTTTCCTGTGATATCCAGGAGCAGATGGGGGACCAGTACCAGCTTTCCTGGGAGCTGAGGGTGGGGATGGAGTGGACACTTCCTAAGAGTTGGAAACTGGGAACCCTGCATGGAGAAGTTCAGCAGTGGGGGCTCCGCAGCCTGAACTGATGATTAGAATGCTCCCTTCCAGCTGAGTTGGCTGTCATATTGCTTTTATCCTGGGAAGATAGGCCTGGTGCAAGAAGACACTCGTTTTGTCTTCTTTGTATTTTTTAAAAAAGGCAAAAGAACATAAACAAAAGTTCAGTCAATCTTCAAGTTTTCCTTGCCTCTCTCAATGCAACACCAATCCTAGAGCAAAATTATTGTAATAGAAAAGATAGTTAAAATTTTTAATAAAGCACAACCAGGAGGTAAGAATTTGATAAGTCACAAGGGGGCAGCAATGTGGTCCTACCTTAAAGGAAGTGAGGAAGCCTTTCACCATCAGCAGTGAGGAGAATAGCTTTAAGCCATGCAGCCATAAAGTATCAGCTAGCTAGTGAATTTACAAATGAGTGGCTAATCCCCACTCCAACATCAATATTTTAAAAAGAAATAGGAACTTAAAATCTCATCACAGGGCGGTGGAGCCAAGATGGTGGCGTGAGTAGAGCAGTGGAAATCTCCTCCCAAAAACACATAGATCTATGAAAATATAACAAAGAAAATTCTTCCTAAAATAGAGACCAGAGGACAAAGGACAACGTCCAGACCACATCCACACCTGCAAGAACCCAGCGCCTTGTGAAGGGGGTAAGATACAAACCCTGGCCTGGCCCCTCCCCCCGGCTCCTGGTGGGTGGAAAGAAACAGGAGCAATTTTTTTTTTGGCGAGTGCTTTTTGGAAGCCTTAAAGGGACAGGGACCCCAGTGCTATGGAGTCAGGGCAGCAGGACCAGTGAGCAGGTGAATGGGACCAGAGCCTGAAGACAAAGAAAATCGTGCATTTTCCCCTTTTTTTGATGAGTGCTTTTTGGAGGTCTTGGAGGGACAGGGACCCCAGTGCTAGGGAGGCATGGCAGCAGGACCAGTGGGCGGGTGCCTGGGACCGGCGCCTGAGGACAAACAATATCGCACGATTTTCCCTTTTTTTTTTTTTTTGGTGGGTGCTTTTTGGAAGACTTGAAGGGAAAGGGACTCCAGTGCTAGGCAGGCAGGGCAGCAGGACTGGTGAGCGGGTGCCTGGGAGCGGTGCCAGAGGACCAAGAAAATCGCACTTTTTTTCCCTTTTTTTTTCTTTTTCCTCTTTCGTTGTCGGTGTTGTTGTTTTGGTTTGGAGAGTGCTTTTTGGAAGTCTTAAAGGGGTAGGAGAGGACACTTAGAACAGAGGCAGGGAATCTGGGGATACCTGGGCACTCTAACCACAAGGGCAACAGGGAGCATGGAGGCCCCTTACGGAGATAAATGGCCTCCCAGCCGCTCCCACTCCAATGGGGCTCCACCATTTTGGAGAAGCAGCCCCAGCCAGGCCATGCCCACAGCAACAGTGGAGATAAACTCTAAAGCAAATGGGCAGGTAGCAGAAGCCCTGTCTGCACACAGCTGACAAGCATAAGCCACTAGAGGTCGCTATTCTCCCAGGAGAGGAAGGCCACAAACCAACAAGAAGGGAAGCTCTTCCAGCGGTCACTCATACCAACTCTGCAAACTATCTGTATCACCATTATAAGGCAAAACTGCAGGCAGACAAAGATCAAAGAGACAACACCTGAGAAGGAGACAGACCTAACCAGTGCTCTTGAAAAAGAATTCAAAATAAAAATCATGAACATGCTGACAGAGATGTAGACAAAAATGCAAGAGCAATGGGTTGAGATGCAGAGAAAAGTGCAAGAGCAATGGGATGAAGTCCAGAGGATGATCACAAATGTCAGGAAGGAGATCACAGAAGTGAAACAATCCCTGGAAGGATTTATAAGCAGAATGGATAAGATGCAAGAGGCCATTGAAGGAATAGAAACCAGAGAACAGGAATATATAGAAGCTGACATAGACAGAGATAAAAGGATCTCCAGAAATGAAACAACACTAAGAGAACTATGTGACCAATCCAAAAGGAATAATATTCGTATTATAGGGGCATCAGAAGAAGAAAGAGGAAAGGGGCTAGAAAGTCTCTTTGAAGAAATAATTGCTGAAAACTTCCCCAAACTGGGGGAGGAAATAATCGAACAGACTATGGAATTACACAGAACCCCCAACAGAAAGGATCCAAGGAGGACAACACCAAGACATATAGTAATTAAAATGGCAAGGATCAAGGACAAGGAAAGAGTTTTAAAGGCAGCTAGAAAGAAAAAGTTCCTATAAAGGAACACCCATCAGGCTAACATCAGACTTCTCGACAGAAACCCTACAGGACAGAAGAGAATGGCATGATATATTTAATGCAATGAAACAGAAGGGCCGTGAACCAAGGATACTGTATCCAGCATGACTATTATTTAATATGATGGCAGGATTAAACAATTCCCAGACAAGCAAACGCTGAGGGAATTTGCTTCCCACAAGCCACCTCTACAGGGCATCCTACAGGGACTGCTCTAGATGGGAGCACTCCTAAAAAGAGCACAGAACAAAACACACAACATATGAAGAATGGAGGAGGAGGAATAAGAAGGGAGAGAAGAAAAGAATCTCCAGACAGTGTATATAACAGCTCAATAAGTGAGCTAAGTTAGGCAGTAAGATACTAAAGAAGCTAACCTTGAACCTTTGGTAACCATGAATCTAAAGCCTGCAATGGCAATAAGTACATAACTCTCAATAGTAACCCTAAATGTAAATGGACTTAATGGACCAATCAAAAGACACAGAGTAATAGAATGGATAAAAAAGCAAGACCTATTCATATGCTGTTTACAAGAAACTCACCTTAAACCCAAAGACAAGCATAGACTAAAAGTCAATGGATGGAATAACATATTTCAGGCAAAGAACAGTAAGAAGAAAGCAGGGGTTGCAGGACTAATATCAGACAAAATAGAATTCAAAACAAAGAAAGTAACAAGAGATAAAGAAGGATACTACGTAATGATAAAGGGCTCAGTCCAACAAGAGGATATAACCATTCTAAATATATATGCACCCAACACAGGAGCACCAGCATATGTGAAGCAAATACTAAAAGAACTAAAGAGGGAAATAGACTGCAATGCATTCATTTTAGAAGACTTCAGCACACCACTCACCCCAAGGGATAGATCCACTGGACAGAAAATAAGTGAGGACACACAGGCACTGAACAACACACTAGAACAGATGGACCTAATAGACATCTAAAGAACTCTGCATCCAAAAGCAACAGGATATACATTCTTCTCAAGTGCACATGGAACATTCTCCAGAATAGACCACATAGTAGCTCACATAAAGAGCCACAGTAAATTCCAAAATATTGAAATTCTACAAACCAGTTTTTCAGACCACAAAGGTATAAAAGTAGAAAAAAATTTTACAAAGAAAACAAAAAGTCTCATAAACACATGGAGGCTTAACAACATGCTACTAAATAATCAATGGATCAATGAACAAATCAAAATAGAGATCAAGAAATATATAGAAACAAATGACAACAACAACACTAAGCCCCAACTTCTGTGGGACGCAGCGAAAGCAGTCTTAAGAGGAAAGTATATAGCAATCCAGGCACACCTGAAGAAGGAAGAGCAATCCCAAATGAATAGTCTAACATCACAATTATCGAAACTGGAAAAAGAAGAATAAATGAGGCCTAAAGTCAGCAGAAGGAGGGACATAATAAAGATCAGAGAAGAAATAAACAAAATTCAGTAGAATACAACAATAGCAAAAATCAACGAAACCAAGAGATGGTTCTTTGAGAAAATAAACAAAATAGATAAGCCTCTAGCCAAACTTATTAAGAGAAAAAGAGAATCAACACAAATCAACATAATCAGAAATGAGAATGGAAAAATCACGACAGACTCCACAGAAATACAAAGAATTATTAAAGTCTACTATGAAAACATTTATGCCAACAAGCTGGAAAACCTAGAAGAAATGGACAACTTCCTAGAAAAATACAACCTCCCAAGACTGACCAGGAAGAAACACAAAAGTTAAACAAACCAATTACAAGCAAAGAAATTGAAACGGTAATCAAAAAACTACCCAAGAAGAAAACCCCAGGGTCGGACGGATTTACCTCGGACTTTTATCAGACACACAGAGAAGATATAATACCCATTCTCCTTAAAGTGTTCCAAAAAAAAGAAGAAGAGGGAATACTCCCAAACTCATTCCATGAAGACAACATAACCCTAATACCAAAACCAGGCAAAGACCCCACCAAAAAAGAAATTTACAGACCAATATCCCTGATCAATGTAGATGCAAAAATACTTAATAAAATATTAGCAAGCAGAATTCAACAGTATATCGAAAGGATCATACACCATGACAAAGTGGGATCCATCCCTGGGATGCAAGGATGGTACAACATTCAAAAATCCATCAACATCATCCACCACATCAACAAAAAGAAAGACAAAAACCACATGATCATCTCCATAGATGCTGAAAAAGCATTTGACTGAATTCAACATCCATTCATGATAAAAACTCTCAGCAAAATGGGAATAGAGGGCAAGTACCTCAACATAATAAAGGCCATATATGATAAACCCACAGGCAGCATTATAATGAACAGTGAGAAGCTGAAAGCATTTCCTGTGAGTTAGGGAACAAGACAGGGAATGCCCACTCTCCCCACTGTTATTTAACATAGTACTGGAGGTCCTACCCACGGCAATCAGACAAAACAAAGAAATACAAGGAATCCAGATTGGTAAAGAAGAAGTTAAACTGTCACTATTTGCAGATGATATGATACTGTACATAAAAAACCCTAAAGACTCCACTCCAAAACTACTAGAACTGATATCAGAATACAGCAAAGTTGCAGGATACAAAATTAACACACAGAAATCTGTAGCTGTCCTATACAGTAACAATGAACCCATAGAAAGATAAATAAGGAAAACAATTCCATTCACCATTGCATCAAAAGGAATAAAATACCTAGGAATAAACCTAACCAAAGAAGTGAAGGACTTACAGTTTGAAAACTACAAGTGACTCTTAAGAGAAATTAAAGGGGACACTAATAAATGGAAACTCATCCCATGCTCATGGCTAGGAAGAATTAATATCGTCTAAATGGCCATTCTGCCCAAAGCAATATACAGATTTGATTCAATCCCTCTCAAATTACCAGCAACATTCTTCAATGAATTGAAACAAATAATTCAAAAATTCTTATGGAAACACCAAAGACCCCGAATAGCCAAAGCAATCCTGAAAAAGAAGAATAAAGTATGGGGGATCTCACTCCCCAACTTCAAGCTCTACTACAAAGCCATAGTAATCAAGACAGTTTGGTACTGGCACAAGAACAGAGCCACAGACCAGTGGAACAGATTAGAGACTCTGGAAATTAACCCAAACATATATGGTCAATTAATATTTGATAAAGGAGCCATGGACATACAATGGCAAAATGACAGTCTCTTCAACAGATGGTGCTGGCAAAACTGGACAGCTACATGTAGGAGAATGAAACTGGACCATTGTCTAACCCCATATACAAAGGTAAACTCAAAATGGATCAAAGACCTGAATGTAAGTCATGAAACCATTAAACTTTTGGAAAAAAACATAGGCAAAACCTTCTTAGACATAAACATCAATGACCTCTTCTTGAACATATCTCCCTGAGCAAGGAAAACAACAGCAAAAATGAGTAAGTGGGACTACATTAACTTGAAAAGCTTCTGTACAGCGAAAGACACCATCAATAGAACAAAAAGGAACCCTACAGTATGGGAGAATATATTTGACAATGATAGACCCAATAAAGGCTTGACGTCCAGAATATAAAAAGAGCTCACACGCCTCAATAAACAAAAAACAAATAACCCAATTAAAAAATGGGCAGAGGAACTGAACAGACAGTTCTCCAAAAAAGAAATACAGATGGCCAAGAGACACATGAAAAGATGCTCCACATCGCTAATTATCAGAGAAATGCAAATTAAAACTACAATGAGGTATCATCTCACTCCAGTAAGGATGGCTGCCATCCAAAAGACAAACAACAACAAATGTTGGCGAGGCTGTGGAGAAAGGGGAACCCTCCTACACTGTTGGTGGGAATGTAAATTACTTCAATCATTGTGGAAAGCAGTATGGAGGTTCATCAAAATGCTCAAAACAGACCTACCATTTGACCCAGGAATTCCACTCCTAGGAATTTAGCCTAAGAATGCAGCAATCAAGTTTGAGAAAGACAGATGCACCCCTATGTTTATTGCAGCATTATTTACAATAGCCAAGAATTGGAAGCAACCTAAATGTCCCTCGGTAGATGAATGGATAAAGAAGATGTGGTACATATACACAATGGAATACTACTCAGCCATAAGAAGTGGAAAAATCCAACCATTTGCAGCAACATGGATGGAGCTGGAGAGTATTATGCTCAGTGAAATAAGCCAAGCAGAGAAAGAGAAATACCAAATGATTTCACTCATCTGAGGAGTGTAAGAACAAAGGAAAAACTGAAGGAACAAAACAGCAGCGGAATTACACAACCCAAAAATGGACTAACAGGTACCAAAAGGAAAGGAACTGGGGAGGATGGGTGGGTAGGCAGGGATAAGGGGGGGGGAGAAGAAGGGGGGTATTAATATTAGCATGCATGGGGGGAGGGAGAAAGGGGATGGTGGGCTGTACAACAGAGAAAGGAGAAGTAGTGATTCTACAACATTTTGCTAAGCTGATGGACAGTAACCATAAAGTGGTTTTTAGGGGGTACCTGATATAGGGGAGAGCATATAAACATAGTATTCTTCATGTAAGTGTAGATTAAAGATTAAAAAAAAGAAAGAAAGAAAAGGGGGATTACTCCTTGATAGGATAAAACTATTGGTAAATCAAAGATCAACACATGCTTTAAATATCCTTAATGCTGATCACTTAAAGGGTGTCATATGATCAGCTATGGAGGTACTCTTTTCTGATAATATTCCTTTCTCTTAATAAAAAAAAAATGCAACTACTGTGTGCTGACCTCCAATGAGTTCTACACAGTGTTATAGAGATCATGTCAAAGTCTGGGCAAAGGGTCTGTTTGTTTCTATGCAGATAAAGGCCTAGCTTGGCTACCCAGAAAATGAACTAAGATACGATATGAGGAGGAGCTTCTGGCATCAGCACTCTCTGGAGTGCTGGGAGGAAGATCATTGTGCCAGGGAGGAAGATCATTGAAAAGCCTCCACAGGGATCCGGACGATGCTGCGGTTGTGGCTGCATCCACCCCACCATTTCCTGGCTTTGCCATTGGAATGAGGAGGGAGATGTTTAGGCTGGCATGTGAATACAGTGAGACAACGAATTTGACCGGATCTGTACTGTTGGAACTCAACCAGGAGTTGGGAGGGGTGCAAGTGGTAGCACTGCAAAATCTTATGACTATAGACTATCTACGGTTGAAAGAACAGATGGGATGTGAACAGATCCCAGAAATGGGCTGCTTTAATTTGTCTGATTTCTCTCAGACTGTTCAAGTACAGTTGGACAATATCCATCATATCATAGACAAATTTTCACAATTGCCTAGGGTGCCTAAATGGTTTTCTTGGCTTCACTGGAGATGGATGGTAATTATAGATTTGCTTTGTTTATGTCACTGTATTTCCATTATTTTAATATGTGAGCACAAGTTAGTAGTTTAAAACCTATACATGCTTAAGGTACTCTACAAGAAGATATGTCAAACAAATAATCAATCCTCCCATGTTTTCTTCCATATGCTACCTCTATAGCTTTTCTTCTTCCTTCCTAATTACAACCCTTAAATAGAATTCGTGCCTCATATTGAATTTACTGAGTATCATAATTCCTCCAGGTGTTAAAGATACCTCGAGACAAGTGCTGGGCATAGAAGCCACAGGGCATAAATCTGCAAAGAAGTAAAAAGCTAACCTTTGCAAACAATATGGCTTCTCTCTCACTTACAAACTTTACATTTCCCTGTATGGCCCTGGAAGATGACTGGTTAGCCAGAAACGGGTAAGATCCCTCAAGGGAGGAAAAACCTAAGACAGGCACAGTCACAGGGGGGCCATCAGGTGAGAAACTGGGGATCAACAGAGGTGAGGTTCAGAACCTCACCCTCCCCCCTGTTTTGAGAGAAATCTGCTGCATCCGTGGATGTTTTATTGCCCTTGTCTAGCTTGGATTAACACATAGTCTACAGGCACACACCTGATCATCTACATTTACCCTCTTACAGCACTAAACTATCTTTTCTACCTTTATCTTGCATCTACCTACCACTTCAACATTTTATTAAAAATAATAATAATAATAATAATAAAGGGAGAAATGTGGGATCCACATATAAATCAAGTATAAAAATCAAATGAATATTCATATTTTACCTGATTGTTTACAGCTCATAATGCGTGATCAAAACCGAAAGTTTCTGTGATGAATGCCCCTGTACTGTTCACCATGTAAGAATTTATTCACTATGTAAGAATTCGTTCACCATGTAAGAACTTGTTCGTTATGCTTCAGAAAATAGGAGACTGACGAGAATTAGGGTTGAGATGGATTAATGATTTTGCATTGAGCATTGACCCCCCTATACAGAATTTTATCGTTAACAACCATGTGATCAATAAATGTGAGAGATGCCCTCTCAAAAAAAAAAAAAAGTAAAAGGAGACCGAGGAGCAGTGACTAATAGAATATACGTACAGCATAGTAAGTACTGAATTGGAGATAAACTGCAGTTTAATTAACATCAGGTTGATGCTGAAAAGCCTGGATAGAGCCCAGCACCCTAAGTGGCAGGACACAGAGCCTGCACCTGCTCATGGCATCCTCAGTGCTTCTGTGGCTTCTTCCGTAGAAGCCCATGCACTCCCCTGACTCAGTACTTCTCTTCGTTATCACAGCTTAGTCCTACCTCTTCCATTCAGTAGGATCATTCACTTTCTTGACTCACCTTCCCCAACTCACACATCATGACATCGGCTCAGTGTTGCCAACCCAGAGAATAACAAAAGCATTGTATCTGCCCTGAGATTGCGTGAAAAACTTCAGAGACTTGCTTATGAGAGCTTCCAGATTAGTTCAGGTTTTCATTTCCTTTCCATATAGGATGATTTTAAAGAGTCCACACCTCCCCCAGTGCCAGGGACATGGCAGGAACCAGGAATTCTCCAATTCAGTCAGGTCTTATTGAGTAATGAAGTTGAATTTATGATGCACAGTCTCTGGCACTGCGCACATGTTTTCCTGGATATTTTGGTGAATCAAAACATGTATCTGCATGGACTTATGTCTTAACTTCTAAAATGCTTTATTTTTATTTCTTGCTCATCTTCAGGAGGCAATGACTATGCAATAATTCAGAATTCCAGTTTTCCTCACTCAACTCAAATAAAATCCTATAGATAAGAATCTAAATGTATTAAGAATACTCCTTTTCTGAGAACAACTTAAAGAAAATGAATAAAATCACCTCTCTTAACTGAAAAAAAAAAAATCTCATCACAGCCACTTAGGCTATGCCACTCTTGAGCCAGTGGCAATCTATTTGACCCTCAGTTTAATCATCCATAGCCTAGGGATAACTGTTTCATAATATTACATCTTACTTACATGATGGTTTTAATAATTAAATGGGATAATTAAGGTAATCAGCAAAATGCTCAGCATAGAGTAAGTGTTCATAAGTTAAATATTATTATTCCTACATAAAGAACAAAGGGAAAACAGTTAATGAATACCTATTATGTGCACAGTACTGTGAATCCTTAAAGCAATCAAGTGATGAATGATGACAAGTGAAATGAGAGTTTGAATGACAGATGGTAGGTGACAAACATGGTCAAGGCCAAACAGCTAGCAATAAGAATAAAACTAATGCATCGCAAGGAGTAACTGTGCACCAGGTACTCTGTTTTTAGCACTTTGCAGCAATTATCTCACTTGTTGCAGCAATCCTATGTGGTGAGTACTCTTAATTGACAGAAAGGGAAACTAAAGCACAGCCAGTAACTGTCCCACAGTCATACCAGGGAGTCTAAGTGTGAGACTCAGGTTAGAGCTCAGACAATGTAGCTCCTGAGCCTGAGCTCCAACCTTCATGTCAGCTGGCAGAGATAAGGATTTAAATTGAGGTCAAGGCCAAGCTCTTACCACCGTTTTATGCTGCTTCCAAGCTAGTTGGCACCAAAGGCTTCCAAAGATTCTCATGAAGAAAAGAACAACCCCCACCTTGACCACAACACACATCTCCAGCTGCTGCCACGTCTCCTTCTGCTCTGTAATAACCACACTTCTTAGGTTGGCCATACTCACTACTTCCATTTCTTCCCCTCTCACTCTCCCTCCACCCATGCCAGACTGGCTCCTGCCACCACCACCCCTCAGAAACAGCAATCATCGAGGTCAGTAATGGCCTCCATGCCATGGAGCCTACAGACAATTTCTCAGCCTTATTCTGAAAATTCTGAATTTTCAGATGTTGACATTGGCAACATCCTGGGCTTGTGTGACACCACCCTCCCTTGATCTGCAAGGAGGGCCCTTGAGTTTCCTCTCACTCTCTGGTTGCTCCTTCTCTGTCTTCTTTGCCCGCTCAGTATTCTTTCCCTGGCAATGGAATGTCCCTGCACCTCAAGCCTTGGTCCTGAGTGCCTTTTCTTGCCTCCGTACTCTTTTCTTTTGACTCTTCTTCCTGTATTGTTCCCAGCTTCAATAGCATCTATGTACCAGTGACTCCCAATTTATGTGGCGACCCCAAGCATGCCTCTGAGCTCCAGACCATGTATGTCACTGTTCCTGGACATCTCACCCTGAATGTCTCACAGGCTTCTCCAACTCAACATGATCACTGCCCTGCAGACCATGGCCCTCTCGTATTTCAGTGTTCCATGTCTTCACCCCTTTGCTTAACCTACCACCAAGTTCTGTTGCCTTGGATGTTCTTCAGGTCTCCAAACTTTATCTACTTTCCTCCATTCCCACTGTCCCTGCTATCCTCATTTTTATGACTGGAATCCTGAAAGGTTGTCTGACTGCTTCCCTTACTTCCACAAATATTTCCCTGATTCCACTTACCCTGTCTAAAATGCTTCAATGGTTTCATCCAAAGGTAAAAGTCACAATTCCTGACATGGCCTCTGAAGCCCAGTGTGGTCTAGCTCTGCTTCCTCTCCAGCCTTGTCACCTCTAAGGTTCCATTGCTCTCAGGACTCTAGTTTCAATGGCATGCTTTTAGTTCCTCCTGGATGCCCAGCTGCCTCTCACCACAGGGTCGTTAAACCTATTGCTCCCTCTTCTTGGAACAGGTCTCCCTTCTACTCTATCTAGTTAATACATCTTCATCCCTTTGATCTCATTTCAATGATCATTGCCTCAGAAAAGACCTGAGCATTCCTCCTGTTATATCTTCTCAGATAATTCTCCTTCCTGGACCTGATTATGGTTGTAATACACATGTCTGTATGTGACTCTGAATTGTTGACCTCTCCTAGACTGTGCCCTAGGCTTCTGCCCTAAATCATGAAGTATATAAATATGTAAAAACTCATTCACCTATACACTTAAGATATGTGCACTTTATTATATGCCACAGGGCTGTATTGGAATTCAATCCTTCCCTCAGCTGTGTCCCTGCTTCCTAGCACAGTGCTGAGTAAAGGGCAGCTTCTAGGCAAATATTTGTGGAATGAAAGAATGAAAATGAATCTTTTTCTTTCTTCAGAACCTCTACCATTGCATCTACCACCTAGGATAGAGCGACATATCCTGGCTACTTTGAGATGTATCTACCAGGAAGAGAACCAAGTTGACAAACAGAGTCATGCAGAGGTCAGGGACTCAGTACCAGTTAAATATGTTACCCCTCCCAGGGGTTTTCACACAAGAGAATTGGAAGGGGTTGGGAGGCATGTTGGAGATGGGGGACTCTTTCAGCTGTGGCTCATATCATACCCCAACCAATCATACCTTAATTAGGGGGAAAGCCAGAAGAGCGAGACTCACATGGACACTGAGTGGCTTTAGGTCAGAGTAAATCCCCATGTCCTCCCAGAGATTTGGCTTGGTTCATGTTCATAGCTCAGTTTGCTTACTGAATGTTTATTGAGCACACACTGTGTACCAGACCAGATACAGTGATGACTGGGACTGACATGGGCCCTGCTCTCTAGCAGAAGGAACAGACAAGGAGGAATTCACAGGGCAACATGTTAGCACCCCGAGAGGCATAAGTATCGGGGGCCCTGGGATCCAAGAGGAGGGCCCCTGACAAATCCTGTGGTGGAGGGGAGGTACACTTGGGCCCAGGCTTCAAGAATGCTTGAGGCTTGACCAGGTAATTGGCAGTAGGCGACTATGAAGTAAGGCCTTGCAAAGCAGCAAGAACCATGTGAGTAAAGGCACAGATGTATGGAACTGCATGGTGTGTGGGGGAGCTGAGGGGAGCTCTGCTTTGCTTGGCAAGGTTGGCATTTCTGGTAGGAGGCACTGGAGGGCTAGGGCACAGACCTGTCATGCAGGATCTGAGACATCATGGCAAGGCATTGAGGAGGTAAGGTTAGTGCAGCCTTTTCACACAGCAGTGGCACATTGTGGTTTGATTTGCTTCCTTGGCCATTGTGTTGAAAACACACTGGAGCTGGATGCACAATACAATGCACCTCAGCCAGTCACTGGGGGCCGGTTAACTGAGAGGGTAGCCTTTCCAGGGGAGCAGTCACATATCTGGGAAGTTTTTGCCTCGACTATAAACTACTGTCCCATACCCTGGCAATAGGCCTACATTAATTAGTTTCAGGTTTACTTAGAAAATTACAGTGTGTGGTGAAGATGAGCTCAAAGAAGCAAAGAAGACTCAGGCCTCACTTGCCCACCAGGGGCACCCATATGCATCCAGCACAGTGCTGCTTCTCCTCTTCCTGGATGGAAGTACCCACAAGGAGGCAAGGGTAATTACCTGTTTTAAATTAAACATTATAATTTTGGAAATGATTTCAAGCCGAAAGAAAAGCTGCAAGGTTTGTACATAGAACCTGCATAACTCTAGTGTAAAAAGTCACTGGTTCTCAGAGGGCACATACATTCCCTTCTGAGCATGTCAAGCTGCCTTCCTCTCAGCCAACACAGATCTTGAGCAGTCAAGGTAACGCACTGGAAGACACGGACAGAAGCCAGTCTCATTATGCATCTGAAGGGCACCATAAAGATGACAGGACTCAAGTGCAGCCCGAAGTCAAGAAGTGCTGCCTGGGGCCAAAGTTGCCAAAGATCCAATTGCACAATTTAGAGCTAGCCCAATTCTGTCTCTCCTGATACACTGAGACTTGTACTTAGGGTTTCATAGCTACACTCATCCCTGTGGGGAATGAGGCAGAGTCACATCACAGTGAGACCCAGAGGTCAGAGAGATGTCCTAGGCTCTTTAGAGGCTTCCTAGCCTATCTGCTGAAGTGGATGCCCTCCAGCCCCAGGACAGTTCTCCTTGGCCACCTATGGGAGTTAATGCAGCCTTTCAGAAACACTTTTGAATATGACCCACACTGAGAAATGCACTTTTCATCACTATCCATTACACATATATTCACATGCCCAGATGCATAATGTTACTGCAAAAGTTTCTAAATGATACTTTTATTACTTATGATGTACTCAATAATTCCTCTTCTATTCTCTTTTATTTTTTTAAGAAGAAAATGCTTGATTTCAAAAGACTCCAATGATTTTCAACTTAAAGTTGGAAACATGCTGAATTAGGATTCTTAAGGTGGCATAAGAGAAACTCACCAGTACTGGTAAAAAAATACACATTTATCTATGGTGCCAGGGAGATCAGCAACATGGTCACCTTGGTGGGAAACTGACTGGGAGGGTCAGGAGGTAGCTTCTGCCCTAAATCATAAAGTGTATAAATATGTAAAAACTCACTCACCTATATACTTAAGGTGTGTGTACTTTATTATAATGCCACAGGGATGTGTCTTGGAATTCAAGGACAAGAATGTATCTGGGCCTCAGGATGGGACTAGGGCCATAGCAGCATCTAGTATGAGCACTGGGGGTCTAGGACTGTGAATCCAGGCAGATGTGAAACTTTACTCTCCTACTTAAAAGGTGGGGGACTTTGGGCAAGCAACGTGTCCTTTCACTTTTCTCATATTTACAATGGGGATAATATATGTTAAGATGGTGCAATAGCTACCGGATATAAAGCAGTCATCCAGCACCTTGCGCATCATGTGTATTTAGTAAGTGGGCATTGCAAAGACTGTATTTTCCTCTTCTATTTCTCTCTGTGCATCTGCTTCAATATTCCCTCTGCATACTGACTTTCTCTGCTTTTTTGGGCCACAGAGTGAAAAATAACACTCCTCAGCTCACTGGTCACATGGTACAATTCCAACCCCACCTGGAGACTATATGTTTCTCAATTCCAAATCCAAATTTCTGAGAGAAAAGGCCAGATTGATTCACCTTGGGTAACCTAACCCAATCAGCTATGGTGGGAAGGGTGTGCAGGAGGGCAAGATAGAGCCCTGCGATCTAAATATGGTTGCCTGAGGACTGGTGTGGACTGAAATGTGTGCCTTCCAAATAAATATATAAATCCTAACCTGCAGTTTACAGATAAGGCCTTTGCAGAGGTAGTCAAATGACCAGTGTTCTCAAAAAAAGGGGAACTTGTCTCTTAGATAGACACATAAAGAAGGAAGATGATGTGAAGACACACAGGGAGAGGAGCATGTGGAGAGGGAGGATTGGAATTGTGAATCTACAAGCCAAGAATCACCACAGAGAGCTGGCAAGCCACCAGAAGCTGGGAAGTGGCAAGGAAGGAGTCCCCTACAGGTGGGCAGCAGCAGCATAGACCTGACTCCACTTTGATTTTGGACTTTTCGTCTTCAGAACTGTAAGACAATTACTTTCTGTTGCTTGATTGCACTAGTTTGTGATACTTAGTTACAGCAGCCCTAGGGAACCAAGGCAGGGCCACCCATCCTGTGGATGGACAGTAATGGTTCACAAAGGAAGGGATGGCTTCCAGCAGAGGTAGACACCATAAAGTGCCATTTTATATCCCCTGCAGTCACTGTTCTTGCAGAACTTGCCCCTAGGGTTTGGTGACAAAGCATCCCCAGCAAGTAGTCCCCAAGCAGACTCAGTAGAATGCTGCTGCTCCCAGAATTCCATGGCCATTTGAAATCTACTGCCAAGAGTTTATTCAGCACATACAGTTTCTCACTTGTGCCTTAGGTCTGTGAGTTGCAGCTAAAGGAGTGCGGGTGCATGAGGCACACTGCGTTGAGAGCCAGGAATTAGAAGTGAAACACCAAAATTTTAAATATAAACTTGCTTCAAATAGGGCCTATTTTTACATAATGTTGGCCCTGTCTTCTTGATCACTAGTTCCCAAGTATGCCCTTATGAAACGATCATCAATAAACATGTAAGGTGTGACAGTTATTTACAACACACTGTGTTAGGCACAGTGGAGACTTGCTCTGTTACTGAGGGACATAAAAGAAGATGTGAATATTTGGAGAGACACTCCATGTTCAGGAAGGGGAAGACTCCATATCATGAAGTTGTCACTTGGGGCATACAGAATTCATACTTGCTAGAAAATAGAAAAAAATATATATGATGGTCTTTGTGCTCTGGTTCCTGGCACAGAGATGCTGAAACCTTCTAATTTCTTTGGTAATAAGAGCACTAGATGCATCTTTTGTTCTAATATTTGGTGTCTAACCCTAGTTCTGGACACAGGGCTCCTGAATGTTTGTAATTACCTGGGTGATAGGAATGTATTTTGTTCTATCTTGGCAACTCTGGGTGATCTCCTGGTGAGGGCTGGTTACTGGAAAAACAAAGCTATGATTAGAAGCTAGGGATTTTTAGCTCTCCCTTCCTCTACCCAGTTCTCTTGATAAGGGAGAGGGGATGAAAATGGAATTAATGATCAGTTGTGCCTGCATGGTGAAGCATCCATAAAACACAACTATGGGGTTCAAGAAGTTTCTGGGTTGGTGAACATGTGTTGACTGGGGAAAGTGGTGCACCTAGAGAGGACATGGAAGCTCCCTGTCCTTTTCCCATACCTTGTCTTATGTACCCCTCCCTCTGGCTGTTCCTCAGTTGTATCCTTTTATAATAAATTCATCATGTAGTAAGTAAAATGTTTCTCTGAGTTCTGAGAGCCACTCTAGCAAATGAATGGAACCAGAGGAGAGAGTCATGGGTACCTCCAATCTGTAGGCAAATCAGACAGAAGCTGTGGGTGCCTTGAATATCTGCTTGTAATTGTCATTGAAAGTGGGGAGGGAGCAGTCTTGTGGGACTGAGTTCTTAAGCTGTGGGATCCAACATTCTCTCCAGGTAGATAGTATTAGAATTGAGTTAAATTGTAAGACACCTAGCTGTGTTGAAAGAGTTGTTTGGTATGAGGAATAACCTCTACCCATTTGGTGACCAGAAATGAAGTGTTTTGTATGAATAGTAACAGCAAACTTGTTGCCAGGGAGCTGTGTCTGGGCACATCTCTCCATGGACATGAGTTGAAATTCAACCTGGACACAGGATGGTTCTTGGCTCTGATGGAAAAAAATTATAGACCGGGAGTGTAGGTAAGGAAGGATTTCCTTAACGTGAGAGTCGTAGTGAAAAGCAGCAGACATACAGGCAGCAGAGAGCCAGGAAGAACATAGGGAGGAAAGGGAAGCTCACTGAATTCCTGCTCAGCATAGGGAAAATCCCCTGCCAGCTCCTGAAGCCAGGGTCACCTGCTCTCTAGTGCCCGGTTGAAACTGAAGGGTGTGGGAAATAATCCCCAAGCACCCCAGGATTTGAGAGAGACACAGAGCACTGGATGGAATGAGATTATGTTCTGAGAACTTCCCTAAGACAAAGAAAGGAGATTTTCAGGCAGGCTACTACAGAGCATGATTGTACAGTTACAGTCTCCTTTCCCGGTCATCCAGGTGACAGGAAATTGCAAGCCCAAATAAGAGATCTCAGTAGTCCTTCCTGACCGGTCTGAAATAATACAGAGAGAGTGAAAACCTGTGCTTAAGTCTAGAAAATTGAATGCAATAGTGAAGTCCTACCACTTGGAAAAGGGTTTCTTATTTATGTCCCAAGAGGCTTGTAAATCCAGAGACAAAACTCAGTAAATTGAGCATTCAGAAGGCTTAATTTATGACAAAGTACATACTTGAAGAAAGGGGAGTGTGGGAAACCTCAGACAGGAGGCATCCTCAGGGGCTTAGGATTCTCTCTTTTTAAGGCTTTCAAGAATGGTACAAAGGGCCAGGGTGGGGGGTGGTCAGAAGCTTGACACATGGTCTCCTTATTTCTATCTTTGGTGAGAGATGTTATGTTACCATCCATAGTCTGTCCCCTAGATATTCTGTAACATACACTTAACTGAGGATCTTCTTGATCCTGTTCTTCTCCAAGATAGTGGTTACCCTCAAGCAATGGGGACATATCGTTTAGGACTGCTTGCCTTATCTTAAGATAGGGTAGGTTATTGGCTGATTACCATACAATATGTTAGGAATATTACCTACTAACTCCCTGTCTGTTAAAATGTAATCTTAACCCTAAAATGGAGTACTTCCTGTTCTTATTATACTGTTTATATCTTGGCATTTTTCAGCATAGGAAGAAAAAGTTAATCATGATGCTTGTCCCAGGTTCCTACCCTATCACAGGAAAAAGACAGGAGGGAAGTAGGCATTTCCCTACATAGGTGGAATATTGAATATTTCCCGTGTAGTTAATGTCTGACAATTTCTTGTTGGTGTGAGAACACCCACCCCTGCCAACACTGGAATTTGGGTGCAATACCAATTTGAGTTGCTGTCAGAGAGGAGGAATTTGCTAGAATATCCCAGGCTAACACAAACACATGATTTGGGAAGAGAAATAATGAAAGGGCAGGGCACGAAGAACCTTGATTCCTGGGTTGGCCAAGTGTTCAGCCATGGGAATGAGCAGCAGCTGTGCTCTATCAGTTACTAACGGTCAATGATACCAATGGAATTTTGAGATGTATTCAACTCCCAGGGAGTTGTTCGCTGGATGTGTAAGGAAATGCGAACTATAAAAAAATACTGAGGATATAATCCCTTGGTTATTTTGTTTGTTTGTTTTGGGGACCCATTATGCTCAGAGACTGAGTTTGTCTTTGCCAGCAGTTTACTGAACCCAGGTTCACTGTGGGAAGTTCACAAGCCGAGAGCATTCAGGACAATGTCTCTTAATAAGCCAATAAAGAAACGATATACTCCCAATCAGTGATAGATTAATCACATTATAGTTCCAGGCAAAGCCCAAATTTAGTTGAAATATACCATTTTAGAATTGTTATTGGGGTCTTAGCCAACGGAGAGCTGACATCCAGCTGCCAGGGCAAAGGTAAAAGTCCCCTGTTGCTAGAGACCGTTGCTAGGGAATAACGGCACCTCTGCCAACAGGCAAGAGGGTCTTCTTTGTAGGGTGAATACAGGATTTTCACCACCGCTTTCACTGCAGTGGGACTTCACTGCCCCCAAGCTCTTCAGAGAGCTGGTTTAGATAAGGAAAGAGTGGCCATTCCCAGACCAAACACTCGCATAGTCCTCACAAACTCTAGATATTTATAGTCAAAATGCTCCCTTGCTATATTTGCTTCCTTAGGTGTTATTATTGATAAGCCCTCAGTGGGTCCCCTCAGCAACTGAGCTACTGAGGTCCTGTGGGTGAAAGCAGAGGAGAGGATGACATCCCGACACAATTTACTCAATTCCTATAGACTCCGAGACAAAAAAAAGCAACTTCTTTTGTCTTTGTCATGCACAAGTGGATTCAAACTTCATTTAACTAAGAAACAAGTGAATTTGAAACCATATGAAACCAATACACATCATTACTCTATCTGTAACAGCTAAAAGGAAAGTAAAAGAAAGTGCTGGATCATTCCTTGATGCTAATCCAAGCCTGAATTGAGGTCAGGCTGAGCTTTGGCCACCAGAATCGAAAGGGCCTAAGAAGGTGATAATTGTGCAGGACAACAGAAAGTACCTCTAAGGATTCAAGTGATTGAGAACACAGTCAGTGTGGGAGAAGGGCAAAACCCAGAAACTGATGAAACCAGGGAGTATGGTATTGTAAGTCCAGGGGGAGGAAATCCCGGGGCCGAATACCTCTAAAAACTGAAATCGGTCAAAGGGAGAAATAAAATTTAAACCCGTTTATTGCTTTCAAACTGCAGTCCAGCACCATCTCTCTCCCCTGCTCCCAAAGAAGCAAACAAAAAAGCAAGCCAGCCCCTTTCTTTAAACTCTCAGGTTCAAACACGCCCTCCGTTGCCCAGGTAATTACCCATTGACATGGAGATGAACTTCTCTCTATCCCTAAGGATATGCAAATGCAAATGCACGAAGCCAGGCAAGATACTCTAGAAATGTTGTAATTTTACCCATAGGTATGAAAGAATAATTTCATTGAGTGGTGAAGGGGAGCAGAATTCACCACCCCAAAACGTATCACTTTGGCTTGTGGATTATTTTGAGCTAAAGGCAGTAAAATGCAGCAGGTTCCTAAAAGTTCTTTATGTCCCCATCAACTGCCGAAATTTGCATATTGGATAGGGGCCTGCGCCAGGAAGAGAGCTACTAACAGATACTTTTTACTTAAGAATCTTATATGCCTAACAGGCAACCTTTGCTTTCTAAATGTCTCCTCCCTACCCGATGACTGGCCTTCCTCCCCTTTTTACTTCCAGAACTGTACCCCTTTCCGTAGCTGAAGATGTTATATAAGCCTCAGTTACCTGGATATCCTTTGAGCCTTCCTGTCTTTGAGGAGCTCCATATGTGATTTTGTTTGCTTGTCTTCTGCTGATCTGTCTTATATCAATTTAATTATGAGACCAGTGAAAGAATCAAAGAAGGCAATACATTTCCACCTCAACAGTGGATTGGTATCATCGGCTTTCTGAAGAACCTTTACTCATATGGATTATGACAGTAACTGACTTAGAAGGAGTGTCTTTGTGAATGCTGCAGAGTAGAAGATCATGTCTTGATTGATGCAGGACACGCAGCTCACTGTGAAACAATCACAGAGGGCTATATGTGATCCAGGTACACGGGTGGTTTTCCTGAAGGAACAGCCAGCCTGGTGCATTGGATAAAAGCCACTGTAAGCTCTGTTTAACCTGAGAAGGGGCACTGTGTGTCCCCCACAATAAACATCAAGTGGAACCCCCCGGATGAAGCAACTGATATGCTTTGTATTCAAGTCATATGGGACTGGCTTAATGATGACTGGGACATTCACCTGCTGAACATGCCCATCACTTAAGTCATGGTAAATGCTGTGATTAACTGGGCCCTTTGACATGGGCATACCATGGAATCTTATTGCTTTAAAGCTGAAAAACCGTTCTGGAAGCCTTATCAAATTTGCTGTCCTAGTTTCCCTCATGGATCTTACAGATGCTAATAAAAACACTGGATAAGTTATCAAGAGACTACAATGAGAAACCAGACCTGCAATCATTTGGGGGAGTGTTAGGCAAATTAATCAAATGCAAGATTGACAAAAGGGCTCAACCCATGGCTGGGGACCCAAACTTTCACACTAGAGTGGGTAACGGGTCAGGTTTGGAAAGGCAAAGTTCCTAGACTTCTATTAACTGGATACTGGAGTTTCATGAATTGTGGGCCCAAAACCCTTTGCTGAAGCCCTGACTCTTGCTGAAATTAGACTGAGGGAATTTAAAAATATTTTAGTTGATAGGATTGTGAAAGTCAGAATGGTTAAGCAGGTGTTATGTAAAGAAGTTGTGACTTCTTTTCCTGATTGTTTATAGGTGAAGGGGAAGAGAATTCACTACCTCCAAATATATCTTTTTGGCACAAGGATTATCTTGAGTTGTTAAACTGCAGACACTGGTGAAGCTCTCAAACCCAATAGAAGGTATCTTTTGTAATGGATACGTACATTTATAAGGGAAACTCCATTTGTAAGGGTGTCTCCCTGTCCACAAAGAAGAGAAGGCTACCTCTAAATCCATAAGACACTTATCAATGGAGAAACAAGAATGTTAAATCGGTTACATAACCATACCATTGTTGACTGTACCCTAGTTTACTGTGCTTTTCCTGATAAACTCCCATAACTGGCTCCATTCCCATCCCAGAATCATTTGTCATTAGCTGGAGCTGGTATATAAGGTAGTGGCTAGGGCCAATTCTGGGACTTACCTAAATTTCCTAGGTATCTCCCATCTTCCATGGTATAAATGATTAAACTTCAGTTTGTTTTCTGTTAATCTGTCTTTTATTACAGGAGTTTTCTTAGCCAAGAACCTAAAAGGGTAGAAGGAAAATTATTTTTTCTCTTTGACATGGCAATGGGTATTATGTTTGTTAAGGGAACATTCCCCCTATGTAGTTTTGGAAAACCAAAACCTGTTGATGTCCTAATGGAGGTTACAGTTAAACAGAAAGTAAGAGTTGAGGGAATTAAGAAGAAAGATTGTAGGAGAAATGGTGTGTTTGAGCAGGCTATATTTGAAGTGGTTGTATCTTTATCTGATGGAGTTTGGGGTGCATTGTACAGAATTTTAGTATGCTGATGGACAGGACTGTAATGGGGTGTGTGGGGGACGTGGTGAAGGGGGGAGTCTAGTAAACATAATGTGCTTTATGTAATGGTAGATAAATGATAACAAAAAAATTACAACTCTGAAACAAAACAAAACAAAACAAATATATAGGAAGCAGGAGCTAAGATGGCAGCATGAGTAGGACAGTGGGAATCTCCTCCCAAAAACATATATTTTTGAAAATACAAGAAACACAAATACAGCTAATCCTAAAAGAGAGACCAGAATACACAGGAAAATAGCCAGACTACATCCACACCTGCAAGAACCCAGCACCTGGTGAAAGGGGTAAGATACAAGCCCCGGCATGGTGGAACCTGAGTGCCCCTCACCCCAGCTCCTGGGTGGAGGAGAGGAGTCAGGTGGGGGGGAGGGGTCCCAGGACTGCTAAGCACCCAGCTCTAGCCATCAGCACCAAAGCACAGACACAGTGCATGCGTAGGGTGCTGGAAACTAGTGAAACAGGGCAGCAAGATCGTTGAGTGGGTCCCGAAGCCAGCGCACCTGTGACAAAGAAAAGCGAGTGCTTTTTAAAAGTCTTATAGGGACAGGCATGCCACAGCTAGATGGAAGGTTCCCGGGTCACTGTCCAGCAGCTGGAAATTCCAGGGAACTCCAGGCACACTAACCCCCTGGTCAACAGCTCTGAGACCCCTCACAGAGGTAAACAGCCAAACAGCTCCCAGTCCATTATCCCTCCAGGATCCTGCCATAGCAGAGCAGCAGCCTGAGGCTGGCCACACCCACAGCAAGGGAGCTTCATACCAGCCGGGCAAGATACACAGACCCAGTCTACATTGAATTGCCCAAAACAAGCTACTGGGGGTTGCAGTTATCCCAGTAAAGAAAGACTAGGAGCTAGTGGAAAGCCTTGGAACTTCCAGCTGACAGAAAGTCAATAGCTCACCATTGCACCTATCAACATGAAAAGGCAAAAAATTTTGATCCAGACAAGACTATGCCAGACAGCTTAGACATCTGCCTCATCTTCCCCTGAAAAGAAACCTGGGGAGATAGATTTAAACAGTCTTCCTGAAAAAGAATTCAAAACAAAAGTCATAACCATGCTGATGGACTTGCAGAGAAATATGCAAGAACTAAGGAGGGAGAATACAGAAATAAAACAAGCTCTGGAAGGACTTCAAAACAGAATGGACGAGATGCAAGAGACCATTAATACACTAGAAAACAGAGAACAGGAACACAGAGCAGCTGATGCAGAGATAAAAGGATCTCCAGGAAGGAAAGAATTTTAAGAGAACTGAGTGACCAATCGAAAAGGAACAATATCCGCATTATAGGGGTACCAGAAGAAGAGAGAGAAAAGGGGATAGGAAGTATCTTTGAAGAAATAATTGCTGAAAACTTCCCCAAACTAGGGGAGGAAATGGCCTCTCAGACCACAGAGGTACACAGAACTCCCATGACAAGGGATCCAAGTGGGGCAAAACCAAGACACATAATAATTAAAGTGGCAAAGATCAAAGACAAGGACAAAGTAGTAAAGGCAGCCAGAGAGAAAAAAAAGGTCACCTACAAAGGAAAACCCATGAGGCTATCATCAGAGTTCTCAACAGAAACCCTACAGGCCAGAAGAGGATGGCATGATATACTTAATGCAATGAAATGTGAGGGCCGGGCCCCTGGCCAGGGCTTGGTCCTGGGGCTGATCCACCGCAGCTCCCTTGCCCAGTGGTAGTTCTAAGACCTGGTATTTTAGCCTCGTCACCAGCTGGAGAAGATGGCGCCCATTTCCTCTCACCACCCTTTCCCCTCTTCCCTGTTGGGGATTGGACCAGCAGACTTCCGTAGCCGTGCACAGCTCGTGCTGCCCGCTTAGAGTGGCGCGTGACACCTATCCGCTTAAAGGTCACGCATGATACTGTCCCGGATTGGTTGGGTGACTGAATATAAGGGAGCCCGCTGGGAGGGAGGGGGTTTTTTCCCGACAACTGCTGTAACCACCGTGAGAGATTAGACAATAAAGCCTAGAGAAGAATCAAGACCTTGGGCGTGTTGCTTTGGTCCTTGAAGGGTCACGACAAGTGGTGCCGAAACCCGGGAATCGCTAAACCTCGTTGCGACCTGATCCACTGACCCTGGAGCCTGCCAATGAAGTAGAGCTTGTAACTCTTCGGGAACATCGCTGGATGCCGTTCGGTCAGCTGGCCAGACTGGGAGAGGGAACCGAGGAGGGTGAGTGGATCGGCCAGTAAACTGAAAGTATACGTGGCAGGGCAGACGGCAGGCAGTTGCGGTGGGTGTTTATGTGTAGTGTGTGTGTCCTGTTAGTGTTTGTGACATTGTTTATTATAATATATGGAATGAGGAGGCGCCAGTGAAGGTTCGCAGAGCAGTGACGAAATCAAAAGGTTCGCAGAGTGGCGACGAAATCAAAAGGTTCGCGGAATTAGCGACGTAGTCCATTTAAATTATAACTAGGATACTTGCCCCTTTAGAGAGAGGATGGGGACGGAGGCCTCTAGGGTTAGGGCCGAGGAACCTCTGAAAGCGCTCCTTAGAGCTAATGGAACCCCTTTGAAAACGAAGACTGCCAGAGCATTCCTGAACACTATAGAGAATCATGCCCCATGGTTCTTAGATGAAGTAAAGATCACCAGCCCTTTATGGGACAGGCTGGGGGATGACCTATGCCGGGCAGACAAGAGGGAGCCCCTTCCACCGGGGACAATCCCTATTTGGGGTCAAGTAAAAAATTGCCTGAAGGGACAGAAGCCAAGCTGCCAAGAGGCCATCCAAGAGGGGGAGGAAATATTAGAGGAAGTACGAGAAGAGCATGCCTCCGAAAAGGCATCAGAAGGGGGATCTGAACAGGGACTGCCATCTGATGAAGATGAAGATGGGGAACTTTCAGGGGACGAGCTAGAGAACAGGTTTAATAGCAGAGCATCACGCCCATCATTATATCCCTCCCTTGAACCGTTGAGACTCCAGCCAAGGGAGGAGGGGGAGGCTCACCACACCCCCGTAAAGGCAGATAATGCCAAAGCAGGGCTAGTAACTTCCTCAGCCCCCATCGAACCCTCACAATTAAAACCAGGACCATTCACTTCGTGGCCTGAGCCGCCACCTTATCAGCACTGTCACTGTAAAGATGGCTGGGCGAGGTGGGTATGCAGAGAAGGGCAGGCAGCATTCCCTGTAATAGAAGACCCGAACACTCAGCAAAGATATCATCAACCCATAGACTTCAAAATAATCAAAAGCCTGAAGGAGGCCGCCACCACCTATGGGCCTCAGGCTGCCTTTACAGTGTCTCTGGCAGAATCAGTGGCCACTTAACCCCAGATGACTGGGCCAATGTCGCCAGGGCGTCTCTCTCCAGAGGCCAGTATCTGACTTTTAAAACTGCGTGGCAGGAGTTTTCCCAGGATACTGCATGGCGTAATATCGCAGCAGGGAACCATCAATGGAACCTAGACATGTTAATGGGCTCTGGACCCTACTTAGGGCAGCACAATCAGGTAAACTACCCTCCCGCGGTTTACTTACAGATTTCCACAGCCACGGTCAGAGCTTGGAAGACCTTACAAGGCACAGGGGATCTACAGGGTCAGCTTTCTAAGGTGTTGCAGGGGCCTAATGAGCCCTATGCAGATTTTCTCGCGAGGTTGATGCAAACTGCCGGTAGGATCTTTGGAGATGCAGAAACAGCCATGCCCCTAGTCAAACAGTTAGCGTATGAGCAAGCAAACAAATGGTGTAAGGAAGCCATTCGGCCATGGAAAAATAAAGACTTAAACACCTATATTAAGGTATGTAGAGACATAAACGATAGTGTAGTTCAAGGGCAAGTGATGGCTGCTGCAATAACTCAAGGACTGCACAATGCACGCGGCGGAGCCACCCCTCCAGGGGCATGCTTCTATTGTAAGCAGCCAGGTCATTTGAAGAGGGACTGCCTCAAGCTAGGGGGACCAGGAGGTAATGCCGCACCCATCAGGCAACCTCGACTGTGCCCTAGGTGCAGAAAAGGGAACCATTGGGCAAATGAGTGTAGATCAGTGGCCGATGTAGAAGGACGCCCACTGCCTCCACAGCAGCCAAAAAACGGGAGGCGGAGCCCCACACCTCAGGGCCCGCAAATGTATGGGGTGATTCAGCAAATCCCCCGAACACATTATCACCTGACCGATCAGAGCACTCACAAGGAGGCGGAGAACCAAGGAGAGCCACAACAGGGAGTGCCGGACTGGACATCTGTGCCACAACCCACCTCGTACTGACCCCAGAAATGGGAGTTCAAGTAGTAGAGTCCGATTACAGGGGGCCCTTAAAGAGGGGGGTGGTGGGACTCCTTTTAGGCCGCAGTTCCACCACTAGAGCAGGCTTGATAGTCCATCCTGGAGTGATAGATCCAGATTTTGAGGGAATAGTAAAGGTGATGGTCTCCTCCCCACAAGGCATTACCGCCATAAATCCAGGAGACCGCATCGCTCAAATTCTCATGCTTCCCAGTAACCATGACAATTTTGACAGTAAGAAGATCATAAGGGGGACCTCTGGCTTTGGGTCATCCAGGGCTCCACTAGCTTGTGTCACGCTAGAATTAGGGGACCAACCTATGTATGTAATCCAAATTAGAGGCAGGGAGTTTGTGGGGCTGTTAGATACCGGGGCAGATCGCAGCATCATCAGGGAAGAAGAGTGGCCTAAAGACTGGCCTCTAAATCGAGCTGCACAAACACTGAGAGGTCTGGGGATAGCCCAGGCACCAATGTACAGTGCAGCCACACTGCCATGGAAGGACTTAGAGGGGCATCACGGTGTTATTCAACCATACATCCTAAAAATGCCTATGTCCCTATGGGGACGAGATGTGTTAACACAAATGAATTTTAAACTAACCACAGAGACTTTTTACAGTGAGCAGTCTGATGCCATAATGAAAAGACAGGGGTATGCGGCCACTAGAGGACTAGGGAAGGATCTCCAAGGGAAAGAACAACCAATCCTTTTAGCAGGGAGACCGCCCAAAGGGCCTGGAGGACCAGGATTGGGTTTTTCTTCGGGGCCACTGAGGGAAAACAGCCTATAGAAATAACATGGCAGTCAAAAGACCCGTGTGGGTACCTCAGTGGCCCCTCACCAAAGAAAAGAAGGAAGCAGCCCACACTTTAGTACAAGAACAGATAGCAGCTGGTCACCTCCAGCCCTCTACCTCGCCATGGAACACACCTATTTTTGTAATTAGGAAAAAGTCTGGCAAGTGGAGATTACTCCATGATCTTAGGGCAGTGAACAGACAGATGGAGCTTATGGGACCTGTACAATTAGGCCTTCCTCTCCCTGTGGCTCTGCCCAGAGGATGGAATTCAATAGTGATAGATATCAAAGACTGTTTCTTCTCCATCCCGCTTCACCCCAGAGACTGTCAAAGGTTTGCCTTTACCGTGCCAGCAGTGAATCATAGTTTTCCCGATGAGCGATATGAGTGGATAGTATTGCCACAGGGCATGGCTAATAGCCCCACCATGTGTCAGATGTATGTAAAGAAGGCCTTACAAACTGTCAGGAAACAGTTTCCCCTCATAATCATCTATCACTATATGGATGACATTTTGCTGTGCAGTGAAGAGGAGAGACAACTGGAGTTGGCTCTCTGTTTCCTGCAGGAACATTTTGAGGAGTGGAACCTTAAAATAGCCCCTGAAAAGATCCAAACATCCAAAGTAAAGGAATATTTAGGAATGAAATAGGGAAACACAGTGGCCAGGCCATTAAAGGTAACCATAAGGACGGATCACCTGAAAACTCTAAATGATTTTCAAAAACTACTGGGAGACATTAATTGGGTTTGTCCATATTTGAAACTCACCAGTGAAGAGCTAAGTCCCTTATATGACCTCCTGAGGGGAGAACCTGATCTGGCCTCCCCTCGGTCACTCACTGAAGAGGCAAGAAAAGCTATAACATTGGTTCAGTCACGCTTGCAGTTAGCGCAAGTCGAGCGGATTGATTACTCCAAACCAATTGCCTTCATAGTGCTCCCTAGTAATCATAGCCCCACAGGCGTATTGTGGCAAGAGGGCCCTATGCTATGGGTCTACTTGGCACATTCACCCGGGAAGATCCTGGATTGGTATCCCCAGAGTGTGGCCGAGCTGATCGTGAAAGGTGTCAGGGTATCTACGGAGACGTTCGGTGCCCCTCCAAATACCATCATTACCCCATATACTGCAAAACAAATCGAATGTCTTACCGCCTGCTGTGATGCATGGGCTATCGCCTGCGCCATATCTAGTGCCACCTTAGATAATCATTATCCAAAATCCCCCTGGCTCCAGTTTTGCCTAGCTAACCCGATCATTTTCCCTAAAACTACCAGGAGGGAACCCATTCCTAGGGCTAAGGTAGTCTTTACCGACGGCTCTAAGGATGGCACCGCCGCAATAGTTACCAATGAACAATCATGGACCCTCACATTCCCGGCGACATCCGTCCAGCAGGTAGAGCTGCTGGCAATGGTGCAGGCCTTTAAATTATTTCCCCACGAGCCATTTAACCTCCTGTCAGACAGTCAATATGTAGTTAACTCAGTTACCATTATAGAAAATGCAGGGCACGTTAGACAGACATCGCCGGTTGCCGGAACACTTAGAAGCTTGCAACACCTTATCTGGGATCGGGTCCATCCTTTCTTTATTGGACATATCAGGGCTCATACTCCACTCCCAGGCCTGCTTGCCGAAGGAAATAGGAGAGCGGACAAACTAACCCGCAGCCCGTACATCCTGGCTTTAGCCAACCCGGTAGAACAGGCCACTAATTACCACAAGCTCTTTCATGTTAATTCCACCACCTTACGGATGAAATATTCTATTACAAGGGAGCAAGCGAGAGCCATAGTTCTCGGCTGTAAATGGTGCATTGCTCTCCTACCCCTACCATCTCAAGGCATAAACCCAAAAGGACTACTACCAAGCCACCTGTGGCAAATGGATGTCACACACATCCCCAAATTTGGGAACATGAAATATGTTCATGTGTCCGTTGACACATGCTCAGGAGTAATCTTCGCCTCCTGCCACACGGGCGAAAAAGTCCGAGATGTTATTTCCCACTGCCTACAGGCATTCTCTGCCTGGGGCATGCCTAAACACCTGAAGACTGACAATGGACCAGCATATACATCCCGACCATTTCTGACATTTACTCAGACTCTAAACATTGCTCATACAACAGGCATTCCATACAACCCTCAAGGACAGGGTGTAGTAGAGCACACACACAGAACACTCAAGGCCACTCTAATAAAACAAAAAGGGGGAATAGGGGCAGACTACAAATCCCCTAAAGATAAACTTAATATCATTCTATTTATATTAAATTTTTTGACATTGGACATAAACGGCCAGAGTGCGGCTGAAAGACACAGTCAGCCTGCCGACCCTGACAGGAAACCCAAAGTACTGTGGAAAGACGTGCTGGAAGGTAACTGGAAAGGCCCGGACCCAGTACTTATCTGGACCCGAGGCTCTGTTTGTGTTTTCCCACAGGGCCAACACCAACCTATCTGGGTACCAGAGCGATACGTGAGGCGAGTGGAAAACTCAAGGACGGAAGAACAGAATACTGATGCTGATAGCGCTCACGATCCTAGGGTGGACCCTGCCGCCAGCGAGACCTGAGCAGAGACAGCTATGGGGAGTAGTAAAGGCATGGCCACTGCCACTGCCCCTGAGTAACCTATCAGCAGAGACTTTGAACAGCCTGTCGCTCGGTCAGACATGGCATTTGGGCTGTGTCAGTTCCTACACTGGACTGTGTGTTTCCAGCATTCCGTTCAACAACTTCTCTCGGGCTGCAAACCTATCCCGACAGCTGGGACACTTGCTGAACACAAACTGGTCTAGCAAACTCGAGGAGCTTACCGCACAGCTAAGATTAGAAATCATGAATGTTAGCTCCATGTCTCAATCAGCTATGACAGTGTTTGATGCTGAAAGGCTTGGTCTGGGGTGGGAGTTATGGGTGTGATTATGATCGCTGGACTGCTGCTTCTTGGCAGGGCAATTTGCTCTGTGCGGTGGCAGCAATTACAGGATAGACGAGTGCTGTTGCAAGCGATGGCTGCCCTGGAAGAAGGCGTCTCCCCAAATATATGGCTTCAGATGTTGGATCAGTAGCCAGAGACGGGTAAGATCTGGAGCTGCGCATATCAGCCTAAGACAGGGCACAGACCAGAGCTGTCTGCTGCCTGAGGACGGGTAAGAATGCTGCAGACTCTGGGCAACCTAAGACAGGCATGATCCAAAGGCCACGCATTATATCAAACAAAGAAGGGGGAGATGTGAGGGCCAGGCCCCTGGCCAGGGCTCGGTCCTGGGGCTGATCCACCGCAGCTCCCTTGCCCAGTGGTAGTTCTAAGACCTGGTATTTTAGCCTCGTCACCAGCTGGAGAAGATGGCGCCCATTTCCTCTCACCACGCTTTCCCCTCTTCCCTGTTGGGGATTGGACCAGCAGACTTCCGTACCCGTGCACAGCTCGTGCTGCCCGCTTAGAGTGGCGCGTGACACCTATCCGCTTAAAGGTCACGCATGATACTGTCCCGGATTGGTTGGGTGACTGAATATAAGGGAGCCCGCCGGGAGGGAGGGGGTTTTTTCCCCACAACTGCTGTAACTACCGTGAGAGATTAGACAATAAAGCCTAGAGAAGAATCAAGACCTTGCTTCGGTCCTTGAAGGGTCACGACAATGAAACACAAGGGCTTCGAACCAAGATTGCTGTATGTAGCATGATTATCATTTAAATATGAAGGAGGGATTAAACAATTCCCAGATAAGCAAAAGTTGAGGGAATTTGCCTCCCACAAACCACCTCTACAGGGCATCTTACAGGGACTGCTCTAGATGGGAGTACTCCTAAAAAGAGCACAGAACAAAACACCCAACATATGAAGAAGGGCAGAGGAGGAATAGGAAGGGAGAGAAATAAAGAATCATCAGACCATGTTTATAATAGCTCAATGAGCAAGTTAAGATAGACACTAGGATAGTAAAGAAGCTGACCTTGAACCTTTGGTAACCACAAATGTAAAGCCTGCAATAGCAATAGGTACATAACTTTTAATAATCACCCTACATGTAAATGGACTGAATGCACCAATCAAAAGACAAAGAAATAGAATGGGTAAAAAAGCAAGACCCATCCATATGCTGCTTACAAGAGACTCACCTCAAACCCAAGGACATGCACAGACTTGAAGTCAAGGGATGGAGAAAGATATTTCATGCAAACAACAGAGAGAAAAACACAGGTGTTGTAATACTAGTATCAGACAAAATAGACTTCAAAATAAAGAAAGTAACAAAAGATAAAGAAGGACATTACATAATGAAAAAGGGCTCAGTCCAACAAGAGGATATAACCATTATAAATATGTATGCACCCAATACAGGAGCACCAACATATCTGAAACAAATACAAACAGAATTAAAGGAGGAAATAGAATGCAATGCATTCATTCTGGGAGACCTCAACACACCACTCACTCCAAAGGACAGATCCACCAGACAGAAAATAAGTAAGGACACAGAGGCACTGAAAAACACACAAGAATAGATGGACCTAATAGACATCTACAGAACTCTACATCCAAAAGCAACAGGATACACATTCTTTTCAAGTGCACATGGAACATTCTCCAGAATAGACCACATACTAGGCCACAAAAAGAGCCTCAGTAAATTCCAAAAGATTGAAATCTGACCAACCAACTTTTCAGACCACAAAGGCATTAAACTAGAAATAAACTGTACAAAGAAAGCAAAAAGGCACACAAACACATGGAGGCTTAACAACACGCTCCTAAATAATGAATGGATCGATGACCAAATCAAAATGGAGATCAGCAATATATGGAAACAGATGACAACAACAACACAAAGCCCCACCTACTGTGGGATACAGCAAAAGCAGTCTTAAGAGGAAAGTATATAGCAATCCAGGCATATTTAAAGGAGGAAGAACAATCCCAAATGAATGGTCTAATGTCACAATTATCGAAATTCGAAAAAGAAGAACAAATGAGGCCTAAGGTCAGCAGATGTAGGGACATAATAAAGATCAGAGAAGAAATAAATAAAATTGAGAAGAATAAAACCATAGCAAAAATCAATGAAACCAAGAGCTGGTTCTTAGAGAAAATAAACAAAATAGATAAGCCTCTAGCCAGACTTATTAAGAGGAAAAGAGAGTCAACAAAAATCAGCAGAATCAGAAATGAGAAAGGAAAAATCATTACGGACCCCACAGAAATACAAAGATTAGAGAGTACTATGAAAACCTATATGCTAACAAGCTGGGAAACCTAGGAGAAATGGACAACTTCCTAGAAAAATAACACCTTCCAACACTGACCCAGAAAGAGACAGATAATCTAAACAGACCAATTACCAGGAACAAAACCGAAGCGGTAATCAAAAAACTAATGAATAACGAAACCCCTGGGCCAGATGGATTTACCTCGGTATTTTATCAGACATACAAAGAAGACATAATACCCATTTTCCTTAAAGTTTTCCAAAAAATAGAAGAGGAGGGAATACTCCCAAATTCAATCTATGAAGCCAACATCGCCCTAATACTAAAAACAGGCAAAGACCCCACCAACAAAGAAAACTAAAGACCAATATCCCTGATGAACGTAGATGCAAAAATACTCAACAAAATATGAGCAAAGCAAATACAAAAATACATCAAAAGGATCATATACCATGACCAAGTGGGATTCATCCCAGGGATTCAAGGATGGTACAACATTCGAAAATTCATCAACATCATCACCCACATCAACAAAAAGAAAGACAAAAACCACATGATCATCTCCATAGATGCTGAAAAAGCATTCGATAAAATTCAACATTCATTCATGATAAAACTCTGAACAAAATGGGAATAGAGGGCAAGTACCTCAACATAATAAGGGCCATATATGGTAAACCCACAGACAACGTCACACTGAACAGTGAGAAGCTGAAAGCTTTTACTCTGCGATTGGAAACAGGACAGGGATGCCCACTATCCCCACTCTTATTCAGCATAGGACTGGAGGTCATAGCCACGGAAATTAGACAAAACAAAGAAATACAAGGAGTCCAGATTGGTAAAAGGAAGTTCAACTGTCACTATTTATAGATGACATGATATTGTAAATAAAAAACCCTAAAGATTCCACTCTGTAACCAGTACAGCTAATGTCGAAATTCAGCAAAGTTGCAGGATCCAAAATTAACACACAGAAATCTGTGGCTTTCCTATACACTAACAATAAACTAATAGAAAGAGAAATCAGGAAGACAATTCCATTCACAATAGCATCAAAAAGAATAAAATACCTAGGAATAAACCTAACCAAAGAAGTGAAAGACCTATACCCTGAAAACTAGAAGACACTCTTAACAGAAATTAAAGAAATCACTAACAAATGGAGACTCATTCCATGCTCTTGGCTAGGAAGAATTAATATCATCAAAATGGCCATCATGCCCAAAGCAATATACAGGTTGGATGCAATCCCTATCAAATTACCAACAGCTTTCTTCAATGAACTGGAACAAATATTTCAAAAATTCATATGGAAATACCAAAGACCCCGAATAGCTAAAGCAATTCTGAGAAGGAAGAATAAAGTGTGGGGGATATCACTCCCCAACTTCAAGCTTTACTACAAAGCCACAATAATCAAGACAATTTGGTACTGGCACAAGAATAGAGCCACAGACCTATGGAACAGAACAGAGACTCCAAACATTAATCCAAACATATATGGTCAACTAATATTCAATAAAGGGGCCATGGACATACAATGGGGAAATGACCCTCTCTTCAAGAGATGGTGCTGGAAAAACTGGACAACTACATGTAAGAGAATGAAATTGGGTCACTCTCTAACCCCACGAACAATAGTAAATTTGAAATGGATCAAAGAGTTGAATGTAAGTCATGAAACCATAAAACTCTTAGAAAAAAACATAGGCAAAAATCTCTTAGACATAAACATGAGTGACGTCTTCTTGAACATATCTTCCTGGGCAAGGGAAACAAATGCAAAAATGAACAAATAGGACTATATCAAGCTGAAAAGCTTCTGTACAGCAAAGGACACCATCACTAGAACAAAAAGATACCCTACAGTATGGGAGAATATATTCGAAAATGACAGATACAATAAAGGGTTGATATCCAAAATACATAAAGAGCTCACAGACCTCAACAAACAAAAAACAAATAATCCAATTAAAAAATGGGCAGAGGAGCTAAATAGACAGTTCTCTAAAGAAAAAATTCAGATGGCCAATAGACACATGAAAAGATGCTCCACATTGCTAATCATCAGAGAAATGCAAATTAAAACCACAATGAGATATCACCTCACACCAGTAAGGATTGCCATCATCCAAAAGACAAACAACAAATATTGGCGAGGTTGTGGAGAAAGGGGGACACTCCTACACTGCTGGTGGGAATGTAAATTAGTTCAACCATTGTGGAAAGCAGTATGGAGGTTCCTCAAAATGGTCAAAATAGAAATACCATTTGACCCAGGAATTCCACTTCTAGGAATTTACCCTAAGAATGCAGCACTCCAGTTTGAAAAAGACAGATGCACCCCTATGTTTATTGCTGCACTATTTATAATAGCCAAGAAATGGAAGCAACCTGAATGTCCATCAGTAGATGAATGGGTAAAGAAGATGTGGTACATATACATAATGGAATATTACTCAGCTATAAGAAAAAAACAGATCCTACCATTCACAACAGCATGGATGGAGCTAGAGGGTATTGTGCTCAATGAAATAAGCCAGGCAGAGAAAGACAAGTACCAAATGATTTCACTCATATGTGGAGTATAAGAACAAAAGAAAACTGAAGGAACAAAACAGCAGCAGAAGCACAGAACCCAAGAATGGACTAATAGTTACCAAAGGGAAAGGGACTGGGGAGGATGGGTGGGAAGGGAGAGTTAATGGCAGGAAGAAAAGAAAGGGGGCATTACAATTAGTATGTATAGTGTTGGGGGGGGGACACTTTGAAGGCTGTGCAACACAGAGAAGACAAGTAGTGATTTTACAGCATCTTACTATTTTGATGGATAGTGACTGTGAATGGTGATGTGGGAGGGACTTGGTGAAGGGGGGGAGCCTAGTAAACTTTATGTTCTTCATGTATTTGTGGATTAATGATACCAAAATAAAAAACACAAGTAATAAAAAACCAAACATATATTAGCCTTAAAATCTGTGAGGGGCCAAGATGGCAGCATAAGTATAGCAGTGGAAATCTCCTCAAAAAAATATATATATATATTTTTGAAAACACAACAAGTACAACTATTCCAAAAAGACGGACCAGAAATAAAGGAAAAGTCAGACTACACTGACACCTGCGAGAACACTGCCCCTCAGGAAGGGGGTAAGATACAAGCTGTGACCAGGGGGGTGCCTGAGTGCATCTCACCTCAGCTCCCTGTGGGAGGAGAGGAGTCAGAGAGGGAAGGGAGAGGGAGCCCAGTACTGCTAAACACCCAGCCCAAGCCATCCACACTGGCAGCACAGACACCCAGTGCATGGGATACTGGATACTAGGGAAACATGACAGTAAAATCTGCAAGTGGGTCACACCAGCTGATGCCCCTGGGACAAAGTAAAGCGAGTGCTTTTTGAAAGTCTTAAAAGGACTGGGACCCCACACCTGGGTGGAGGTAACCCAGCCCTATCAGCACAGCAGTTGGGTACCTGGGGAACTCCGGGCCCCCTAAACGCCCAGTTGTCTGTGCAGCTTAGAGGGCCCTCATGGGGATAAACAGCCTCCCACCCATTCCTGCTTGGGCACGCTCCTGCCATAGCGGATCATCAGCCTGAGTGTGACTATGCCCACAGCAATCACACACAGAGCTTCCTTCGCAGTGGCTAAGCAAGAATCAGAAACTCCGTCTGCCTCAACTGCCCCGCACAAGCCTCTAGAGGGCACCATTCTCCCAGGACAGGAAGGCCAGAAATGAGCAAGAAGGGATGTTCTCCCAGCTGACACGTGTCAACAACGCACTCTATCACCATGAAGAGGCAGAAGAATTTGACACAGACCAGATTAACCCAGGCAGTATCGGCTGAAAAGGAATATGGGGAGATAGACCTAACTAATCTCCCTGAAAAAGAACTTAAAATTAAGGCCATAACCATGCTGATGGAGTTGCAGAGAAACATACAAGAGTGAAGAAGGAGAATACAGAAATAAAACAATCTCTGGAAGGATTTAATGCAGACTGGATGAGGTGCAAGTGGCCATTGGTAGATTAGAAACCAGAGAACAGGAACACATAAAAGCTGAAGCTGAGAGAGCTGAAAGGATCTCCAGGAATGAAACAATATTAAGAGAAATGTGTGACCAATCCAAAAGAACAATATCTTTATTATAGGGGTACCAGAAGAAGAGAGAGAAAAAGGGATAGAAAGTGTATTTGAAGAAATAATTGCTGAAAACTTCCTCAAACTGGGGGCAGAAATAGTCACTCAGAACACAGAAGTACACAGCACACCCAAAAGAAGGGACCCAAAGAGAACACCAAGATACATAATAATTAAATATATATAATTATATATATAATAATAATTATATAATATATAATTATATATTATATAATTATATATATATAATATATAATATTATAATATATATACATAATATATATATAATATATAATAATATATAATAATAATTAAAGTGGCCAAGCTCAAGGACAAGGACAGAATTGTAAAGTCAGCTAGGGAGAGTAAAATATTCACCTACAAAGGAAATCCCATCAGGCTATCATCACACTTCTCAACAGAAACCTTACAGGCTGGAAGAGAGTGGCATGATATATTTATTGCAATGAGACAGAAGGGCCTTGAGTCAAGAATATTATATCCAGCATGATTATCATTTTACTATGAAGGAGGGACTAAATCATTCCCAGATAAGCAAAAGTTGAATGAATTTGCCTCCCACAAACCGCATCAACATGGTATTTTAGAGGGACTGCTCTAGATGGCAGCACACTTAAGACTAAATAGATGTCAGAAGAGAAAATAAAATCCCAGCAAATAATGCAGATGAACCAAATACTAAAGCCAAAAATTAAAGCCAACTACCTACAAAAGCAGTCAAAGGGAACACAAAAGAGCACAGAATTAAACAGCTAACATATAAGAAATGGCAGAGGAGGAATAAGAAGGGAGAGAAATAAAGAATCAGCAGTCAGTGTTTATAGTAGCTCAATGAGCAAGTTAAGTTAAACTGAAGGACACTATAGAGGCTAACCTTGAACCTTTGGTAAACACAGTTCTAAAGCACTTAATGGTAATAATTACATATCTTTCAATAAACACCCTAAATGTAAATGGGCAGACTGCACCAATCAAAAGACAGACAGGAATAGAATAGATAAAAGGAAGACCCATCTATATGCTGCTTACAAGGAAGGGACTCACTTAAAACCCAAACACATGCAAAGACTAAAAGTCAAGGAATGGAAAAATATATTTCATGCAAACAACTGGGAGAAATAAGCAGGTGTTGCAGTACTGGTATCAGACCAAATAGACTTCAAAACAAAGAAAATAACAAGAGATAAATAAGGACATTATATAATGATAAAGGGGTCAGTCCAACAAGAGTACATAACCATTAAAAATATATATGCACCCAACACAGGAGCACTAGCATATGTGAAACAAATACTAACAGAATTAAAGGAGGAAATAGAATGCAATGCTCTCATTTTAGGAGAATTAAGCACACCAGTCACTCCGAAGGATAGATCTACCAGACAGAAAATAACTAAGGACACAGAGGCATTGAACAACACACTAGAACTGATGGACATAATAGACATCTATAGAACTCTACATCCAAAAGCAACAGGATATACATTCTTCTCAAGTGCACATGGAACATTCTACAGAATAGACCATGTACTGGGCCACAAAAAGAACTTCAGTAAATTCAAAAACTTTGAAATTGTACCAAACTACTTTTCATAGCACAAAGGTATTAACCTAGAAATAAATTGCACAAAGTAAAAAGGCCCACAAATACATGGAGGCTTAACAACATGCTCTAAAATAACCAATGGATCAAACACCAAATAAAAATAGAGATCAAGCAATATATGGAAACAAATGGACAACACATAGCCCCAACTTATGTGGGATGCAGCGAAAGCAGTCTTAGAGGAAAGAATATAGCATTCCAGGCATATTTAAAGAAGGAAGAAGAATCCAAAATGAATAGCCTAATGTCACAATTATTGAAATTGGAAATAGAAGAACAAATGAGGCCTAAAGTCAGCTGAAGGAGGGGTGTAATAAAGATCAGAGAAGAAATAAGTAAAATTGAGAAGGACAAAACAATAGAAAAAATCTATGAAGCCTAGATCTGTTTCTATGAGAAAAAAAAAAAGTAGACTCTAGCCAGACTTATTAATAGGAATCAACACACATTAGCAGCATCAGAAATGAGAAAGTGAGAAAATGACAGACCCCACCGGAATACAAAGAATTATTAAAGAATACTATGAAAACCTATATGCTAAAAAGCTGGAAAACGTCTAAGAAATGGACAACTTCCTAGAAAAATGCAACCTTCCAAGACTGAACTAGGAAGAAACAGAAAATCTAAACAAACCAATTACCAGCAATGACATTGAAGATGTAACCAAGAAACTACCCAAGAAAAAAACACTTGGGCCAGGAGGATTTACATCAGAATATTATCAGACATACAGGGAAGATATTACACCCATTCACCTTAAAGATTTCCAAAAAATAGAGGAGAACGGAATGCTCCCAAACACATTCTATGAAACCAACATCACCCTAATACCAAAACCTGGCAAAGGCACCACTATAAGAGAAATTTAAAGACTAATAACCCTGATGAATATAGATGCAACAATACACAACAAAATATTAACAAACCAAATTCATAAGTTCATCAAAAGTATCATTCACCATGACAAAGTGGGATTTATCCAGGGATGCAAGGATGGTACAATATTTGAAAATCCATCAACATCCTCCATCACATAAACAAAAAGAAAGACAAAAACCACATGATCATCTCCATAGATGCTGAAAAAGCATTCAACAAAATTCCACATTCATTTATGATAAAAACTCTCAACAAAAAGGGGTATACAGGGCAAGTACCTCAAAATAATAATGGCCATATATGATAAGCCCACAGCCAACATCATACAGAACAGTGAGAAGCAGAAAGCTTTTGTTTTGAGATCAGGAACAAGACAAGGATGCCCACTATCCCCAGTTTTACTTGCCATAATACTGGAGGTCCCACAGCAATTAGAAGAAACAAAGAAACACAAGGAATCCAAATTGGTAAAGAAGAAGTTAAACTGTCACTGTTTGCAGATAATATGACATAGTACATAAAAAACTCTAGAGACCCCCCTCCAAATCTATGATAACTGCAAAGTTGCAGTATACAAAATTAACACAGAAATGTCACAACTCCATTCACAATTGCAACAAAAAGAAAAAAATACTAGGAATAAGCCTAACCAAGAAAATGAAAGAACTATAACCTGAAAACTATAAGACACACTTATGAGAAATTGAAGAGGACACTAACAAATGGAAACTTATCCCATGCTCCTGGCTAGGAAGAATTAATATCGTCAAAATGGCCATTCTTCCCAAAGCAATATACAGATTTGATACAATCTCTATGGAATTACCAAAGACATTCTTCAATAAACTGGAACAAATGTTCAAAAATTCATATGGAAACAGCAAAGACTCTGAATAGCCAAAGCAATCCTGAGAAGGAAGAATAAAGTAGGGGGGTGGTTCTCACTTCCCAACGTCAGGCTATACTACAAAGCCATAGTAATCAAGACAATTTGGTACTGGCACAAGAACACAGCCACAGAACACTGGTACAGAATAGATACTCCAGACATGAACCCAAACATATATGCTCAATTAAAATATGATAAAGAAGCCATGGACGTACAATGCGGAAATGACATTCTGTTCAACATACGGTGCTGGCAAAAATGGACAGCTACCTGTAAAAAAATGAAACTGGATCAGTGTCTAACTCTATACACAAAACTAAATTCAAAATGGATCAAAGACCTGAATGTGAGTCATGAAACCATAAACTCTGATAAAAATACATAGGCAAAAATATCTTGGACATAAACATGAGTGACTTCTTCATGAACATATGTCCCTGGGCAAGGGAAAAAGCAAAAATGAACAAGTGGCACTATATTAAGCTGAAAAGCTTCTGTACAGCAACGAACACCATCAATAGAAGAAAAAGATACCCTACAGTATGGGGGAATATATTCATAAATGAAAGACCTGATAAAAGGTTGACATCCAAAATATAAAAAGAGATCACGCACCACAACAAAAAGCATATAATCCAATCAAAATATGGGCAGAAGAGCTGAATACACACATCTCCAAGAAGAAATTTAGATGGCCAGCAGGCACATGAAAAGATGCTCCACATCGCTCATCATCAGATAAATGCAAATTAAAACCACAATGAGGTATCACCTCACACCAATAAGAATGGCCACCATCCAAATGACAAACAACAAATGTTGGCAGGTTGTGGAGACAGGGGAACCCTCCTACACTGCTGGTGGGAATGTAAATTAGCTCAACCATCCTGGCAAGCAGTATGGAGGTTCCTCAAAATACTCAAAATAGAAATACCATTTGACCCAGGAATTCCATTCCTAGAAATTTACCCTAGGAATGCAGCAGCCCAGTTTGAAAAAGACGGATACACCCATATGTTTATTACAGCACTATACACTATAGCCAAGAAATGGAAGCAAGTAAGTGTCCATCAGTAGATGAATGGATAAAGAAGATGTGGTTTATATGTAGAATGGAATATTATTCAGCCATAAGAAAAAAAACCAAACTGTAATATCTGCAACAACGTGGATGGAGCTAGAGGGAACTATGCTTAGTGAAATAAACCAGGCCGAGAAAGACAAGTACCAAATGAGGTCACTCATCTGTGGAGTAAAAGAAAAAAGGAAAAAACTGAAGGAGCAAAATAGCAGCAGATGCAGCAAACCCAACAATGGATTAACATTTACCAAAAAGGAAAGGGACTGGGGTAAATGGGTGGGACGGGAGGGATAAGGGGGAGAAAAAACGAAAGAGGGCATTATGATTAACATGTATAATGTGGTGGGGGGACACAGGGAGGGCTGTACCACACAGAGAAGATAAGTAGTGATTCTACAGCATCTTACTATTCTAATAGACAGTGACTCTAATGGGGTTTGTACGGTGGTGCTGGTGATGGGGAGAGTCTAGAAAACATAGTGTTCCTCATGTAATTGTATGTTAATGATACCAAAATTAAAAGCAAAAGTCCCTCAGCCAGGTTAATCAATATTCTGATTTCTGTCACCATAGGTTTATTCTACATGTTTTAGAATTTCTTGGAATGGATCATATAGTATGTACTTCTTGTGACTGACTTCTTTGACTTTTTTAGGTTTTAAACCATTTGTTATTGTATTAAAATACACACAACATAAAGTTTAGCATTTTAACCATTAAAAGAAGAAAAAAGAAGAAAGATAACCTCGGTATAAGTTCTATAAATAATTCTTAAGGCTACCATAATTAAAATTCCAACAAAAATATACATAGGCAAAAAGTCAACAGATGCATTGAAACTGAATATTAAAATATATTTAATCCAGAAAAGGGCAGGAAAGAAAAAAATTCCTCACCTACAAACAACAAAAGAATGATATATGCTTAAATTCAGTTAAATGAGTACTATGTAAAATGTAAAGTAGTTCAGTTGAATGACATAGGTTGTCCAGACTAGACTAAAAATTATTTCTGTGCTGTCTGCAAGACATCCAATTTAAATAGAATGCTATATATTAAAAGTTAAAGGGACTAAAGCACACAATGTCTATCAAAACACACACCTCAGATTTATAATATTTAAAAAATGGCAATACCAAATGTTGGGTAGGATGTAGGAAAGCTCAGACACCTGCTGTGGATGTGAGTAGAAAATACTAAAGCCACACTGGGGAGTAGTTTTTTTAAAACTGAATATTAACTAAGTATACAGTACATCAATTATAGTTATTAACATTTATGCCAAAGAGAACAAAACTTAGGTTCACACCAAAATTTCTACATAAATGTTCACACAGTTCTGAATAGATTAATAGGCTGGAAACAAGTATGTTCTTCCACAGCTAAGTTTAATCAAACTGGTATAATGGTATTACATGTAAGAGTTCAGTGTATTTCTGCAATATGTTTCTGTTGAGTAAAAATACTAACTACAAAAAGTTATACACTCTGTAATAGTCCTTTTTCCCAAGTCTAGTTGGTATACAGTCTTGTATTAGTTTCAAGTACGCAACACAGTGGGTCCCCAGTTACCCACATGATTAAATTCTTAACTCCAGCAGTGTGATTATCTGTCAACCTCGAAAGATGTTACAGAATCATTAGCTGTATTCACCATGCTCTACTACCATCCCTGTGACCAGCTTGTGTTATGATTGAGAATTGTTGTGTCCCTTTATCTCCTTCACCTTCCTCACTCACCTCCCCCAACCCCTCCCCCAAGGTAAACAGCAGTCACTTTTTACTGTGGGTCTACTGGTATTCTCTTAATTTTGTTTTGGTTTTAGATTGAGCGAGTGAGTGAAATCATACAATAGTTCTCTTCCTATGCCTAGCTTATTTCATGGAACATAACATCATCTAGGTCCATCCATATTCTCGCATATGACCCAACTTTTTGCAGGATTTCTTTCTTTTTGAATGGCTGATTGCCACCCATTGTGTGTAGCATTCATGTGTTCATGGACACTTCGGTAGCTTACACATCTTGGCTGTTGTAAGTAATGTGGCAGTAAACATAGGGGCTCGTATGTCTTTCCAAGTCAGGGATTTTGTTTTCCTTGGGTAAATTCCTGTATTTGGAATTCCGGGTTAAATGGTATTTATGTTTTAGTTTTCTTAGGAACCTCCACACTGCTTTTCCGCACTACTTAACATTTCCACCAACAGTGTAGAAGAATTCCCCTTTCTCTGCATCTCAGCAACACTTGTTATTTCTTGTCTTATGGTTAGTGGCCATTCTGACTCATGTGATGTAATTATCATTGTGGTTTTGATTTGCATTTCACAGATGATTAACAATATAGAGCATCTTTTCATAAGCCTGTTAGCCATCTTTATTTTTTGCTGGAGAAATGTCTATTCAGGTCTATGCATTTTTTATTGTGTCATTTGATATTTTTGGGTTGAATCTTGTAAGTTCTTTATATATTTTGGATCTTAACCCCTTTTTGTTTGGATTGTTTATGCATGTGTACCCCCATATTATAAGCTGCCTATTTTGTTCTGCTGCTGGAGTCATTTGCTGTACAGAAGCTATCAGATAGCCCAGCAGAAACTTTTCAGGCCAGAAGGCAGTAGCATGAAACATCCAGTTATTAAAACAGAGAACCTTCACCCAAGAGTCCTCTGTCCCGCAATGCTATCATTCAGCATTGAAAGACAGATTAAATATTTCCTAGATAAATGAAAGTTAGAAGAATTCAGCACCATTAAACTGGCCTTATAGATTATCTTAAAGGGACTTTCTATAAATGGAAGTGTTCTTAAGCCTAAGTATTTTTATCTAAACTCATAATAAAGGTAGTAGACCCAGTACTACCCAAACAAGTCTAAAATGAAAAAGAAAAAAGGAAAACCCAAAAGTAGTAAAATCAAGAATATGTAATATCAGTCCAGGGTTACACAAAAAATGTAGGTGACAACATCTAATATATAAAGTGTAAAGGGAGGAGGAAGAAAAAGTACTTTTAGAATATGTTTCATACAGAGCACTCTTGAACTTAATGTAGACTATTACACAGTCAGGAAGCTACCCTCGAACCTTTGGTAATCACAAACCTAAAGCCTATAACAGATACAGAAAAAATTACAAAAGAGAAATACAGTCACAACACTAAGGAAAACCATCAAATAACAAGAGAAAAGTATAAGAGAGAAAAAAGGAACAGAGAGGAGGTATGAAAACAACCAGAGAACAATTACTAAAATGGCAGTAAAAAGTCAGAGTGCAGAAGAGATAAAGAAATGAGATGTCTATATGCTGCCTACCGGAGACTCATCTCAGATCCAAAGACAGACTGAAAGTGAAGGGATGGAAAAAGATCCATCACAGAGAAATAAGCATTAGTGGCAGTACTTGTATCAGACAAAATCTATTTCAAGCCAAAGAAAGTACAAGACAAAGAAGAACATTACATAATGGTAAAGGGCTCAGTCCAACAGGATATAACCATTATAAATTTCTATGCGCTATTCAGCCATAAGAAAGAAACAAATCCTGCCATTTGCAGCAAAGTGGATGGAGCTGGAGGACATTATGCTCAGTGAAATAAACCAGGCAGAGAAAGACTAGTGCCAAATGAATTTCCTCATTTGTGGAGTAAAGCAATGAAGCAAAACTGAAAGAATGAAAAATAGGTTACCAAAGGGGTGAGGAGTGTGGGAGGGTGGGTGGGGAGGGAGAGAGAAGGAGAGTGAGGGGTATTATGTTTAGTACACGTGGTATGGAGGATCACTGGGAAAACATTGTAGCACAGAGAAGGCAAATAGTGAATCTGTGGCATGTTACTACACTGATGGACAGTGACTGCATTGGGGTATGGGTGGGGACTTGCTAATAATGGTAAATGTAGTAACCACAATGTTTCTTCATGCGAAACCTTTATGGGAGTGCAAATCAATAATAAATTAATAAAAAATTTAAATAAATAATGAATATGCACCAAATAAAGGAGCACCTAAATATTTTTTAAATACTAACAGATATAAGGGGGCATAGATCATAACACTTCATCTTAGGATACTTTAATATATCACTCTCATCAATAGATAAACAAAACAAAATAAATAAGGACATAGAGGCACGGAACAACACACTAGATCAGATGGACTTAATAGATACTTACATAATATTAAACCCAAAAGGAGCAAGATACACATTTTTGTCAAGTGTACAAGGAAGGCTTTTGAGAAAATACCATACAGTAGGCCACAAAAAGAACCTTTAGAAATTCAGAAAGTTTCAAATTTTATCAGCTTCATAGCCCACAATGGTATGAAACCAGAAATAAATTACACAACAAAAACAAGCCCACAAGCACATGGAGGCTAAACAGCATACTTCTGAGTAATCAGGGATCAATGAACAAATTCAAACAAATCAACTGCAAGACCTAGGCACTGCACTACTCGGTGCAAATTAATGATATGGGTAACTTTTTAGTCACTGTTGTATACTTAAAACCAATATAAGATTTATGCCAACTAAACTTCAAAAAGAGAAACAAATGACAAATACTGGCAGAAGTTCACTAGACCCCTTTTGCAGCATGGGGATCTCTTGTCACATGTGTGATGGGTCAAAATACTTAGTATGAGAAAGAGGGTTTGGAGTACTTGAAACATAAACTTTCAGTTTTTAAACTTCATGGCCAATAAACCATCTCTTGTCAGTCTTAATAAGAATTCTTCCTCTTTTCATTGTTGTTTTTTTTTTGTCTCGTCTGTGCCAGCAGGTATTGGCCCACAGTGATACTGCAGACTGCGCTGTAGATGTTCTCGCCACCTATTCATAAGCGGTTTGAAAGGACAAAATAACTCCTCACTGAGCTTATTTTTAAAAAATCATCTATAAATAATCAGGTGATTCAAACAGCTATTTTTAAACATGTACTACCGATTGATAACATTTATGGAATACTTACTATATGCCAAACTTTGTTCCAAACACTTCTGTGTATTAATACGCTAACTTGTTACAGTTCAGTGAAGTAGATGTTATTAATATGTCAATTCTGTAGGTTAGGAAATTGAGGTGCTGAGAGCTTAAGTACATTCTCAATTAAGAGGTTGAGACATGTCAAATGGAGCAGTTTCAGATAAACAGATAAAAAACTCCCTTAATTCCATCTGATATGCTGGATGGTTTGACCTATTTTAATACGTTGACAAGCCTGGTTCTTTACGTAGACTGGATATCCTGGGCTTTCTGAGCTGAAAAGGAATTTAGAAAGCCGAGCCTCAGTATCAGCTCATTGATTTGGAATTTGGGGCTCAGAGAGGTGAGGTGACTTTCCCAAGATTACACAACTTTTTGAATGCAGACCTAAACTCTGCATTCTTTCTCTTAATCTGGCTGTGTTTTTCATGTCACTTCTCATTTTCAAAGTAACATAAAATCATAGTGTTTATATCTCCTTCCATTTTACAAAAGATAATATGGTTTTTTAACTTGACCCTATGTTCTTGTTTACTCCTTATTGCTGGAATTGGCTGCACTGGACTCTGTGGTTTTGGAGTCCCGCAACTTTGCTTGCTCATTGTCTGGCTACACCTTGACAAAGGTAACAGCTGTTCTCTGCTATTCATATTTTCAGTCACTAGGGTATTTGGCTGTAGTTACTTCCTGAGCCCATGGAGACAACCTTGACTGAATCACCTAAGACACATTTTAATCACAACAAAGCAACTTATTCTACCAAAATAATTCCTTTTGAAAGTGTCCCAGCTTACTCAGCAGGCAGGCATCAAACGGCAATAGAAAAACTGGAAGCAGACATCGTCATTAGATTGGTAAATTGAAAGAACAGAGTGGTTTAGCAATGATGGAATATTTGGCAAATCATTCTTCATCTGGCCTCATCCCTACCCGTGCAAGGGGAGAATCTTCTGAGAACTGTTTGAAATGGTGGAACAGCAATTAAGCCCTTGGTCATTCACACACAGGAAGCAGAAACAAGCACAGTTGCTAGAAAGGCACTGCGGGATGGCAGTGGAAACAAACCTGCGTAAGATGAGCACTTGAAGTACAAAAGAAGGAAGATGACCATCACTCCAGCCTTTGAGCCTTTTGTTAAAATGAGAATTTTTCCTCTAAGAAAAAGTCTTGCAGTATTCACTTCAGGAAGTCCCATTGCTACAGTGTGGATGGCTAATATGAAAAGCAAAGCAATATTTTGTTGACACATCCTTCTAGCAGGTACAGTTTCATTTTAAACAAGAAGCCACTGTTGTTTCCAGGAGTCATTGATGACTTCGAACATGAAGGGCTAGTTCTGCTGGGGGTAGGGATGGGGGAAATCAGGTTGCTATTCTTCATGTTAGCCTTTGAATCCAATAGCTCTCATCATATTTATGTTTATGACCAGCACCCCCAAGAGGTTATGCAGGTTTCAAAAGGAAAGCAAGTTTCTTACTTTAAATATTTAAGTCCTCCAAACCTGGAAGAAAATTTAGTTATTATGTGATATTATAGCTAGCTCTAAGTAAAGTTAATTTTCAGATAAATCTGGTGGGAAAAGAGATGCAATCACACAAGAAAAACTGGAAGAACTAAGTTAAATATCTTTGAAAGCAGTATTTTGACTGGCTACTGTAAAGGTTTAAAAAACAGTTGGTTTTAAGAAATTAAAAAATATGGAATGGTCTGACTATTGACATGGAATAGGAAATTTGGCAGGATGAACTGAGAAATATGGTGGCATCTTCCATGCAGTAATCATTATACAACTGTCTTAATTTGGTAAAAGTGACATACTAGGTCACATACTGTGCTCCAAAAAGATGGAATGTTACTGTATGTAAATTGTGAGGTAATTTTTTTAATAGGCTGGCTTTAGAAATATGAAGGCACATTGCACGCTCACAGTCAATAAAACTTAGTAAACTCAACATTTTGCCATGTCTTTTGCTAAAAATATAGTTCTATTAAGCATGAACATAAAGTATAAAATGCTACTAATACTGTTCAGTATGACCTGATTTCTTTAGCGGCAGTCATTTTCATTTTGTGTACACACAAGTGGTACTGTTTTTCAGTATTGGTTGGCCTAAGTTTCAAATCCATTCATTCTAGAATAGGGGGTACCCGTCTCTCTCCATTTGAAAAAGTCACTATTTACATAGTCATTTTTATTGTAATGAAAAGTAAAATATGAATATTATGGGGATATAAAATGCTGTTTTATTCCGTCTTCTTCTTAGGCTTTCGGGTAAACTTATTAATCTACGTGAACAATATGATGCCGTAGAGTTTTTTCATTGTTTGGTGGATAGTTTAGATGAAGCTTTAAAAGCTTTAGGACATCCAGCTATGTTTAGTCAAGTCCTAGGACGTCCCTTTGCTGATCAGAATATTTGCCAAGGCTGTCCACATAAGTAAGTGCTAACTAACATTTTTACTATGTGCTTTGTGTGGTCTTAATAGTATAAATAAAACTTTTACTAGTTTTTTTCTGTATGAAATAAGGGTGTGGAATTTATTACTAAATGCCTAGGACTATGAATGAAGTACATATGTTTTAATTTTTAGCACTCTGTTCTTTGTTTCTTCCTTTTCAGTACCATTTGGTTCTTTTTTTCGAAAGAGGTTTATTGACTTTTTTAACTACTTTATCATACATTCTTATATGCCTTGTCATATCCAGTGTATAATATGGCATTTTTCCATAAATTTGCAGTTATTGTTGCGTCCAGAACTCATGACCCCCAAAGACTGCTCAGGAGCCGAGTCCGATGCAAAAGCAAAGAGCCCTTATTGCAAAGAGCCTTTATTCGAGCTTGCTCGAGCTCAGTCTTATCTGCACTGACACAGCTGCTAGATGCTGGAGAGAGAGGGTGAGTGTCAAAAGCACAAAGGTTTTATAGGGGACTAGGGGCAGTTGGTGGGGTGATGGTTGTGACTCTAGTTGATTGGCCGAGGAGGCTTGTGTGTGAACCTTCCCAGAAAGGTCATGTCAGGGACTTAGTTTCTCAACGTGGAGGGCACAGAACAATATGGAGTCGGACCGGTATTCTCTTTCAGTTATTACTTATAAATGTATTTACCTGTTGTGTTATATTAAAATATAATAATTGAAATATCTTAAATACACTATGTTTAGAAAATAATTTGCATGTCTGGAGCAGAATTTCCGGTAGCAATTTAAAAGTTAACTTTTTAAATTACAAAAATATCAATGTATCCTTGTCATTCTTGAGATAGATTTTTTTTTATATTCAAGAGGATAATTTTATTTCCATGGAATGGTATAAAAGAGAAAGTTCTAGATAACTTGGAGGTTTCATCAAAGTGAATTTGGAGCTAAATTCCTGACCTACAATTTTTTCCTAAATTCATCAAGACTTTGACCATCACCACTAACAACTCTGCTATAACTGTTATCCAAAGATCACCTGTTAATCTGTGGCCAATACCTAAATGGGGCAGCAGGGAGGGCACACAGGAAAAGTAAAGATAAATAACTGAGAGGAGGTGATGTTATTGCAAGACTGAAAGGACAGGGGATATAAGGGATCTTGGGAGGATTTAGAAAAGAAAGAGTATAATAAAATAACCTTGGAACTTGCATGTTGGAGAATTAGGTAGGACACACACACACACACACACACACACACACACACACACACACACACACACACACACAATATCTAGCCACACTAGGTAGGACACACACACACACACACAATATCTAGCCACACTAGGTAGGACACACACACACACACACACACACACACACACACAAACACACACACACACACACACACACACACACACACACACACACACACACACACACACACACACACAAAATATCTAGCCACACCTGGAAATGAAGCTTAGAAGAGAAATTAGGGCTACAGACAGATCCAGAGATCATCCTTATGTATGTAAACATTTGCAAGAGGACCAAAGAACAAATCTTGAGAAATATGGGACAGATGGGGAAAAAACAAAAACAAGTAATGGAGTATTTAGAGAAGTAGGTGAAAAAGTTCATGGAAGAGAGTTGTCTGAGCAGAAGAAACTGGAATTTGGCATTTAGAAGTTAGGGTTGATCTTCCAGATGTCAGTTTCAGCAGCGTTGTAAACCCTCAGCTCAGACTGCAATAAAAGTATATAAAGGGAAGGGAAAAAGTTATCTTGACTTAAAGGAAAATGGGGTGAATGAAAAGAAAAGTTTTATGTTTGTTTTGTCTTGTTTTAGGAAGGAGAAACTTGGTTATATTTTTGGAATAAACCAGAAAAGTGAGCAAGATTCACAGATGAGAGAGAGAACAGAGAAAGCGTGGACCTAGAGGAGAAGGTTGAGTCTGGAGTTTAGATTGCAAGGCCGAGTGTGGAGTCAGGAGTCAAGGAAGGCAAGTCAGATAACTTCAATTCACCAGATTTCACCAGCTTTCTCAAGCCTTGTTTATGAGCACTTCATTTTTAAATAGCAGTAATAACATGTAATTATACTAATGCTTGGGGCTTTTCCTGGTAGAGTAAAATTTCTATTATGAGTGTTGTTGGGAAATACAATTTTTTAAAAAAGGTCACTTTGTATACTTATTTGATATACTCTTCCAACTTTTGGGTTCGAGATCTCCAAGAATCCCCAAAAGATACTTCATTCTTTCTGACCCACGTCCTCTACTCTTTTTTTCTTTTCTTTTTTTTTTTTCTGAGAGGGCATCTCTCATATTTATTGATCAAATAGTTGTTAACAACAATAAAATTCAGTATAGGGGGATCAACTTTCAATGTACAATCATTAATCCATCTCAAGCCTAATTCTCATCAGTCTCCAATCTTCTGAAGCATAACAAACAAGTTCTTACATGGTGAACGAATTCTTACATAGTGAATAAATTCTTACATGGTGAACAGTACAAGGGCATTCATCACAGAAACTTTCGGTTTTGATCATGCATTATGACCTATAAACAATCAGGTCAAATATGAATATTAGTTTGATTTTTGTACTTGATTTATATGTTGATCCCACATTTCTCCTATTATTATTATTATTTTTATTTTTAATAAAATGGTGAAGTGGTAGGTAGATGCAAGATAAAGGTAGAAAACATAGTTTAGTGCTGTAAGAAGGCAAATGTAGATGATCAGATGATCAGGTGTGTGCCTATGGACAAAGTATTAATCCAGGCTAGACAAGGGCAGGAAGACATCCAAGGATGCAGAAGATTTCTCTCAAAGCAGGGGGGGTGAGGTTCTGAACCTCACCTCTGTTGATCCCCAAATTCTCACCTGATGGCACCCCTGCGACTGTGCCTGTCTTAGGTTGTTCCTCCCTTGAGGAATCTTACCCGTCTCTGGCTAACCAGTCATCTTCCGGGGCCATACAGGGAAATGTAAAGTTGGTAAGTGAGAGAGAAGCCATATTGTTTGCAAAGGTTAGCTTTTTACTTCTTTGCAGATTTATGCCCTGTGGCTTCTATGCCCAGCACTTGTCTCGAGGTATCTTTACCACCTGGAGGAACTATGATACTCGGTAAATTCGATATGAGGCACGAATTCTATTTAAGGGTTGTAATTAGGAAGAAGAAAAGCTATAGATGTAGCATATGAAGGAAACATGGGAGGACTGATTATTTCTTTGACATATCTTCTTGTATAGTACCTTAAGTATGTATAGGTTTTAAACTACTAACTAATTTGCACACACATATTAACATAATAGGAATACAGTGACATAAACAAAGCAAATCTATAATTACCATCCATCTCCAGTGAAGCCAAGAAAACCATTTAGGCACCCTAGGCATTTGTGAAAATTTATCTATGATATGATGGATATTGTCCAACTGTACTTGAACCATCAGACAAATTAAAGCAGCCCATTTCTGGGATCTGTTCACATCCCATATGTTCTTTTAACCATAGATAGTCTATAGTCATGAGATTTTGGAGTGCTACAACTTGCACCCCTCCCAACTCCTGGTTGAGTTCCAACAGTACAGATCTGGTCAAATTCGTTGTCTCACTGTATGCACATGCCAGCCTAGACATCTCCCTTCTCATTCCTATGGCAAGTCCAGGAGACGGTGGGCTGGATGCAGCCACAACCGCAGCATCGTCTGGATCCCTATGGAGGCTTTTTGATGATCATCTTCCTGCACAAGTCCTCCAGAGAGTGCTGATGCCGGAAGCTCCTCCTCATATCGTATCTTAATTCATTTTCTGGGTAGCCAAGCTAGGCCTTGATCTTCTGCATAGAAACAAACAGACCCTTTGCCCACACTTTGACATTCCCTCTATACCACTGTGCAGAACTCATTGGAGGTCAGCACACAGTAACTGCCTTTTTTTTTTTTTTTCATTAAGAGAAAGGAATATTATCAGAAAAGAGTACCTGCATAGCTGATCTGACACCCTTTAAGTGATCAACATTAAGGATATTTGAAGCATGCGTTGATCTTTGATTTACCAATAGTTTTATCCTATCAAGGAGTAATTCCCCTTTTCTTTCTTTCTTTCTTTCTTTCTTTCTTTCTTTCTTTCTTTCTTTCTTTCTTTCTTTCTTTCTTTCTTTCTTTCTTTCTTTCCTTCCTTCCTTCCTTCCTTCCTTCCTTCCTTCCTTCCTTCCTTCCTTTCTTTCTTTCTTTCTTTCTTTCTTTCCTTCTTTCTTTCTCTCTCTCTCTCTCTCTCTCTCTCTCTCTTTCCTTCCTTCCTTCCTTTCCTTTTTCTTTCTTTCTTTCTTTCTTTCTTTCTTTCTTTCTTTCTTTCTTTCTTTCTTTCTTTCTTTCCTTCCTTCCTTCCTTCCTTCCTTCCTTCCTTCCTTCCTTCCTTCCTTCCTTCCTTCCTTCCTTCTTTCTTTCTTTCTTTCTTTCTTTCTTTCTTTCTTTCTTTCTTTCTTTCTTTTTCTTTCTTTCTCTCTTTCTTTCTTTCTTTTTTTTTTTTTTTTAATTTTTAATCTACACTTACATGAAGATACTATGTTTACTATGCTCTCCCCTATATCAGGTCCCCCCTAACAGTCACATTACGGTTACTGTCCATCAGCTTAGCAAAATGTTGTAGAGTCACTACTTGTCCTCTCTGTGTTGTGCAGCCCACCCTCCCCTTTCTCCCTCCCCCCCATGGATGCTAATCTTAATACCCCCTTCTTCTTCCCCCCCCTTATCCCTCCCTGCCCACCCATCCTCCCCAGTTCCTTTCCCTTTGGTACCTGTTAGTCCATTTTTGGGTTCTGTAATTCCACTGCTGTTTTGTTCCTTCAGTTTTTCCTTTGTTCCTATACTCCTCAGATGAGTGAAATCATTTGGTATTTCTCTTTCTCCACTTGGCTTATTTCACTGAGCATAATACTCTCCAACTCCATCCATGTTGCTGCAAATGGTTGGATTTTTCCACATCTTATGGCTGAGTAGTATTCCATTGTGTATATGTACCACATCTTCTTTATCCATTCATCTACCGATGGACATTTAGGTTGCTTCCAATTCTTGGCTATTGTAAATAATGCTGCAATAAACATAGGGGTGCATCTGTCTTTCTCAAACTTGATTACTGCATTCTTAGGGTAAATTCCTAGGAGGGGAATTCCTGGGTCAAATGGTAGGTGTGTTTTGAGCATTTTGATGCACCTCCATATTGCTTTCCACAATGGTTGAACTAATTTACATTCCCACCAGCAGTGTAGGAGGGTTCCCCTTTCTCCACAGCCTCGTCAACATTTGTTGTTATTTGTCTTTTGGATGGCAGCTATCCTTAATGGTGTGAGGTGATACCTCATTGTAGTTTTAATTTGCATTTCTCTGATAATTAGTGATGTGGAGCATCTTTTCATGTGTCTCTTGGCCATCTGTATTTCTTTTTTGGAGAACTGTCTGTTCAGTTCCTCTGCCCAATTTTTAATTGGGTTATTTGTTTTTTGTTTGTTGAGGTGTGTGAGCTCTTTATATATTCTGGATGTCCAGCCTTTATCGGATCTGTCATTTTCAAATATATTCTCCCATACTGTAGGGTTCCTTTTTGTTCTATTGATGGTGTCTTTCGCTGTACAGAAGCTTTTCAGCTTAATGTAGTCCCACTTGCTCATTTTTGCTGTTGTTTTCCTTGCCCGGGGAGATATGTTCAAGAAGAGATCACTCATGTTTATGTCTAAGAGGTTTTTGCCTATGCTTTTTTCCAAGAGTTTAATGGTTTCATGACTTACATTCAGGTCTTTGATCCATTTTGAGTTTACCTTTGTATATGGGGTTAGACAATGGTCCAGTTTCATTCTCCTACATGTAGCTGTCCAGTTTTGCCAGCACCATATGTTGAAGAGACTGTCATTTTGCCATTGTATGTCCATGGCTCCTTTATCAAATATTAATTGACCATATATGTTTGGGTTAATTTCTGGGGTCTCTAATCTGTTCCACTGGTCTGTGGCTCTGTTCTTGTTCCAGTACCAAATTGTCTTGATTACTATGGCTTTGTAGTAGAGCTTGAAGTTGGGGAGTGAGATCCCCCCTACTTTATTCTTCTTTTTCAGGACTGCTTTGGCTATTCGGGGTCTTTGGTGTTTCCATATGAATTTTTGAATTATTTGTTCCAATTCATTGAAGAATGTTGCTGGTAATTTGAGAGAGATTGCATCAAATCTGTATATTGCTTTGGGCAGGATGGCCATTTTGACGATATTAATTCTTCCTAGCCATGCGCATGGGATGAGTTTCCATTCATTAGTGTCCCCTTTAATTTCTCTTAAGAGTCACTTGTAGTTTTCAGTGTATAAGTCTTTCACTTCTTTGGTTAGGTTTATTCCTAGGTATTTTATTCCTTTTGATGCAATGGTGAATGGAATTGTTTTCCTTATTTCTCTTTCAATGGGTTCATTGTTACTGTATAGGAAAGCTACAGCTGTGTGTTAATTTTGTATCCTGCGACTTTGCTGTATTCCGATATCAGTTCTAGTAGTTTTGGAGTGGAGTCTTTAGGGTTTTTTATGTACAGTATCATATCATCTGCAAATAGTGACAGTTTAACTTCTTCTTTACCAATCTGGATTCCTTGTATTTCTTTGTTTTGTCTGATTGCCGTGACTAGGACCTCCAGTACTATGTTAAATAACAGTGGGGAGAGTGGGCATCCCTGTCTGGTTCCCGATCTCAGAGGAAATGCTTTCAGCTTCTCGATGTTCAGTATAATGCTGGCTGTGGGTTTATCATATATGGCCTTTATTATGTTGAGGTACTTGACCTCTATTCCCATTTTGCTGAGAGTTTTTATCATGAATGGATGTTGAATTTTCTCGAATGCTTTTTCATTATCTATGGAGATGATCATGTGGTTTTTGTCTTTCTTTTTGTTGATGTGGTGGATGATGTTGATGGATTTTCGAATGTTGTACCATCCTTGCATCCCTGGGATGATCCCCACTTGGTCATGGTGTATGATCCTTTTGATATACTGTTGAATTCGGTTTGCTAATATTTTATTGAATATTTTTGCATCTACATTCATCAGAGATATTGGTCTGTAATTTTCTTTTTTGGTGGGGTCTTTGCCTGGTTTTGGTATTAGGGTGATGTTGGCCTCATAGAATGAGTTTGGGAGTATTCCCTCTTCTTCTATTTTGTGGAACACTTTAAGGAGAATGGGTATTATGTCTTCTCTGTGTGTCTGATAAAATTCCGAGGTAAATCCGTACGGCCCCAGGGTTTTCTTCTTGGGTAGTTTTTTGATTACTGTTTCAATTTCTTTGCTTGTAATTGGTTTAACTTTTGTGTTTCTTCCTTGGTCAGTCTTGGGAGGTTGTATTTTTCTAGGAAGTTGTCCATTTCTTCTAGGTTTTCCAGCTTGTTGGCATATAAGTTTTCATAGTAGTCTTTAATAATTCTTTGTATTTCTCTGGAGTCTGTCGTGATTTTTCCATTCTCATTTCTGATTATGTTGATTTGTGTTGACTCTCTTTTTCTCTTAATAAGTTGGGCTAGAGGCTTATCTATTTTGTTTATTTTCTCAAAGAACCAGCTCTTGGTTTCGTTGATTTTTGCTATTGTTTTATTCTTCTCAATTTTGTTTATTTCTTCTCTGATCTTTATTATGGCCCTCCTTCTGCTGACTTTAGGCCTCATTTGTTCTTCTTTTTCCATTTTTAATAATTGTGATGTTAGACTATTCATTTGGGATTGTTCTTCCTTCTTCAAGTGTGCCTGGATTGCTATATACTTTCCTCCTAAGACTGCTTTCGCTGCATCCCACAGAAGTTGGGGCTTAGCGTTGTTGTCATTTGTTTCTATATATTCCTTGATCTCTATTTTGATTTGTTCATTGATCCATTGATTATTTAGTAGCATGTTGTTAAGCCTCCATGTGTTTCTGAGCCTTTTTGTTTTCTTTGTAGAATTTATTTCTACTTTCATACCTTTGTGGTCTGAAAAATTGGTTGGTAGAATTTCAATATTTTGGAATTTACTGAGGCTCTTTTTGTGAGCTAGTATGTGGTCTATTCTGGAAAATGTTCCATGTGCACTTGAGAAGAATGTATATCCTGTTGCTTTTGGATGTAGAGTTCTATAGATGTCTTTTAGGTCCATCTGTTCTAGTGTGTTGTTCAGTGCCTGTGTGTCTTTACTTATTTTCTGCCCGGTGGATCTATCCTTTGGGGTGAGTGGTGTGTTGAAGTCTCCTACAATGAATGCATTGCAGTCTATTTCCCTCTTTAGTTCTGTTAGTATTTGCTTCACATATGCTGGTGCTCCTGTAATGGGTGCATATATATTTAGAATGGTTATATCCTCTTGTTGGACTGAGCTCTTTATCATTATGTAGTATCCTTCTTTATGTCTTGTTACTTTCTTTGTGTTGAAGTCTATTTTGTCTGATATTAGTACTGCAACCCCTGCTTTCTTCTCACTGTTGTTTGCCTGAAATATGTTTTTCCATCCCTTGACTTTTAGTCTATGCTTATCTTTGGGTTTAAGGTGAGTTTCTTGTAAGCAGCATATAGATGGGTCTTGCTTTTTTATTCATTCTATTACTCTATGTCTTTTGATTGGTGCATTAAGTCCATTTACATTTAGGGTGACTATTGAGAGGTATGTACTTATTGCCATTGCAGGCTTTAGATTCGTGGTTACCAAAGGTTCAAGGTTAGCTTCTTTAGTATCTTACTGCCTAACTTAGCTCGCTTACTGAGCTGTTATATACGCTGTCTGGAGATTCTTTTCTTCTCTTCCTTATTATTCCTCCTCCTTCATTCTTCATATGTTGTGTGTTTTGTTCTGTGATCTTTTTATGGGTGCTCCTATTTAGAGCAGTCCCTGTAGGATGCCCTGTAGAGATGGTTTGTGGGAAGCAAATTCCCTCAGCTTTTGTTTGTCTGGGAATTGTTTAATCCCGCCATCATATTTAAATGATAGTCGTGCTGGATACAGTATCGTTGATACAAGGCCCTTCTGTTTCATTGCATTAAGTATATCATGCCATTCTCTTCTGGCCTGTAGGGTTTCTGTCAAGAAGTCTGATGTTAGCCTGATGGGTTTTCCTTTATAGGTGACCTTTTTCTCTCTAGGTGCCTTTAAAACTCTTTCCTTGTCCTTGATCCTTGCCATTTTAATTACTATGTGTGTTGGTGTTGTCCTCCTTGGATCTTTTCTGTTGGGAGTTCTGTGTAATTCCATGGTGTGTTCGATTATTTCCTCCCCCAGTTTGGGCAAGTTTTCAGCAATTATTTCTTCAAAGAGACTTTTTATCCCTTTTCCTCTTTCTTCCTCTTCTGGTATCCCTATAATACGAATATTATTCCTTTTGTATTGGTCACATATTTCTCTTAGTGTTGTTTCATTCCTGGAGATCCTTTTATCTCTCTCTATGTCAGGTTCTATACATTCCTGTTCTCTGGCTTCTATTCCTTCAATGGCCTCTTGCATCTTATCCATTCTGCTTATAAATCCTTCCAGGGATTGTTTCACTTCTGTGATCTCCTTCCTGACATCTGTGATCTCCTTCCGGACTTTATCCCACTGCTCTTGTATTTTTCTCTGCATCTCATACCACTGCTCTTGCATTTTTCTCTGCATCTCATCCCATTGCTCTTGCATTTTTCTCTGCATCTCTGTCAGCATGTTCATGATTTTTATTTTGAATTCTTTTTCAGGAGGACTAGTTAGGTCTGTCTCCCTCTCAGGTGTTGTCTCTGTGATCTTTGTCTGCCTGTAGTTTTGCCTTTTCATGGTGATAGAGATAGTTTGCAGAGCTGGTACAAGTGACCACTGGAAGAGCTTCCCTTCTTGTTTTTGTGGCCTTTTCCTGGGAGAATAGCGACCTCTAGTGGCTTGTGCTGTGCAGCTGTGCGCAGACAGGGCTTCTGCTTACTGCCCAGTTGCTTTGGGGTTTATCTCTGCTGTTGCTGTGGGCTTGGCCTGGCTGGGGCTCTTCCTCCAAAATGGTGGAGCCCCATTGGAGGGGGTGTGGCCGGGAGGCTATTTATCTCCGTAAGGGGCCTCTGTGCTCCCTGCTGCCCAGGGGGTTAGAGTGCCCAGAGATCCTCAGATTCCCTGCCTCTGGTCTAAGTGACCTGTCGTGCCCCTTTAAGACGTCCAAAAAGCACTCTCCAAACCAAAACAACAACAGCAACAATGAGAGAGGGAACAGAAAGGAAAAAAAAAAGGAAAAAACACGCGATTTTTTTTTTTTTTTTTTGTCCTCAGTTGCCGGTCCCAGGCACCCGCTCACTGGTCCTGCTGCCCTGTCTCCCTAGCACCAGGGTCCCTGTCCTTTCAAGGCTTCCAAAAAGCACCCACCCACAGGTCCCGCAGGGAAGGAACTCTCGATATTCTTTGTCCTCAGGCACTGGTCCCAGCCACCCGCTCACCAGTCCCGCCGCCCTGCCTCACTAGCACAGGGGTCCCTGTCCCTTTAAGGCTTACAAAAAGCACTCGCCAAAAAGAGAGAAAAAAAGGGGAAAAACACGCGATTTCCTCCATCCTCAAGTGCCGGTCTCAGGCACCCACCCCCTGGTCCTGCAGGGAAAAAACATGGGATATTCTTTGTCCTCAGGCGTCGATCCCAGGCACCCGCTCACCAGTCCCGCCACCCTGCCTCCCTAGCACCGGGGTCCCTGTTTCTTTAAGGCTTCCAAAAAGTGCTCGCCAAAAAGAAAAAAAAAGGGGAAAAACGCGCGATTTCCTCCATCCTCAGGCGCCGGTCTCAGGCACCTGCTCACCAGTCCCGCCACCCTGCCTCCCAAGCAACGGGGGCCTGTCCCTTTAAGGCTTCCAAAAAGCACTTGCCAAAAAAAAAAAACTGCACCGGTTTCTTTCCACCCGCCGGGAGCCCAGGGGAGGGGCGCTTGCGTCCTGCCGGGCCGGGGCTTGTATCTTACCCCCTTCGCAAGGCGCTGGGTTCTTGCAGGTGTGGATGTGGTCTGGATGTTGTCCTGTGTCCTGTGGTCTCTATTTTAGGAATATTTTTCTTTGGTATATTTTCATAGCTCTATGTGTTTTTGGGAGGAGATTTCCACTGCTCTACTCACGCCGCCATCCTGGCTCCGCCCTGAGATAGATAGATTTTAATCAAACAATTTAGTGAGTTGACAAGAGATTCTGTGTTTTGGAGTAAATAGAGAAATTGTTTTACTAATCATTCATAATAATAATAAATAAATGTAACTCAGTATTAATAGTTCACAGAGTCCATTGTTGGACAGATGCATTTATTGTGTAGAAGTTTTACTCTGGCACTTGTTATGGTCATACGATGTTTTGATATCATTCTCATCAAAATAACCACAATAGTATGGTGTTTCTACAATCATTCTTATTAATTTATAGACATTAGTTGCGTGTGAATGGAAAAGCGAGTTCTTTTGAAGATGTAGAAATGATTTTTGTAAAAATATTACACAAATGAAAATTTTTTCATAATGTTATTAAACATTCATTTGGAAGATGGGAGACTTACCTACTTTGACCAACTTTTGGTTCTTATGAAAGACATTTTACTTTAGGTGGACAATAAAATCTATCCAACTCTTTTTCCCTTTTTCCTATTAGTACTTTTTTATTCAACATCAATTACTTGTAAATTTTGTTTTACTGTGCTAAGTGAAAATAGTCAAACTATAAATTACATACACATTCCACATAAACTTTTCTTACCTTAGGATTATATAAGATTCCCATCTTTTGTAACATAACAGAGCATTGATGTATTTTTTTTTAGAGCTTCCTTTAAGCTTTTGAAAAGAAACCGTCAATCCCATTTATCTTTTATGACTTCCTTTTCCTCCTCGGGGCTGGTTTCTGTCATAGTAGCAACATGTATAATAAGCCATTCAAAAATACTTCTATTAGTATACTTTTTTGTTTTCCCTTTCTGAATTACAATGTTCCTAATCTAGATTACACATTATAAATCTCTATAAATGTGAAGTGTTATGTCAACATATAATATCCCTCATATTTTACACACAGTAGGCACTTGGTATATTTTTCTGATACATGAGTTTAATGAGTGAGACTGTATTGTATTCCCTACCTCCCATTTTCTGAGTTTATTAGCATGTGCTATGAGTTTTTCAAAGTCCCCATTATAAAAAATCACCTCAGTATGGATGCTGACTGTCTATATCATATCACTTTTCTTTACCAAATGTTATGACTCCAGAACACCACACTAGAGGCAAATGTTGGTTGGATTTTTGAACTTGTACAGTAGGTTAGAATCTGGCATATAAAGGCCATGAATATAGCTGCTATTGCGTTGTCTATTACAGAAATGGAGGAACATTTAAAACTCACTTTATAAATAGTCTCTTCTCTTTTAAATTTGATAAATCCTTAACTGTCATAAATTACTACCCACACAGATAACAGTATGAGAGAATATGAAGAACTTAAATAATGAGACCAGACAAGCCTGTCTTTAAATCACTACTCTGCCTTGTAATCTATACTAAATTAGTCCTTGGCACCTTCTGTCCACTCCCGCCCATTTTCCCTATCTTTTCGATAGGGATAGATATGTATCTCTAACCGGGTTTCACGAAAATGACTGAACAGTAGTGTGTGCAAACAATCTAATCCAATACATTGCTCAGAACAAAGTGTCCAATAAAGGATAACATCCCATGTTGCATGCCTTTGAGGTATAGTAAATACTGCAAACATTTTTAGGAAAGTTTGCAACTAAAGATAATGTTTAGATATTTAAGGAATAAATCCATTTGATCATTTTACATATCTTTAGATATGAATGTGAAGAATCTTTTACAACTCTGAATATAGACATATCACTAAAAACTTCTTGATTCTTTGGAACAGTGTATCAAAGATTTCTTAGAAGTTGCAAATGCATATCGATGTGAAAATGTGATAAAAAAAGTAGGTACTGTATAACTTTTTGAACATTTAATTTTTTATTTTGGTATCATTAATCTGCAATTACATGAAGAAGATTATGTTTGCTAGGCTCCCCTCATCACCAAGTCCCCCCACATACCCATTCACAGTCACTGTCCATCTGCCTAGTAAGATGCTGTAAAATCACTACTTGTCTTCTCTGTGTTGCATGGCCCTCCCTGTGCACCCCATACACTATACATGCTAATCGTAATGCCCTGTCTTTTTACCCGCCCTTATCCCTCCTTTCCCAACCATCTTCCCCAGTCCCTTTCCCTTTGTTAACTGTTCATCCATTCTTGGTTTCTGTGATTCTGCTGCTGTATTGTTCCTTGGGTTTTCCTTTGTTCTTATACTCCACATATGAGTGAAATCATTTGGTACTTGTCTTTCTTTGCCTGGCTTATTTCGCTGAACATAGTACCCTCTAGCACCACCATGTTGTTGCAAATGGTAGGATCTGTTTTTTTGTTATGGCTGGGTAATATTCCACTGTGTATATGTACCACATATTCTTTACCCATTCATCTACCGATGGACATTTAGGTTGCATCCATATCTTGGCTATTGTAAATAGTGCAGTGATAAACATAGGGGTGCATCTGTCTTTTTCAAACTGGAGTGCTACATTCTTAGAGTAAATTCCTAGTACTGGAATTCCTGGGTCAAATGGTATTTCTATTTTGAGCATTTTGAGGAACCTCCATACTGCTTTCCAGAATGGTTGAACTAATTTACATTCCCACCAGTAGTGTAGGAGGGTTCCCTTTTCTCCACAACTTCATCAACATTTGTTGTTGTTTGTCTTTTCGATTATGGCAATCCATGCTGTTGTGAGGTGATATCTCATTGTGGTTTTAATTTGCATTGCTCTGATGATTAGCGATGTGGAGCATCTTTTCATGTGCCTGTTTGCCATCTGAATTTCTTCTTTAGAGAACTGTCTATTCATGTCCTCTTCCCATTTTTTAATTGGATTATTTACTTCATGTTTGTTGAGGTGTGTGAGCTCTTCATATATTTTGGATGTCAATCCTTTATCATATCTGCTTTTATGAATATATTCTCCCTTACTGTAGCATACCTTTTTGTTCTGTTGATGGTGTCCTTTGCTGTACAGAAGCTGTTTAGCTTGATATAGTCCCACTTGTTCATATTTGCTTTTATTTCCCTTGCCAGGGGAGATATGTTCATGAAGAAGTCACTCATGTTTATGTCCATGAAATTTTGCCTTATGTTTTTTTCTAAGAGTTTTAAGGTTTCATGACTTACATTCAGGTCTTTGAACCATTTCGAATTAAATTTTTTGTATGGTGTTAGACAGTGATCCAGTTTCATTCTCTTACATGTAGCTGTCCAGTTTTCCCAGCACCATCTGTTAAAGAGACTGTCATTTCCCCGTTGTATGTCCATGGCTCCTTTATTGTACATTAATTGGCCATATATGTCAGGGTTAATGTCTGGAGTCTCTATTCTGTTCCACTGGTCTGTCGCTCTGTTCTTGTTCCAGTCCCAAATTGTCTTGATTACTGTGGCTTTGTAGTAAAGCTTGAAGTTGGGGAGCGAGATATCCCCCAGATCTTTCTTCCTTCTCAGAATTGCTCTGGCTATTTGGGGTTCCATATGAATTTTTAAACTATTTGTTCCTGTTCACTGAAGAATGTTGTTGGTAATTTGATGGGGATTGCATCGAATGTGTAAATTGCTTTGGGCCAGATGGCCATTTTAACGATATTAATTCCTCCTAGGCAGGAGCATGGGAAGAGTTTCCATTTGTTAGTGACCTCTTTAACTTCTCTTAAGAAATACAATATGACCCAGTAATTCCATTTCTGAGAAATTATCTGAAAACAAAATCTCTAATTTGAAAAGATATGTTTTCCTGTTTATCACAGAATCATTTACCATAGCTAGCATATGGAAGAAGTCTAAGTGTTCACTGATAGATGAATGGATAAAAAAGATTGCTATGTATATACAATGGAATATCACTCAGCCATAAAAAATGAAATATTGCCATTTGTGACAACATGGATGGACCTAGAGGGTATTATGCTAAGTGAAATAAGTTAGATAAAGACAAATACCATATGATTTCACTTATATGTGGAGTCTGAAAAACATAACAAATGAACAAAAAGAGAGAGACTCATAAATACAGAGAACTGGTGGTTGCCATAGGGGAGGAGGGTGGGAAATGGGTGAAATGGGGGAAGGGGAAAACATAGTTAGTGAGAATGTTTGCTATCTTGGTCTGGGTGATGTTACATAAGTGTACAAATATCAAAATTCATCAAGCCAAACAATTAGATTTGTGTATTTCACTATGTATCTCAAAAAAAAAAAGGCTGACTCTCTTGTTAGGGGCTAATGCAGCTGGTGACTTTAAGTTGAAGCCAATACTCATTTACCATTGTGAAAATTCTAGGGCCTTTAAGAATTATGCTAAATCTACTCTGCCTATGCTCTTGTAAATGCAACAAAGCCTGAATGACAATATATATGCTTACAATGTGGTTTACTGAATAGTTTAAGCTCACTGTTGATAACTACTTACTTCTCAGAAAAAAAAGATTGCTTTCAAAATATGACTGGTCATTGACAGTGCCTCTGGTAATCCAAGAGCTCTGATGGAGATGGACAATAAGATTAATGTTTTCATGCCTGCTCACACAACATCTATTCTGTAGCACATAGATCAAGGAGTAATTTTAGCTTTCAAGTCTTATCATCTACGAAATACATTTAGTAAGGCTATAGCTGCCACAGATAGGGATACTCTGATGTATCTGGGTAAAGGAAATTGAAACCCTTCTGGAAAGGATTCATCATTCTAGATACCATTAAAGGACATTCATGATTTATGGGAAGAGGTCAAAATATCAACATGAACAGGAGTTTGGTAGAAGTTGATTCTAACATTCATGGGTGACTTTGAGAGTTCAGGACTTCAGTGGGGGAAGTAACTTCAGATGTGTAGAAACAGCAAGAGAACTAGAGTTAGAAGTGGAGCCTGAAGATGTGACTGAATTGCTGCAACATCATGAAAATACTCGAATGGAGGAGTTGCTGCTTCTTACGTAAGAGCAAAGAAAGTGGTTTTTGAGATGGAATCTATTCCTGGTAAAGATGTTGTGAAGCCTGTTGAAGTGACAACAAAGGATCTGGAACATTATATACAATTTATTTGATACAACAATAGCAGGGTTTTGAGAGGACTGATCCCAATTTTGAAAGAAGTTCTCCTGCAGTGCATGCTACAGAGAAATTCTGCATGAAAGGAAGTGTTGGTTGATGGGCCAGACTTCATTGCTGTCTCATTTTAGGAAATCTCCACAGCCACCCTCACCTTCAGCAACCATCACCCTGAATCAGTCAGCAGCTACAACACGGAAGCAAGACCCTCCACCAGCAAAAAAGACTGACATGCTGAAAGCTTAGATGATGCTTAGTATATTTTAGCCATGAAGTATTTTTAATTAAGGCATGGACATTGTGTTTTTAGCCATAATGCTATTGCACACTTCATACCCTACAGTATAGTGTAAGCATAACTTTTATATGCAGTGGAAAACCAAAAAATTCATTTGACTCACTTGATTTTGATATTTGCTTTATCATGAACTGAACCTGCAATTATCTCCTGTACACTTAAAATGAGTGAATTCTATGATATGTAAATTACATCTCAGTATAGCTGCTAAAAAATTCAGAGGCAATAAAGAACAACTGATAAGCTTTTTACTACATAAAAACAAAAAATTTTTGCAGGGCCAAAAACCACCATAAACAAAGTAAAACAGAACAAACTAGGAGAAAATATTTGTAACACATAGTATAGACAAAGCACTAGTATCACTAAAATGTATAAACTATTAGAAATAAGGACAAAATTAGGGTGGCTAATATTAAAAAAAAAAGAACAAGTATTGGCAGGGATGGGGAGAAACTGGATCCCTTGTGCACCGCTGGTCAGAATATAAAATGGTGTAGCTGCCTTGGAAAACAGCATGGTAGTTTAATTTAAAAATTCATTTGACTCACTTGATTTTGATATTCGCTTTAACCGTTGAACAACATGGTTTTGAACTGCACAAGTCCACTTACATACAGATTTCTCTCAATAAATATATTGGAAAGTCTTTTGAAGATTTGTGACAATTTGAAAAAGTGTTTTCTTTTCTCTGAATATAACATAGAAACTATGTGTAAATTGACTTTGTTATCAGTAGGGCTTCTGGTCAACAGTAGTTAAGTTCTGAGGATGTCAAAAATTATATGCAGATTTTGACTGCAAGGCGGGGTGGCACCCCAACACTGTCCTGTTCAACAGTTTCTGGAATGACTTAACTATACCATATGATCCAGATATTCCAGTTTTTATACCCAAAGGAAATTGAAAGCAGGGTCTTAGATATTTGCATATTCATAACAGCATTGTTCACAGTAGCTAAAAGGTGAAAGCAACCTGTGTCCATTGGTGTCTGAATGGACACATGCATTTGATATTTATCTACATACATACATATGTACACACACACACACAGAACAGAACATTATTCAGCCTTTAAAAGGAAATTCTGACACATGCTACAAAATGGAACAAACTTGAAGATGTTATGCTAAGGGAAAGAAGACAGTCACAAAAGGACAAATATTGTATGATTCAACTGATATGAGGTAATTAGAGTAATCGAATGAAGGTAGAATGGTGTTTCCACATGCTGGGAAGAGGGCACAATTGGGATTTATTGTTTAATGGGTAGAGTTTCAGTTTTGGAAGAGGAAAAAAATTTTAGGAATGGACAGTGGTGATGGTTACACAACACTGTCAATGTACCTAATGCCACAAAACCATGTACTTAAAAATGGTTAAAATGGGCAAAGGAGGAGCCAAGACGGTGGTGTGAGTATGGCAGCAGAAATCTCTTAAACCATATAGATTTTTGAAAATACAACAAATACAACTACGCCTAACTGAGAGACCAGAAGATACAGTACACAGCCAGGCTACATCTACATTTGCAAGAACTCAGCATCTCACAAAAAGAGTAAAATACAAAGCTGTGAGACAGTGTGATGCAAGCAAGGCCCCACCCAAGCTCATGGGTGAAAGGAAAAGAATCAGAGTAGGGAGGCAGTGGAAGCAACAGGACTCATAATAAACCAGCCCTAGTAATCTGCACAGGGAGTACAGACACACATTGCATGGTGTACTGGATATTAGAGAAATGAAAAAGTAAAATCTGAGAGTAGGATCCCGCAGCCGGCTCCCCTGGGACAAAACAAAAGCAAGTGCTTTTTGAAGTCTTAAAGGGACAGGGGATTAACAGATGGATGGAATCAGCCTGGCACACTCAGCCCAGCAGGCTGGGAATCCTAAGGAACTTCAGGTGCCCCAACCCTCTGGGGGGGTAACCCAGCCCCAAAGCCCCTCACGACGATAAGCAGCCTGCCATTCATTTCTTGTGCTGCCCCAACACAGCAGTGGAGCAGCCGGAGAGTGGCCCTGCCCACAGGCAACCACCCAGAGTCTCCTCCCAGGACACAGCTGACTGCGACAGACCCAGAGGCTGCGGCCGGTGTGCAGCTACACAGCACAGACAGAGGAAGCCGGGGCAAGGCATGAAGGGGTGCCATTCTCTCAGGAAAACAAACCCAGCATGCCTGCCAATCCCTGTAGGGCTCTGGGCTACATCAAAGGCTGCCCCAACCATGGCAGCTCAGTGTATTAACCCAGAGGCTGCTCCTGGTGTGCAGGTAACTGACACAGGAAGTGGAGAAAGGCAAGGTGACAAGCAAGCAGGAAGGAACTTTATTCTCCCAGCTGATGCATGTGCCACCTACCTACAACTCTTATTGCCATGAAAAGGCATAAGAAACTGGTCAGGTCAAGAATCACACAGACAACCCCAGAGGGAGGGCCTGGGGACACAGATATAACCAATCTTCCTGAAAAAGACTTCAAATTAAAGGTCATAACCATGCTGATGGACCTGCAGAGAAATATGCAAGAGCTAAGGGATAAAGTAAGGAGGGAGATTACAGAAATGAAACAATTTCTGCAAGGACTTAAGAGCAGACTGGATGAGGTGAAAGACACTGTTAATGGAATATAAATCACAGAACAGGAATACAGAGAAGCTGAGGCCGAGAGAGATAAAAGGATCTGCCAGAATGAAAGAATATTAAGAGAACTGTGTGAACAATCCAAATGGAACAATATTCACATTATAGGGGTACCAGAAGAAGAAGAAAGAGAAAAAGGGATAGAAAGTGTCTTTTAAGAAATAATTGCTGAAAACTTCCCCAAACTGGGGTAGGAAACAGTTGCTCAGACCATGGAAGCCAAAAGATTGCCCAACAAAAGGGACCTGAGGAGGACAACACCAAGACATATAATAAGTAAAATGGCAAAGATCAAAGAAAAGGACAAAGCATTAAAGGCAGCCAGAGAGAGAAAAAAGGTCACCTACAAAGGAAAACCCATCAGGTTATCATCAGACATCTCAACAGAAACCTTAGAGGTCAGAAGAGAATGTCATGATATATTTAATGCAATAAAACAGAAGGGCCTTAAACTAAGAATACTGTCTCCAGCACGATTATCATTTAAATATGAAGGAGGGATTCAACAACTCCCAGACAGGTAACAGTTGAGGGAATTTGCCTCCCACAAACCACCTCAATAGGATATTTTAAAGGCAATGCTCTAGATGGAAGCACTCCTAAGGCTAAATAGATGTCACAAGACAAATAAAATCACACCAAAGAAAGCAGACCAAACAAATACTAACTAAAGGCAAAAAATAAAATCAACTATTTACAAAAGCAGTCAAAGGAAACACAAGAGTATAGAATAAAACACCTAACATATAAAGAATGGAGGAGAAGGAATAAGAAGGGAGAAATAATGATTACACTGTTTACAATAGCTCAATAATGGAGTTAAGTTAGATGGTTAGATAATAAAGAAGCCACCCTTGAACCTTTGGTAACCAAGAATCTAAAGCGTGCAATGGCAATAAGTACATTATCTTTCAATAATCACCCTAAATGTAAATGTACTGAATGCACCGATCAAAAGACACAGAGTAACAGAATGGATAAAAAATCAAGAACCAACTATATGCTACTTACAAGAGACTCACCTCAAACCCAAAGACATATACAGATTAAAACTGAAGGGTTGGAAAAAGATATTTCATGCAAACAATAGGGAGAAAAAAGCAGGTGTTGCGTATGAGTATCAGACAAAATAGACTTCAAGACAAAGAAAGTAACAAGAGATAAAGAAGGACATTACATAATGATAAAGGGGGCAGTCCAACAAGATATAATGATTATAAATATATATGCACCCAATAGAGGAGCACCATAATATGTGAAACAAATACTAACAAAATTAGAGGAAATAGAATGCAATGCATTCATTCTAGGAGACTTCAACACACCACTCACTACAAAGGAGAGATCCATGAGACAGAAAATAAATAAGGACAGAGACACACTGAACAACACACTAGAACAGATGGACCTAACAGACATTTACAGAACTCTACACCCAAAAGCATCAGGATCCACATTCATCTCAAGTGCACATGGAACACTTTTCAGAATAGATCACATACGAGGCCACAAGAAGAGCCTCACTGAATTAAAAAAGACTGAAATTCTACCAACCAATTTCTCAGACCACAAAGGTATAAAACTAGAAATAAATTGTACAAAGAAAACAAAAATGCTCACAAACACAGGGAGGCTTAACAACATGCACCTAAATAATCAATGGATCAATGACCAAATTACAACAGAGATCAAGCAATATATGGAGACAAATGACAACAACAGCACAAAGACCTAACTTCTGTGGGACGCAAGGAAAGCAGTCTTAAGAGGAAAGCATATAGCTATCCAGGCCTATTTAAAGAAGGAAGAACATTTCCAAATGAATAGTCTAAAGTCACAATTATTGAAACTGGAAAAAGAACAAATGAGACCCAAAGTTGGCAGAAGGAGGTACATAATAAAGATGAAAAAAGAAATAAGTAAAATTGAGAAGAATAAAACAATAGGAAAAATAATTGAAACCAAGAGCTGGTACTTTGAAAAAATAAACAAAACAGATAGGCCCCTAGTCAGACTTCTTAAGAGAAAAAGAGAATCTGCATACATAAACAGAATAAGAAATGAGAAAGGAAAAATCACGACAGACACCACAGAAATACAAAGAATTATTAGAGAATACTATGAAAATCTACATGCTAACAAGCTGGAAAACCTAGAAAAAATGTACAACTTTCTATAAAAATACAACCTTCTAAGACTGACCAAGAAAGAAACAGAAAATCTAAACAGACCAATTACCAGCAACAAAACTGAATCAGGAATCAAAAAACTACCCAAGAACAAAAATCTCAGGCCAGATGGATTCACCTCGGAATTTTATCAGACATACAGGGAAGACATATTACCCATTCTCCTTAAAGTTTTCCAAAAAAACAGAAGAGAAGGGAATACTCCCAGATTCATTCAATGAAGCCAGCATCATTCTAATACCAAAACCAGGCAAAGACCCCACCAAAAAAGAAAATTACAGACCAATAACCCTGATGAACATAGACGCAAAAATACTCCACAAAATATTAGCAAAACAAACTGAATTCAAAAACACATCAAGAGGATCATACACCATGATCAAATGTAATTCATCTCAGGGATGCAAAGATGGTACAACATTCGAAAATCCATCAACATCATCCACCACATCAACAAAAAGAAGGACAAAAACCACATGATCATCTCCATAGATGCTGAAAAAGCATTTGACAAAATTGAACATCCATTCATGATAAAAACTCTCAACAAAATGGGTACAGAGGGCAAGTACTTCAACATAATAAAGGCCATATATGACAAACCCACAGTCAACATCATAATTAACACCAAGAAGCTGAAAGCTTTCCTCTGAAATCAGGAACAAGACAGGGACGCCCACTCTCCCCACTGTTATTCAACAGAGTACTGGAGGTCCTAGCCACAGCTATTAGACAAAACAAAGAAATACAAGGAATCCAGATTAGTAAAGAAGAAGTCAAACTGTCACTCTATGAAGATGACAGGATATTGTCATAAAAAACCCTGAAGACTCCACTCAAAAATGGCTAGAACTAGTATCTGAATTCAGCTAAGTTGCAGGATATAAAATTAATACACAGAAATATGTTGCTTTCCTATACACTAACAATGAACTAGCAGAAAGAGAAATCAGAAAACAATTTCATTCACAACTGCATCAAAAAGAATGAAATACCTAGGAATAAACATTAAAAAGGAAGTGAAAGACCTATACCCTGAAAACCACAAGATACTCTAAAGAGAAATTAAAGAGGACACTAATAAATGGAAACTAATCCCATACTCTTGGCTAGGAAGAATTAATATTGTCAAAATGTCTATACTGCCTAAAGCAATCCACAGATTCAATGCAATCTCTATCAAAATACCAACAGCATTCTTCAATGAGCTGGAACAAGTAGTATTAAAATTCATATGAACCACAAAAGACCGCAAATAGTCAAAGGAATCCTGAGAAGGAAGAATAAAGCAAGGGGGATCTCGCTTCCCAATTCCAAGATCTACTACAAAGCCACAGTAATCCAGACAATTTGGTACTGGCACAAGAACAGAGCCACAGACCAGTGGAACAGAATAGAGAGTCCAGATATTAATCTAAACATATATGGTCAATTAATATATGATAAAAGGACTTACAATGGGGAAATGACAGCCTCTTCAACAGCTGATGTTGGCAAAACTGGACAGCTACATGTAAGAGAATGAAACTGGATAACTGTCTAACCCGATACACAGAAGTAAATTTGAAATGGATCAAAGTCCTGAATGTAAGTCACGAAACCATAAAACTCTTAGAAAAAAACAGAGGCAAAAATGTCCTGGACATAAACATGAACAAGTTCTTCATGAACATATCTCCCTGGGAAAGGGAAACAAAAGCAAAAATGAACAACTGGGACTATATCAAGCTGAAAAGCTTCTGTACAGCAAAGGACACCATCAATAGAACAAAAAGGCATCCTACAGTATAGGAGAATATATTCATAAATGACAGATCCGATAAAGGCTTGCATCCAAAATATATAAATAGCTCACGTACCTCAACATACAACAAGCAAATAATCTAATTAAAAAATGGGCACAGGATCTGAACAGACACTTCTCCAAAGAAGAAATTCAGATGGCCAACAGACACATGGAAAGATGCTCTGCATCGCTAATTATCAGAGAAATACAACCACATTGAAATATCACCTAACACCAGTAAGTATCACTACCACCCAAAAGATAAACAACAATAAATGTTGGCAAGGTTGTGGAGAAAGGAGAACCCTCCTACATTGCTGGTAGGAATGTAAATTAGTTCAACCATTCTGGAAAGTAGTATGGAGGTTCCTCAAAAACTCAAAATAGAAATACCATTTGACACAGGAATTATACTCCTAGGAATTTACCCTAAGAATGCAGCAGCCAGTTTGAAAAAGACATATGCACCCCTATGTTTATCGCAGCACTATTTACAGTAGCCAAGTAATGGAAGCAACCTAAGTGTCTATCAGTAGATGAATGGATAAAGAAGAGGGGGTATATATACACAATGGAGTATTATTCAGCCATAAGAAGAAAACAAATCCTACCATTTGCAACAACATGGACGGAGCTAGAGGGTATTATGCTCAGTGAAATAAGCCAGGTAGAAAAAGACAAGTATCAAATGATTTCACTCATCTGTGGAGTATAAGAACAAATAATAAAACTGAAGTAACAAAACAGCAGCAGACACAGAACACAAGAATGGACTAACAGTTACCAAAGGGCAAGGGACTTGGGAGGATGCATGGGAAGGGAGGCATAAGGGGAAAAAAAAAGGGGGGCATTACTTTTAGCAGACATAATGTAGTAGGGGGTGATGGGGAGGGTTGTACAACACAGAGAAGACAAGTAGTGATTCTATAGCATCTTAGTATGTTGATGTACAGTGACTGTAATGGGGTATGTGGGGGCGACTTTGTGATGCGGGGAGTCTAGTAAACATAATGTTCCTCATATAATCATAGATTAATGATACCAAAATGCATAAAAAAAGAACACAAACAATAAACCAATGGGAAAAAAAAGGTTATCATGGTAAATTTTACATTATGTATATTTTACCACATATTCATATGTATTTTTTTTAAAAAAGGGCCGATGTATCACAAGACCTTTTAGAAAAATGGATACATGAACAGACAATTCACCAGAAAGAGATAAAAGTGGCTCTGGCACAATGCTCAAACCACCTCACAGCTAAAGAAATACAAATTAAAACAACACTGAGATAGTATTTCTTACATATCCAATGGACAAAAATTGAAAATGCATGACAACACATTCCACTGGAGAGGCTGTGAGGAAACAAGCAGTCTTATACACTACTGCTAGGAATGCAGACAGGTATAAGCCGTCTAGAAGGAAATATGGTAATATCTAACAAAATCACACATGCACTTACCTTTTTGTCCCAGCAATCCCATTTCTAGAAATGTATGCTGAAGATAAATCACTAATGATGTTTAAATATATGTATATTAGGTTATTCACTGAAGCATGTTTGTAATTGCAAAATATTGGAAACAATCTAAATGTCCACACACAGCAGGGAGGTTGAATTAATCTGTGTGGTGTATATGTAAAATCATAGTACCACTAGGCTATAAGAAAAAATGAGGAAGACTTCTATGAAATGATAAGAAATGATTTCCAGGACATAATAAAAAAAGCACTGCTACAAAAAGTATCTAAAGTATGCTACCATTCCTATCAGAAAGAAGGGGATATGCAAAATAAACAGGTATCTACAGATTTGTACAAAAGAAATACAGGAAAGCTAAACCAGTAATTAAGGTGATTGGTTAAATATAGAAGAGGGGAGAATAGTGGTGAAAAAGGGGTGGAAATTAGGGTGGAATGGGAACAGGGTAGCAGGGATGAAGAGGGAATGACACTTCTCTGAGTATATATATATATATATATATATACACTTTTTCCTTTTAAAATATATTGTGGTAAATACCATATGAGTTCACTTCTATGTGGAATCTAAAAAAATAAGACCAATGAACAAACAAAACAGAAAGAAACTCATAAATACAGAGAATAAATTGGTAGGTGCCACAGGGGAGGAGGTAGGGGGAGGAGGTAGTGAAATAGATGAAAGGAATAAAGGGGTGCAAACCTACAAATGTAAGTAGAAGATGAAATGTACAGCATAAGGAATGTAGTCAATAATATTGTAATTCTTTGTATGGTGACAGATGGTGACTACACTTATTGTAGAGAACATTTTATAATATATATAATTTGAGCATTTCGTAATGTATATAATTGTCAAATCACTGCTGTATACCTGAAATCAATATAACATGTATCAGCTATAATTTAAAAAATTAATCAAATAGAAAAACAATATTGTGGTAAAAAATAGAAAATTTACCAGCTTAACCACTTTTAACCATATACTTTTAAGTGTACAGTTCAATAGTGTTAAATATTTTTACTTTGTTGTACAATAGATCTCAGAATTTCTTTATCTTGAAAAATAGAACTCTGTACCCATTAAACAAGTATGATTCCATCTCCCCCATAAGCTACTTTTTTACAGTTTTCTGCCATCGCTTTTATTTATGGAGCTCTTCACCTTCATCTATATACATAGTCATGCACCTATATTTTCCTGCAGTTCTTTTGTGGGTTTTATCTTTTTAAAAAATTGTTGTAAAAAACATGTAATGCAAAACTAATCATCTTAACCATTTTTAAGTGTACAGTTGAGTAGCATTAAGTATATTTACCTTGTTGCAAAACAGATCTCTAGGTATTTTTCATCTTGTAAAACTGAAAATATATACCCATTAAACAACTCCCCTTTTGTCCCTTCCCACAGCCCCAAGGAACTACCATTATACTTTCTGTGTCTATGAATTTGACTACTCTAGACATCTCACATAAGCAAAATCATATAGTATTTGTTTTTTTGTGACTGCCTTATTTCACATAACATAATGTCCTCAAGTTTCATTCATACTGTAATATGTGGTAGGATTTCCTTCTTTTTTAAGGCTGAATAATATTCTGTCATATGTTATATATAAAAAGTATCACATTTTGCTTATCCATTCATTCACTGACAGAGATTTGTGTTGCTTCTGCCTCTTAGTTACTGTGAATAGTACTGCTGTGAACATGGGTGTGCAAATATCTCCTCAAGATTCTGCTTTCAATTCTTTTGGATATATACCCAGAAATGGGACGGCTAGATCATATGGTATTTCTATTTTTAACTTTTTAAGGAAACTCCATATTGTTCTCCATAGTAGTCATACCATTTAATGATCCCTCCAACAGTGTACAAAGGTTCTAATTTTTCCACATCCTCTTCATATCCTTGCCAGTTTTTGCTATTTTCTGTTTTTTTTTATAGTAGCCATCTTAAAGGTGTGCAGTTATATCTCACTATGGTTTTGTTTTGCATTTCTCTGCCCTGAGGATTTCTTTTTGTATAACTCTAAGTCTGAGGCCATCATAGTGTCTCATGTACCCAAAATATAAACAATTAAAACTGACTAAGACATAGGGAATGCAAACCCAAAATGGAATACAAACAATAACTGTGAGAGAGAGTATCTTGCGTGGACACTCAGTCTAAAAACTATATGTAATGATATAACCTAGTTCATAAAAGTGCTTCTCACAGGGGTATGGGCTGGCAGTTCTGAAACTGTCCATACTTGAACTGAAATAAGTAAATAGGTTGCAGATCAGGTGGTTTCTCACTGCTAGGGAAATGAGTTATAAATAAGGAGATGAGGAAGGCTAAAACAAACCCTGTAGTGTTGGACTGAAATCAGAGGTATCAATGAAAATCATGGTTTTTAGTATCTATGTAGAGGGATATAAAAATATAGATATGAGTGTATGTGTGGATTACTATACATACAGATATGTCCTAGCTCTACTGACTGAAGACTAGAAGTAGTGGGATGCCAGTTAACAATGAGCACACCTAGTACCCAGATCTGGCTTCTAAACACCATTTTCCAATAGGAAAAACCCAGGGCTCCTGGAAGATATGGCTGATCCCAGAACTGGGACAGGGAAAATAAAAGATGGGTGTAAAATGTCCTGTGGAATTGCTTAAGAACTTGAAGGTGCATTAAAGAACACAGGAGCAACCCTGCAGGAGCTCCACATGGACAAAGCAGGAACAGCTCGAGCAATAAAACAAAGAATGATAGTTTTGGATATTAATCCATAGAACAAAATAAAAACCCATGAGCCTTTAAGGGTCAAATAAACAAACAAACAAGTAAGTAAATAAATAAATAAATAAATTGGGGGAAAAGAGACAGCTCTCCCTCACAGCAGAATTCTAATTAATAAATTGCTTAGGCCAGAACCAAGCTTTTTATTACATCAGGCTTTCTCAAAGCTAACTAGCTAAATCCTAAATCATTAGCAAATTTTCTAAGTCCTAACCTTGACACTAAGTACTCTAGGAACTTTAGTATATCAGGGAAAATGACCATTAAGAGAACTAGCCTCCACTAGAATATACATTTAAAACTAATATATGACTATTATTTTATAGATCCAAGCAGGGTACCTCCATGGGCTTGTAGCAACAAAACCTGTAGCTTCTGTACCTAGGAAAAACAAAGAAAAATAGTCAGATAGTCACCAATCAAAAGCTACTTATCCCTTATGAGCAAAATTACCACAATTAGCAGTAGGTCATTTTACTTGATACCTATGAAATCTGAGGCATGGCTTAGGTACTACAGGAAGTATCAGGGTGGATGTGTCCATGATGAAAGGACAACAAGCATTACATGAATAACCAGTACTCATATGAGTTGCCCCTTTTACCTAAGCATCTTAATTAGTTTTTCTTGAATACCTGTTTTAAAAAATTAAATTCAGCACTAGGCTAGGCAATGTCAGGGGGAGGAATATGAGAACAAATGCTAGTGGTTAATTCTCAATATTTACAATCTAGTTTGACAAAGACAAGCCCAATGCCTGAAATAGCAGGAAATACAAGACAGAAGATGAAAGTCATTAAGTACTTCTCAGAGCCCTAAGGTTAATGGATTCCCCAAACAGTCAAGAGAAGGCTGCATAGGGATGGATCTTAAATTAAACCAGATTACATGTGTAATCATCCTCTCTCATTTCCCATAACAAAAGAGGAGCTGTTCTGCTGTGAAGCAGGTACTATTACTATTTCCATTTTATAGACAGGGAAACTGAGGCACAGAGAACTTATCCAAGGTACACAGCTGTTGAGTTATAGAGTTAGGATTGAACCTGGGTAGTCTGGCTTCAGTGTAAATGTTCTTAACCACTGTACTTTGCTACACATGCTATTTCTTCTCCCTGATTTCTCTTCCTTCTTTTCCGTGTAGATAATTCCTACTTAATCCCTCAGATCTCAGCTCAAATGATGCTACCTCAGGAAAGCCTTCTCAGATTAGACACATAACAGAAGATCCTTTCCATACTTTCATAGCATCCTATAGCATGCTATCCCAGTTTATTATGTTATGTTGGTATGATTATGTAGTTAGTGTTTTTCTTTCCTACTCAGTAATAAACTATGAAGGCAGGAACTGTATCTGCTTTGCTCAGCAATGTATCCTAGCACAGTATCTGGCACATAACAGTGTTCAAAAATATTTACTGCTGTAATGAATGACCAAATAAATGACTAGGAAGAAGAGAATTTTTGGCAATAGGAATACACATGAAAGAGAATAGAGGGGCAGACTGAGTATGATATTTTGTAGTTGAGATGATAGTATGAATATGTAACTTACTTCTATTTTCTACAGTGACCCCCTAGGAGGGGAAGATAAAGGAGAAGAGGACGGAACAAAAGAGACTAACTGAATAGTAATTATCACTGAGGAGGAAGACCAGAGACAGAGTGAGCACTGGACAGTTGGGAAAAATCAGATTCCCAGTGGAAAGAGTACTATACCCTGGAAGGCAAGAAAATATGGTGCCCCCAAGCCTGGGTCAGTCCAACTACCTGCCTTATCAGCTCCTCTGCCAGGGTTACCGAGCTGCTGCACAACCAGTCATACTGATACCACCATAAATGCATGCTCCTAGTCAGCTACCCTCGCATTTACATGATTTCGAGCCTTCTGTGTTCTCCTCAGTCCATCTACCCTATTGAGATCCTGCTTGCTCTCAGATGACCTTGCTCCCTACTTCACTGAGAAGATAAAAGTTATCAGGCTAAAAGTCCCTCACTTCCCTTCTTCTCCCTCTAAATCAGTGTCACTGTGTTCTTCCTATCCTAACCTCTTTCAGTCTAGTCTTGGGGGCAGGTATCCCCTCGACTGTCTAAAGCAAATCGCTCTTTATTTGTGCTCAGGATCTCAACTACTTAGAGACAGTCCCTTATCAACTAGTACCTATTCTCAGTCTTAGTGTCTCCCAACTGGTTCTTCCACTTGTTCAAGTCTCTTCCACATGTTAAAAACAAAACAGATCTACATTGCTTGACCCTTGACTACCTAGCTATTGACTATTTCATCTTGTCTTCTTGAAAGAAGAGCCTATCATCTTCCTCCAGTTCTGTATCTATTCATTCACTTTCCATCTCACAGCAATCTGCTCCTATTATTCCCCTAACTCTCTTTTCACACTGAGATCACAAATAGCCTCCCTGTAATTAAAAAAAAAAATCAATGAACATTTTCAATCCTTACTTTACACTTCTTCTTAAATTTATACTTCTGATGACCCTCCTTGAAACTTTCTCCCGTTGTCTTCCATAACAGCACTGGCTTTCTCCTTACCTGTTTGTTCCTTCTTAGTCTCTTGTTGTCTTCCCTCCTTTCCTCATTCCTTAAAAGCTGCTGTTCCTCTAGCATTCTGTCTTTGACCTTCTTCTCTTCTTGGCCATTTGCTCATTCAGACCTTTACTGTGCCAGGCACTCTTTGGTCTCATCCACTCCATTAATATCAGGTACCAATTAAATGCCAATGACAAATCTGTATCTTCAGCTCAGACCTCTTGACATTAAACCAATAGCTATGTTTGGACAACTCGATTTAGATATCCTCCAAGACCTTCAAATTCAAAATGCCCCAGACTGAATTTAATTGTTTTCATTTTCCTAACTGACTCTGTGTTTCCTCTTGTATTCCCTGACTCAATGATTGGTGCTACCTTTTATTTTTTTTATACACTTTTCCAAGCAAGAAACCTGGCAATCAACCTTGATTCTGCCCACAGACCCTTCCACATCAAATTTGTTACAAAGTAAGCTTTATACATTCTTCTTCTACCTTCTTGGTTTTTCCTTTTCCAAATGTATTCCCTTTTCTTCTCTATTGCTACTATTTTTAATTCAGACCACAGTTATCACCTGGGTTATTGTAACAGCCTAGAGTAGTCCCCGCTTATCCACACAGGATATGTTACAAGACCCCCAGAGGATATCTGAAACTGTCAATAGTACTGGACCCCATACCTGCTGTTGTTTCCTATCCATATGGACCTATGAGAAACTTTCATTTATAAATTAGGCAGTAAGAGATTAACAAAAATAATAAAACAGAGCAATTATAACAATATACTGTAATAAAAGTTATGTGAATGTGCTCTCTCTCTTAAAATACCTTACTGTACCATGCTCACTCTTGTGATGATGTGAGATGATAAAATGTCTATGTGATGAGATGAAGTGACTGTCAAGTGAGGCACTTTGATGCAGCACTTGGTTACTGCTGCGCTTCTGACAATACATCAGGAGGAGCATCATCTGCTTCTGGACTGTGGTTTATCATGGGGAACCAAAAACATGGAAAGTGAAATGGTGGATAAGGGGGGACTGATATAATTTATTTTCCTATTTCTAAAGATGCCCAACTCTAATCCACTTTCTCTATACTTGTTAGACTGATCTCCCTAGCACACACTTCCCATGTCAGCCTCCTACTTAAAATCCTTCAGTGGCCTCCATAGTTTTCAGGTTGAATTCCAAACTCTTTAACAAAGATTCTGATGCCATTCTACCTCTCTTGCCTCGTCTCTTATTGTTCACATTTTCTCTATCAGAGAAAGCTCCACTGCCATCGCCCAATCTTAAATAAAACAACAAACACGTCAATAGGAGTTACTTTAAGATTTCCTTAAACTAGAATAATGCTTAATCAACATCTCTAAACTTTTGGTAGAGGAGATCCTGAGAAATAGAGGCTCTATCATTCCGTTCACATATTTCTAATTTTTCCCATCAAATTTTAAGACCCTTATAACTGTTGCTTCAGATGATTAAATTAAGCTGTTTGGGGATCAATATTAACAACAGGTTTGTTCTTGATTTTTCTTGCCCTGTCAGCATAGCGAAGGGTATTTAATGTTTCCTCTAGATTGGAGTCAGCAGGACTCACACCGGCTATCATTCGAGTATGGCTGTTACCTCCTAGAGAGTCTGAAAAAGAACAATGGAAGGGAGTGAAATCAAACAAGTAGGACACAAGCAGAGCTGTAGACTGGGTTGGTGACCTCAAACTCAGAGCTATAAAAAACAAATTCCTCAGTATCTGCAAATTTCCTATTTGTGTCAATATAAAAATGTGAAGATTTTTGATGTGTAATATTGATACAGTTTAGAATCCTACTGCATGTGTTCTTCTTCTCAAGAGAGACTGATTTCAGCAGTTAATCAGGTTTAAAACAGCTGCAGCCTGGCCGCACTAAATTAGGAGCCACTATTGGGATTAAACATTCTTAAGATGCCCCCTCTAGGTAGATTTTAACTCTTCATGGAATTCTGCCTATCAGCACTAATAAAGAAACAGTAACCAAGTTCATTCTCAGGTACAAAGTACTAAGTACAGTTGGGATTCTATAGATTTCTTGGCCCGCCCAAGCCATATATAAATTCATCTCTCCATTATTCTTAGAAGCCTATTTGCCAGCAGGTCTGTCTCCTATTTATCAGTTAGATAGTTCTTTATGCGATAGCCTCCACTCTGGCGTTTTATCTGATCCATCTTCGCTTTCTCAGCACTATCATTGTGAGTTTCTCTCTTATTTGAGAGACTGTTTGGGCTTACCTTGAAGTAGTCGAGTCAACTTGGAATATCTGTAGGGCACAAAGCCACCCTTTTTGTCATCTCCAAGAGCACTGATTACATTTCCCAAACACAGGAGGCCTCAGTTAATATCAATACCTAATAGCAGGAAACAAAATTTAAATTGCTTGGTAAAGTATCTAACATATACCTACATTCATCCTGAGAAGGAAAAGAAATAAAGACTCCACAGAGATATTAAGTCATCAATCTTTAGGAAACTTCTTAACCTTGTTCACATTTTTGAGAGTGCCTTCTGAAATAAGTTCAAAGGACAAAGGCCCAAACCTTGGACATGCACCATTTAGTCTGTACTTCTTGCCCTTTTTCATGGAAACAATGCAGACAGTTAACTGTTACCATATAAACAACCATTTGTATATTTACTTTTTATATCCATTATCACACTTAATCCTTAAATGAATGCTGTGACATTATATGAACAGTTATTTTTTATTATTATTATTTTTGCTATCATTCTCATTTTACAAATAAGAAAACTAGATCAGAGGTTAAATGACTTGTTTAAGGTCAAACAGCTGGTAAGTGGTAGACCTGAGATTCCATCTCAGGATTTCAATCAAGTCCTATGCTCTTTCTATTGTACCACACTGTAAAACCTTTCCTCTTGTTGCTTTAAAAAAGGGAAAAGGTTCTTTTTTCACTCTGTCACTCCAAGGCTTGCTTTTTAAATACTGTAAGAATCTCTGAGGGCCCCTAAAGCCCCTGAACTTCTCATGATTGTGCTTATTGTGGGAAGGCTATACAGTACAATGGTTAAGTACATATGCTTTGGTGCAGTTAGGCCTAGGTTCTAATCTTGGCTCTAAGACTGACTAGATGATTTGGGGTAAATTCTTCATAAAATGAGGCAAATCCACCTACTTCATTTGGTTGCAGTGGGGAATTAAATAAGATATTTTGTGAAAAACAAAGTTAAATGATATCATTATTAGCACTACTCCACCTTTTGCTTTTTCAGCCATACTTTGGACTCCTTTATAACCTGAAACAATGATAAGATCCTGAACTCCAGATTCCCTTCTGACTGCATCTTACTATTCTTTCATTTCTTCTCATGGATACTGTTCTTTATCCTCATGAGTACCAATTTACTGACACTTTCTAATACTCCCAGTCGATCATCCTTTCCTGGGCCTTAAACTACCTGTTCTGGCCCTGTGCTCAATCATTTCAGTTATGCTTTCGCAATCACTCACTGTACCTATGACCTTCTGCCATTCCTAGCCATAGGTTAAACTTACTATGTGTGCGGGTATAAGTTTCTATTGTCTAGAACACTGATGAAAGTCATGTAACCACACAGACTAGATCCATTCATTATAAACCATGTTATCGGACCATAGCTGAACCTTGGTCAATTGATGGTTTTTTTCTTCCTCATTCCTACTTCACCACAGCAGCTATTCTAAACATCCATTGTTTTCTTTTTATATCATTAATGTACAATTACTTGAACATTATGCTTACTAGACTCCACCTATTATCAAGTCCCCCCCCGCATACCCTATTATAGTCACTGTCCATCAGCATAGTAAGATGCTATAGAATCATTACTTATCTTCTATGTATGTACTGTCTTTCTCATGTCTACCCCCACTACATTATGTGTGCTAATCATAATACCCCTTTCCCCCGCCTTATTCCCTTCCTTCCCACACATCCTCTCCAGTCCCTTTCCCTTTGGTAACTGTTAGTTCATTCTTGGGTTCTGTCAGTCTGCTGCTGTTTTGTTACTTCAGTTTTTTTATTTGTTCTTATACTCCACAGATGAGTGAAATCATTTGATACTTGTCTTTTTCTACCTGGCTTATTTCACTGAGCATAATACCCTCTAGCTTTGTCCATGTTGTTGCAAATGGTAGGATTTGTTTTCTTCTTATGGCTGAATAATACTCCATTGTGTATATATACCCCCTCTTCTTTATCCATTCATCTACTGATAGACACTTAGGTTGCTTCCATTACTTGGCTACTGTAAATAGTGCTGCAATAAACATAGGGGTGCATATGTCTTTTTCAAACTGGCTGCTGCATTCTTAGGGTAAATTCCTAGGAGTGGAATTACTGGGTCAAATGGTATTTCTACTTTGAGTTTTTTGAGGAGCCTCCATACTGCTTTCCATGATGGTTGAACTAATTTACATTCCCACCAGCAATGTAGGAGGATTCTCCTTTTTCTACATCCATGCCTACATTTGTTGTTGTTTGTCTTTTGGATGGTGGCCATCCTAACTGGTTGTGAGGTGGTAACTCATTGTGGTTTTAATTTGCATTTCTCTGATGATTAGCGATGTGGAGCATCTTTTCATGTGTCTGTTGGCCATCTGAATTTCTTCTCTGGAGAAGTGTCTGTTCAAATCCTGTGCTCATTTTTTAATTGACTTATATGTTTTGTGTTTGTTGAGGTGGGTGAGCTCTTTATATAATTTGGATGTCAACCCCTTATTGGATATGTCATTTATGAGTATATTCTCCCATACTGTAGGGTGCCTTTTGGTTCTACTGATGGTGTCCTTTGCTGTACAGAAGCTTTTTAGTTTGATATAGTCCCACTTGTTCAATTTTGCTTTTGTTTCCCTTTCCCAGGGAGATATGTTCATGAAGAACTTGCTCATGTTTATGTCCAAGAGATTTTTGCCTATATTTTTTCCTGAGTTTTATGGTTTCATGACTTACATTCGGGGCTTTGATCCATTTTGAGTTTACTTTTGTGTATGGGGTTAGACAATAATCCAGTTTCATTCCCTTGCATCTATCTGTCCAGTTTTGCCAAAGCCACCTGTTGAAGAGGCTGTCATTACCCCCATTGTATATCCATGGCTCCTTTATTATATATTAATTGACTATATATGCTTGGGTTTATAGCTAAGATCTCTATTCTGTTCCACTGGTCTATGGGACTGTTTAAACATTCACTGTTTTTAAGACTGCAAATCTATCTTCACTCTATTAGGAGATGATTTCGACAAATACACTATGGAGTTCAAAATTATCCACAACAGCTCCTTAACCTTTCCTCACCTTACCTCACAAGTCTTTCCTCTACTGTTATTGATTACTTTGTCCCTTGTTTCAGAGGAGGAAACAACCACTTTTACTTTTCCTTCAGTCTCTGTTAGTGTTTCTGTGCCCTCCATTTTCTCTGGGACCCTGGATCCTTTGATTTTGCCCCTCTTTCTTAGATCTTCAACTTTTCTTCCCTTCAGGAATACCTTCTTGTCACTCTATACAAATGCTCAAATCTCCTCAATCTAAAACAAAAACAGTTCCAAGTGATCATCCCTTTCTTTTCTTTTTATAGCCAAGTGGAAGGGGTACTATTTTTCAGGGCCATTTGTCCTATGCAGGATGTAAAGAAGAACCTGGTGAGATTTGTCAGTGCTGCTCACCAAAGCCTGTAATTTGTGTAATCCTAATATTAGTTCATTCTTTCCCCTTTCAGCCAAACAGAACATTGTGCCATCTTATTGGCTCATATCCTATCTTGGATGTAAAGGAGAGACTGCTGAGGTTCGTCAAACCTGCTGAGCAAAACTTCCACCTATAGTTTCATATAGGAACAAAAAAAAAATCCAGAAGAACCTGAGAAGAATGTATGGTTACAATGGTCTCACCAAGAACCAGAGACTTAAGGATAAAGAGGCTGTTTTTTTCTTTTCTTCAAATGAGAGTTGGGGCTTTGAAATAGAAAGGAGCAAGGGAAATGAATATTTCTCTAAAAAGAAATCATTACAGAGAGGCAGAGCCAACATGGCAGCATGAGTAGGACAGTGGGAATCTTCTCCCAAAAACATATATATTTTTGAAAATACAACAAACACAACTAATCCTAAAGAGAGACCAGAAGACACAGGACAACAGCCAGACTACATCCACACATGCAAGAGCCCAGTGCCTGGTGAAACGGGTAAGATACAAGCCCCGGCCCGGCAGGAACCGAGTGCCCCGCACCCCAGCGCCCAACAGGAGGAGAGGAGTCAGAGCGGGGAGGGAGAGGGAGCCCAGGAGTGCTAAACACCCAGCCCTAGCCATCCACACCACAGCACATGCGTGGAGGGCTGGAAACTAGGGAAACAGGGCATTAAGACCTCTGAGAAGGTTCCAAAGCTGATGCCCCTGTGACAAAGAAAAGCGAGTGGATTTGAAAGTATAAAACGGCCAGGGATGCAACAGCTGGACGGAAACAACACAGGTCACAGTTCAGCAGTTGGAAATTACAGGGAAAACCTGGCACACTAACCCCCTGGGCAACAGCTCTGAGATCCGTCACAGAGGTAAACAGCCAAACAGACCTCTCCCCAGGGTCCATTACCCCTAGAGGGCATTGCAAAAGCAGACAAGCAGCATAAGGCTGGCCACACCCTCAGCAAGAGAGCTTCCTCCATAACGGCCAGGCAAGACACAAAGACCCAGTCTACACGCAATTACACAACACAAGCACTAGGGGTCACAGTTGTACCAGTAAAGACAGGCCAGTAGCAAGTGGAAAGCATGGCCCTCCCAGCTGACAGTCAAAAGAATCAATCAACATAAAAAGGCAAAAAATATGTTCCAGATAAGACTAACCCAGACAGCTTCAGCATCTGCTACATCTTCCCCTGAGAAGGAACCTGGGGATATAGATTTAACCAGTCTTCCTGAAAAAGAATTCAAAACAAAAGTCATGGCCATCCTGATGGACTTTCAGAGAAATATTTAAGAACTAAGGAAGGAGAATACAGAAATAAAACAAGCTCTGGAAGGACTTCAAAACATAATGGACGAGATGCAAGAGACCATTAATGGACTAGAAAACAGAGAACAGAAATGCAGAGAAGCTGATGCAGAGAGAGATAAAAGGATCTCTAGGAATGAAAGAATTCTAAGAGAGCTGAGTGACCAATCGAAATGGAACAATATCTACATTAAAAGGGTACCAGAAGAAGAAAGAGAAAAAGGGATAGAACGTGTCTTTGAAGAAATAATTGCTGAAAAATTCCCCAAACGAGGGGAGGAAGTGGCCTCTCAGACCACAGAGGTACACAGAACTCCTATGACAAGGGATCCAAGGAGGGCAATACCAAGACACATAATAATTAAAATGGCAAAGATCAAAGACAAGGACAAAGTATTAAAGGCAGCCAGAGAAAAAAAGGTTACCTACAAAGGAAAACCCAGCAGGCTATCATCAGACTTCTCAACAGAAACCCTACAGGCCAGAAGAGAATGGCATGATGTACTTAATGCAATGAAACAGAAGGGCCTTGAACCAAGACTATTGTATCCAGCACAAGTATAATTTAAGTAAGAAGGAGGGATTAAACAATTCCCAAACAAGCAAAAGTTGAGGGAATTTGCCTCCCACAAACCACCTCTACTGGGCATCTTACAGGGACTTCTCTAGAAGGGAGCACTCCTAAAAAGAGCACAGAACAAAACACCCAACATATGAAGAAGGGAGGAGGAGGAATAAGAAGGGAGAGAAATTAAGAATCATCAGACCGTGTTTATAATAGCTCAACAAGCAAGTTAAGTTAGACAATAAGGTAGTAAATGAGCTAACCCTGAACCTGTGGTAACCACAAACATAAAGCCTGCAATGGCAATAAAGTACATACCTTTCATTAATCACAGTAAATATAAATGGACGGAATGAAGCAATCAAAAGACACAGAGCAATAGAATGGATAAAAAAGCAAGCTCAATCCATATGCTGCTTACAAGAGACTCACCTCAAACCCAAAGACATGCACAGACATAAAGTTAAGGGACGGAAAAAGATGTAACATGCAAACAAAAGAGGGAAAAAGCAGTTGTTGCAATACTAGAATCAGAAAAAATGGACTTCAAAATAAGGAAAGTAACAAAAGATAAAGAAGGACATTACATAATGATAAAGAGCTCAGTCCAACAAGAGGATATAACCATTCTAAATATATATGCACCCAACACAGGAGCACCAACATATCTGAAACAAATACTAACAGATCTCAAGGAGGAAATAGAATGCAATGCATTCATTCTGGGAGACTTCAACACACCACTCACTCCAACAGACAGATCCACCAGTGAGAAAATAAGTAAGGACACAGAGGCACTAAACAGCACACTAGAACAGATGGACCTAATTGACATCTACAGAACTCTACATCCAAAAGCAACAGGACACACATTCTTCTCAAGAGCACATGGAACATTCTCCAGAATAGACCACATACTAGGCCACAAAAAGAGCCTCAGTAAATTCCAAAAGACTGAAATCCTACCAACCAACATTTCAGACCACAAGGCATAAAAATAGGAATAAACTGTAAAAATAAAGCAAAAATACTCACAAACACATGGAGGCTTAACAACACGCTCCTAAATAATCAATGGATCAATGACCAAATCAAAATGGAGATCTAGCAATATAAACAATCCCATATGAATGGTCTACTGTCACAATTATCGAAATTGGGGAAAGAAGAACAAATGAGGCCTAAGGTCAGCAGAAGGAGGGACATAATAAAAATCAGAGAAGAAATAAATAAAATTGACAATAATAAAAAAATAGCAAAAATCAATGAAACCAAAAGCTAGTCCTTCGAGAAAATAAACAAAATAGATAAGCCTCTAGCCAGACTATTTTAAAGGAAAAGAGAGTCAACACAAATCGACAGAATCAGAAATGAGAAAGGAAAAATCACGATGGACCCCACAGAAATACAAAGAAGTATTAGGGAGTACTATGAAAACCTATATGCTAACAAGCTGAGAAACCTAGGAGAAATGGACAATTTCCTAGAAAAATAAACCTTCCAAGACTGACCCAGAAAGAAACAGAAAATCTAAACAGACCAATTACCAGCAACAAAATTGAGGCAGTAATAAAAAAACTACCAAAGAACAAAACCTTCAGGCCAGATGGATACACCTCAGAATTTTATCAGACATACAGTGAAGACATAATACCCATTCTCCTTAAAGTTTTTCAAAAAATAGAAGAGGAGTGAATACTCCAAAACTCATTATATGAAGCCAACATCACCATAATACCAAAACCAGGCAAACAACCCACCTAAAAAGAAAACTATAGATCAATATCCCTGATGATCGTTGATGCAAAAATACTCAACAAAATATTAGCAAACTGAATTTAAAAATACATCAAAAGGATCGTACACCATGACCAAGTGGGATTCATCCCAGGTATGCAAGGATGGTACAACATTCGAAAATCCATCAACATCATCCACCACATCAATGAAAAGAAAGACAAAAACCACATGATCATCTCCATAGATGCTCAAAAAGCATTTGAGAAAATTCAACATCCATTCATGATAAAAACTCTCAGCAAAATAGGAATAGAGGGCAAGTACCTCAACATAATAAAGGCCACTTATGATAAACCCACAGCCAGCATTATACTGAACTGCGAGAAGCTGAAAGCTTTTCATCAGAGATCGGGAACTAGCAGGGATGCCCACTCTCCCCACTGTTATTCAACATAGTACTGGAGGTCCTAGCCACGGCAATCAGACAAAACAAAGAAATACAAGGAATCCAGATTGGTAAAGAAGAAGTCAAGCTGTCACTATTTGCAGATGGCATGATATTATATATAAAAAACTCTGAAGACTTTACTCCAAAACTACTAGAACTAATATCAGAATGCAGCAAAGTTGTAGAATACAAAATTAACACACAGAAATCTGTGACTTTCCTATACACTAACAATGAACCAACAGAAAGAGAAATCAGGAAAACAACTCAATTCACAATTGCATCAAAAAGAATAAAATACCTAGGAATAAACCTAACCAAAGAAGTGAAAGACTTATACTCTGAAAACTACAAGTCACTCTTAAGAGAAATTAAAGGGGACACTAATAAATGGAAACTCATCCCATGCTCATGGCTAGGAAGAATTAATATCGTCAAAATGGCCATCCTGCCCAAAGCAATATACAGATTTGATGCAATCCGTATCAAACTACCAGCAACATTCTTCAGTGAACTGGAACAAATAATTCAGAAATTCATATGGAAACAACAAAGACCCCGAATAGCCAAAGCAATCTTGTGAAAGAGGAATAAAGTAGGGGGGATATCTTCAAGCTCTACTATAAAGCCACACTAATCAAGACAATTTGGTACTGGCACAAGAACAGAGCTATACACCAGTGGAAGAGATTAGAGACTACAGACATTAACCCAAACATATATGGTCAATTAATATACGATAAAGTCACCACAGATATACAATGGGGAAATGACAGTCTCTTCAACAGATGGTGCTGGCAAAAATGGACAGCTACATGTAGGAGAATGAAACTGGACCATTGTCTAACCCCATATACAAAAGTAAACTCAAAATGGATCAAAGCCTGAATGTAAGTCATGAAACCATTAAACACTTGGAACAAAACATAGGCAAAAAACTCTTAGACATAAACATGAGTGACCTCTTCTTGAACATATTCCTGGGCAAGGAAAACAACAGTAAAAATGAACAAGTGGGACTATATTAAGCTGAAAAACTTCTGTACAGCAAAAGACACCATCAAAGAACAAAAAGGTACCCTACAGTATGGGAGAATATATTTGAAAATCACAGATCCAATAAAGGCTTGACATCCAGAATATATAAAGAGCTCACATGCCTCAACCAAGAAAAAACAAATAACCCAATTGAAAAATGGGCAGAGGAACTGAACAGACAGTTCTCCAAAAAATAAATACAGATGGCCAACAGACAAATGAAAAGATGCTCCACACCGCTAATTATCAGAGAAATGCCAATTAAAACTACAATTAGATATCACCTCACACCAGTAAGGATGGCTGCCATCCAAAAGACAAACAACAACAAATGTTGGCGAGGCTGTGGAGAAAGGGGAACCCCTCCTACACTGATGGTGGGAATGTAAATTGTTCAACCATTGTGGAAAGCAGTATGGAGGTTCATTAAAATGCTCAAAACAGACCTACCATTTGACCCAGGAATTTCACTCCTAGGAATTTACCCTAAGAACACAGCAATCAAGTTTGAGAAAGACAGATGCACCAGTATGTTTATCGCAGCAATACTTACAATAGCCAAGAATTGGAAGCAACCTAAATGTCCATTGGTAGATGAATGGATAAAGAAGATGTGGTACATATACACAACGGAATACTACTCAGCCATAAGAGAGCAAATCCTACCATTAGCAGCAACATGGATGGAGCTGGAGAATATTATGCTCAGTGAAATAAGCCAAGTGTAGAAAGAGAAATACCAAGTGATTTCACTCAACTGTGGAACATAAGAACAAAGGAAAAACTGAAGGAACAAAACAGCAGCAGAATCACAGAACCCAAGAATGGACTAACAGGTACCAAAGGGAAAGGGACTGGGGAAGATGGGTGGGTAGGGTGGGATAAGGGGGGGAGAACAATGGGAGTATTAAGATTAGCATGCATAATGGGCATGTGGGGAAAAGGGGAGGGTTCTACAACACAGAGAAGACAAGTAGTACTTCTACAACATTTTGCTATGCTGCTGGACAGTGACTGTAAAGGGGTTTATAGGGGGTCCTGGTATGGGAGAGAGCCTAGTTAACATAATATTCTTCATGTAAGTGTAGATTAATGATAACAGAAAAAAAGAAAGAAATGAAATGGGGATTACTCCCTGATAGGATAAAACTAACTGTAAATCAACGATTAATGCAGGTTTTAAATATCCTTAATTTTGATCACTTAAAGGGTGTCAGATGGTCAGCTATGGAGGTACATTTTTCTGATAATATTCCTTTCTCATAAAAAAAAGCAGTTCCTGTGTGGTGACCTTCAATGAGTTCTACACAATGGTATAAATGGCATATCAACGTGTGGGCAAAGGGTCTCTTTGTGTTTACACAAAGGATCAAAGCCTAATTTGGCTACCCAGAAAATGAACTAAAACATGATATGAAGAAGAACTTCCAACATCAGCACTCTCTGGAAGACTCATACCAGAAGATGATCATCAAAAAACCTCAACAAAGATCCAGCCGCTGCTACAGCTGTAGCTGCATTCATCCCACCAGTTCCTGGCCTTGCCATGGGAATAAAGAAGGATATATCTAAGCTGGCCTGTGCATACAGTAAAACAACAAATTTGACTGGATCTATACTGTTGGAACTCAACCAAGAATGAGAAGTGCAAATTGTAGCACTCCAAAGTCTTACAACTACAGACTATCTACTGTTAAAAGAACATATGGGATGTGAACAGTTCCCAGGAATGGGTTGTCTTAATTTGTCTGATTTCTCTCGGACTGTTCAAGTACAGTTGGACAATATCCATCATATCACAGACAAATTTTCACAAATGCCTAGGATGTCTAACTGGTTTCCTTGGTTTCACTGGAGATAGCTGGTAATTATAGATCTGCTTTGGTTATGTAACTGTATTCCTATTATGGTAATGTGTGTGCACAATTTAATTAGTAGTTTAAAACCTATACATACTTAAGTTACACTACAAGAAGATATGTCAAAGAAATAACCAACCTTCCCATGTTTTCTTCCGACTGCTACTTCTATAGCTTTTCTTCTTCCTTCCTAATTACAACCCTTAAATAGAATTCGTGCCTCATATCGAATTTACTGAGTATCATAATTCCTCCAACTGGTAAAGATGCCTCAAGAGAAATGCTGGGCATAGAAGCCACAGAGCATAAATCTTCAAAGAAGTAAAAAGCTAACCTTTTCAAACAATATGGATTCTCTCTCACTTACCAACTTTACATTGCCCTGTATGGCCCTGGAAGATGACTGGTTAGCCAGAGACGGGTAAGAGTCCTCAAGGGTGCAACAACCTAAGACAGGCACAGTTGCAGGGGGGCCATCAGGTAAGAAATTGGGGATTAACAGAGGTGGGGCTGAGAACCTCAACCCCCCTGTTTTGAGAGAAATCTGCATCTGTGGATGTTTTACCTCCCTTGTCTTGCTTGGATTAACACATAGTCTACAGGCACACACCTGATCATCTACATTTGCTCTCTTACAACACTAAACTATGTTTTCTACCTTTATCTTGCATCTACCTACCACATCAGCATTTTATTTAAATAATAATAATAAAGGGAGAAATGTGGGATCCACATATAAATCGAGTATAAAAATCAAATAAATATTCATATTTGACCTGATTATTTATAGTTCATAATGCATGATCAAAACCAAAAGTTTGTGATGACTGCCCTTGTACTGTTCACCATGTAAGAACTTACTCACTATGTAAGTTTGTTCACCATGTAAGAACTTGTTCGTTATGCTTCAGAAGATTGGAGACTGATGAGAATTAGGCTTGGGGTGGATTAATGATTGCCGATTGAGCATTGACTCCCCTCTACAGAATTTTATTGTTGTTAACAACCATTTGATCAATAAATATGAGAGATTCCCTCTTAAAAAAAAAAGAAATCATTACAAAATAGGATTTGATCTTGTGTTGTAAAAAGATTAAAATTCCAAGTTCTTGACATAGGTGGGGTATCCATCAAAGGACTGGGAAGAACACATTTGCAGAGACTTAAAAGTTCTGATCAAGGACATCTATGGAGAAAAACACCCAGATTAAATGATAAGACAAGAACTTCTTCTTTCTCTAAAATATTGAAAACAGATCATGTGAGAAGTGGATCAAGAATACTACTCAACCGCTGTGGGTATTTGTTCACTATGGAACAATCAATTATAATAGAGACTTTAACTGAAGGAAAATATCACTTCACAAGAATCATGGAGGCCTGTTACAAGGGTTTCTCAAGTAGAACAGATGTATATACTTGTAACAAGGAAGAAAAACTAGGTTGGAGAGAAATGAAGTAGCTCTATATGCAGCAGCCTTCAACTGGGGACAATTTTGTTTCCTAGGGGACATTTGGCAATATCTGGAGACATTTCAGTTGTCAGAACTTACAGGACAGAGTTGAGTGCTACTGGCATCTAGTGGGTAGAAAGCAAGGATAACACTAAACATCATACAATTCACCAGACAGCACCTGCACCTCAATATTACTTGACCCCAAATGCCCATAGTGTCATAGCTGAGATACCCTTCTCTTTATGTGAAGAAAATATGTATGAGCCTAAAGCAGGTATCATGGCCAGGTAAATTAGGGTGGAAAACAGAAGTAATGTAGTATTGATATGGTCCATTTAGTCAGAGACAGGGAATGGTGTGTCTCTGCAATGGATCACAGAACTTACAGGACTCCTATTGAGAGTGACAGTTTAAGCAAAAAGATAGATACTTCAGAGTTTCTGCAAGTGTAATTTGGATTTTGTTTTAAAATTATTGCTTTTTATTATGGTAAAATATATGAACATAAAATTTACCATTTTAACCAGGGGTTTTAACCAGGTGTGCAAGGCTGGAACACAAAGGCCAAGCTAAGCAGCGTGGTACAAAATGCAGAGCTTTGGGAAGAGCCCTAAGCAGTGATATCCAGTTTATGAAGAACAGCTGGCTGCTGGTTGGTAGAATGAAAGGGTATCTGACTGAATATAAGGAGACCAGCTGCTAAGCTTGCTATAAGCTAAGAAATTACGAAGGTCTGAACTAAGATAGTGGTAGGAGGGTTAGAGAAGAGAAAGGGATTTGAGGTGATTAAATAAGACTGACAGGACCTGGTGACTGATGGGATTTGGGGAAGCCAGAGTGAAGGAAGTGTATGGAATGATACCCTGGTTTCAGGCTTGGGTGGCTTGGAGGATGTTGGTATTATTTCCTGCAGTTGATGGAGGGGCGGGTTTAAAGAGGCAGGGAGGGATGAGGAGTTCAGTTTTAGATATGTGGAATGGGAGTTGCATCTGGGACATTCATTAGATGCCCCACAGCAGCTACATTTACAGGCTGAAACGTAGGTGTGGGATATGGCCTAGAGATAGACGTTTGGGATTGGCAGCATATGGGTAGGAGTCATAAGCATCTATGTGGGTGACACCATTTAGGGTGGTGCAGAGGTGACAAAGTGATAGGTTGAACAGTGGGAAGAGAAAGAAAAAAAAACAAGTCCGGGACAGAACCTGGGTTGTTTCCAGTATGGGCAGGTAGGAAGAAGAGCCAGAGAAAGAGTCCTCGGGAAAGTAAGAGGAAACCTGGGAGAGGGTAGTGCCATAGATCCAAGGGATTAATAAGACTGTCTAGAGAAGGGGAAGGGTGACAGACACTATGGAATCACAAAGCAAGAGGTGGACTGCAAAAAGCTAATGGATTCAGTTGCTCAGGTCATTGGATGACCTTGGCAGGGACAGTTTCAATGGGATGAGGATGGAAGGTTGGCAAAACAGCAGTGAGAGGAAAAGAGAAGAGGCAGTAGCATGAGGAAGATGAGGGATTTTGTTTTGTTTTAAAGTGGGAAGGAAAAAAACCCAGCAGAGAACATACAAATACAACAGCACAGAGATCTGAAACAAGAATACTGTTTGGAAAATGAGTAGCTTGCTGAGGCTGGAACCCTGTAATTTGTGGGGAGGTGATGGGAGATGAAAATGGAAATACATAGGGGCCCAAAAATGACAGAATTTCAGAGGAGAAAAAGTACAATGGATGATGAAATGGTTACAAAAGGCAACATTGAAAATCTCAAGACTTAAGTTGAACCTTGACAGATGGCTATGTTGGAGGTAGTATGATGGGGGAGATGGGAATGACTGCACTCTGGGAGAGAAGAGAAAATGGCTGTCATGCAAGTGCACAGAATCCAGAATTAGCAGGTTGTGCTGTGGATGCTCTGTAGCTGGAGTGGAGAGTGTAGGCAAAGAAGTTGGGAAAGACACCTGGGAGAGTAGGCTGGGACCAGGGTACAAAGGGTCTGGAAGGGCTGGTTATGGTTTTTAGCTCTCATCTTGTAAGCTGTGATATGCCACTTAGTGTCTAATCGGTAGAGTACCATGTCCCAAAGTGGTATTTTAAGGAGATTAATATAGCTATTGTATTTAGCATGGAATGCTTCCTAGGAGCCAAAGTGTTAGGAGGCTCTTTCCCAGGTTTGCAAGTTGAAGGCCTGGACTCTGTAGAGGCAGCAGGAACAGACTGGAAGTAGGTACATCTCCACAATACTGCTAAGGAAGAACTAACAGTAGGTAGTGAGTGCTCATTCCAAATATGGGAGCTCATGCTCAGTGCAATAACTAGCATAATGGAACAAGAAGAAGAAAAAGCAAGAGAGACTGAAAAGGAATAGTCTGAGAAGGTAGGAAAAGAACTAGGATAGTGAGTGCTTACGAACCAGGAAAAGAGCTCAAGAAAGGTATGTTTGAGTGTCAATACCACAGAGGTCAGATGAGATGGATGCTGAAAAAAACCAATTTGTTTTGGTAATTAAGATATCACTGGTTGATCTTCTACCTGAGGAATTAGAAGAGTGGGAAAAGACCGACTACCAGGAGTGAAACAGGTTTCTAGACACAAAAATCAATATTATAAAATAAATTGATTTCCATATGTCAAAAACAAAGTTAAAATATAAAATTTACAAAGATTCCATTTATGCTGGTTACATGGGTTTGTTCAGTTTGTGAAAATTCAGCAAGCTCTTCACTTATGATATACATAATTTTCTGTTTCTTATACTTCACTAAAGAGTTTAAATTTTACTTTCTGTACTCTCAAAATATAAATTGGCAAACAATAAAACAAAAGATGTATAAGACTTCTACATGGAAAATTACTGAAAAATATTACAGAAGTCCTAAATAAATGGAGAGATATACTATGGAAAAAGATTTGGAAGATGTAAATTGACTTTAAATAGAGTGTCCAGAAAGATACCAAGCTGTATTTGGGCACTTAATTTATGACAGAAATGGCACTGCTCATCAGTGAGGAAAAGATGGACTTTTTAACAAATAGTTCTAGGACACGTGGGTATTTATATGGAAAAACAAATTTGAAACCCTATATCATACCATGAACAGAAAACAGTTTTAGATGGATTTAAGACAAGTGTAAAATGCAAAATTGGGAAGCTTTTATTATATAGATAATATAGAAGAATATCGTTAGGGCCTTGTGGTACTGAAGGATTTCTTAACCAAGATACAAAATAAAGGAGTCATAAATGAGAGTAAAAGACAAGCCAGAGATGAGGGAGAAGGTATGTGCAAAACATGTAGGGGTGGAGAGGTTTGCAATAAATATAACTAAACAGGGCCTGTAATTTACAGTATAATAAAGAACTACTTTTTAAAATCAATAAGGAAAAGACAGATACAGTAGAAAAACAGACCAGACTAGTAGAACAGGCATTTTATAGAAAAGAAAATATACATGGTCAGTAAACATATGAAGAGGTGATCGACCTGCCTTTGGCCATCAAGGTAATGAAAATTAAAAACACAAGAAAGTTTATCACTCTTCACCCACCATATTGGCAAAACTTTGACATTCTGACAAAACAGTGCTGGGGAATGCGGAGCAAGGACTCTCATACACTGGAACACTGTGGAAAGCAGTTGGGTGTGTATGTACCCTATGACCCAGTAATTCTACTTACAGGTATATACCCTAGAAAATTCATATACATATGCATCAGGGTACATGAACAAGAATGTTCATAAGGGCATTGTGGATACTAGCCATCAACAGTGAAAGAAAGAATAAATGGGAGTATGATCTTATAATAGAATAGTATACTGCAGTGGAAATAAAGGAACTACAACTGTTTGCAACATAGATGAATCTCACACACAACGTTGAATGGAAGATGTAAGTCACAAAAGATTACATTCAGTGTGATCCCATTTATATGAAGTTTAAAAATAGACAAAATTAAGTCATGCAGTTTGGAGATGTATTCACAGGTGGCATTATCAAGGAAAGCAAAGGAATTATTACTACCAAAAAAGTCAGGAGTGGTTATCTCCACAGGGAAGGGAGGGGGTTGTGACCTGAGAGGGGTATATGTGGGGCCTGGAAATCTTTCATTTTTCATCCCATGTGGTAGTTATAGTTATATGGGTGTTCACTTTATAGCTATTAAGTGAAATACATGATTTATGCAATTTTCTGCATATAAGCTGTTATCTCATCAAAAATGCAACTAAGTGAACCACTTGTGTTGTTAAGCAGTGTAAACTTTCTTGAGAGGCTTGACTCTAAAGGAAAGAAGATAGGGGAGCAGTTATAGGAGGAGTCAGGTCAGAAGGAATTTGTGTACATATGTTCATTAAGAGAGATGTACAGGAATATGCCTAGCACTATTGATAATAGCTACAAACTAAAGATTACCCAAATGCTCATTCAACAGTAGAAAGGAAAAATATTGTGGCATATTCACCAAGGAAATATGTATAGTAATGAAAATGAATGAACTACAACTACATGCAATAATATGAATGGATCTTACAAACATAATGTTGAATTAGGGTTACTAGATTGGGTAAAAGAAAAAAATACAGGTCCTCCAGTTAAATTTGAATTTGAGAAAAATAATGAATCGTTTTCATTTATCGAAATCATTCATTCATCTGAAATTAAAATTTAACCGAGCAGCCTAAATTTTCTCTGGTGACCTTACATTGAATGAAAGACATCAGATGCAAGGAGTTACCCTTTGGGGAAGACAGAGAGTGGAGATGGGCACAAGTGGTACTTCTGAGATGCTTGTAATATTGCTCCTTGATCTGGGTTCTAGTTACATGGGTGTATTCGCTATATGAACATTCATTAAATTGTGTAATTACAATTTGGGCACTTTGCTGCACGTATAATTTAACTGACTATGTTATCCATCTGTAATCCATTTATAATCTACCTGGCAATGACTGAAATATGTTTTATATTTAAAGTCACAACAAAAAATAGGGACAAACTTAAAAAGAAATGCACAACACCCACACTGACTAGAGGGGAATACCTTGAACAGATAATTTAATCCAGAATATAAATGGTTTATAAATAGTATGTTCAACTTCACTAATAACTACAGAAATGAAAATGAGATGCCATTTTTCACTTATCAAATTGGTAATAACACTTAGTAGAAAAGTTTACAAAAATGAATAATCTCATGCCTTTGTAGGAATATGGTAGTTCATTTAAAAAATATAGATGGATTTTGGCAAGCTGGTAGGTTAAAGTTATCCCAGATCCTGTCTGTTCCGAAGTCTGATCCATCCACTCTGTTCTTGAGCTAAGTAGGTGATATAGTCAGTCAGACAGTGAGGTCACAGGATGCATCTGAAACCTGAGAGTAAGGGGTTTTGGAGAGTTTTTCATTTTTTTTTATTAAGGTATCACTGATATACAATCTTACACTCAGGTTTCACATGAGCAACACTGTGGTTACTACATTCCCCCTATTATCAAGTCCTCACCACATAGCCCATTTAAATCATGTCCATCAGCAGAGTAAGATGCTATAGAGACACTACTTGTCTTCTCTGGGCTATACTGCCTTTCCCGTGCCTCCACTCTATTACATGTGCTAATCATAAGGCCCCTTAAGCCCTCATCCCTCCCTTCTCACCCACCCTCTCCAGTCCCTTTCCCTTTGGTAACTGTTAGTCCATTATTGGGTTCTGTGAGTCTGCTGCTGTTTTGTTCCTTCAGATTTCCTTTGATGTTATACTCCACAGATGAGTGAAATGATGTGGTACTTGTCTTTCTCTGCCTGACTTATTTCACTGAGCATAATACCCTTTAGCTCCATACAGTTTGCTGCAAATGGTAGGATCTGTTTTCTTCTCATAGCTGAATAATATTCCACTGTGTATATGCACAACATCTTCTTTATCCACTCATCTACTGATGGACACTTAGGTTGCTTCCATTTCTTGGCTACTGTAAATAGTGCTGAGATAAACATAGTGATGCATATGACTTTTTAATCTTGATCCTGTTTCCTTAGGGTAAATTCCTAGGAGTGGAATTTCTGGGTCAAATGGTATTTCTATTTTGAGTTTTTTGGGGAACTTCCATACTGCTTTCCACAATGGCTGAACTACTTTACATTCCCACCAGCAGTATAGGAGAGTTCCCCTTTCTCCACTTCCTCATCAGCATTTGCTGTTGTTTGTCTTTTGGATGTTGGCCATCCTAACTGGTGTGAGGTGATACCTTGTTGTGGTTTTAATTTGCATTTCTCTGATGATTAGTGATGTGGATCATCTTCTCATGTCTGTTGGCCATCTGAATTTCTTCTTTGGAGAAGTGTCTACTCAGATCCTCTGCCCATCTTTTAATCGGATTATTTGCTTTTAGGTTATTGAGATGTGTGAGCTCTTTATATATTTTGGATGTCAATCCCTTATCGGATATGTCATTTATGAATATATTCTCCCATATTGTAGGATGCCTTGTTGTTCTGATGTGTCCTTTGCTGTACAGAAGCTTTATAGTTTGATATAGTCCCACTTGTTCATTTTTGCTTTTGTTTCCCCTGCCCGAGGAGATATGTTCATGAAAAAGTTGCTCATGTTTATATTCAAGAGAGCATTACCTATGTTTTTCTTTTAAGACTTTTATGGTTTCATGACATACATTCATGTGTGATCAATTTTGAGTTTACATTTGTGTATGGAGTTAAACACAGTAATCCAGTTTCATTCTCTTACATGTAGCTGTCCAGTTTTGCAACATCAACTGTTGAAGAGGCTGTCATTTCCCCATTGTATGTCCATGGCTCCTTTATCATATATTAATTGGGTATATATGTGTAAGTTTATATCTGGGCTCTCTAATTTGTTCCATCAATCTATGGATCTGTTCTTGTGCCAGTACTTGATTACTGTGGCTTTGTAGTAGAGCTGGAAGTTAGGGAGCATAATCACTCCCACTTTGTTCTTCCTTCTCAGGATTGCTTTGGCTATTAGGGGTCTTTTGTGCTTCCATATGAATTTTAGAACTATATATTCCAGTTCACTGAAGAATGCTGTCAATATTTTCACAGGGATTGCATTGAATCTGTAGATTGCTTTAGGCAGGATGGCCATTTTGACAATATTAATTCTTCCTACACAAGAGCACAAGATGAATTTCCATTTATTAGTGTCCTCTTTAATTTATCTCAAGAGTGTCTTGTAGTTTTCAGGGTTTAGGTCTCTCACTTCCTTGGTTAGGTTTATTTATAGATGCAACTGTGAATGAAACTGTTTTCTTGATTTCTCTTTATGCTAGTTTACTGTTACTGTGTAGGAGTGCAATAGATTTCTGTGTATTAATTTTGTATCCTGCAACTTCGCTGAATTCGGGTATTAGTTCTAGAAGTTTTGGAGTGGATTCTTTCGGGTTCTTTATGTACAATATCATTTCATCTGCAAACAGTGACAGTTTAACTTCTTCCTTACCAATCTGGATGCCTCTATTTCTCTGTGTTGTCTGATTGCCATGGCTAGGACCTCCAGTACTATGTTAAATAAAAGTGGGGAGAGAAGGCATCCTTGTCTTGTTCCCAATCTTAGAGGAAAAGCTTTCAGCTTTTCACTGTTAAGTATGATGTTGACTGTGGGTTTATCATATATGGCCCTTATTATGTTGAAGTAATTGTCCTTTATACCCATTTTGTTGAGAGTTTTTGTCATGAACGGGTGTTGAATTTTGCCAAATGCTTCTTCAGCACCTATGGATATATTCATGTGATTTTTGTCCCTCTTATTTATTGATGTAGTGGTTGATATTGATGGATTTTCGAATGTTGTACCATCCTTGCATCCCTGGGATGAATCCAACTTGATCATGATGCATGATACTCTTGATGTACTTTTGAAATTAGTTTGCTAATATTTTGTTGAGTACTTTTGCATCTATGTTCATCAGGGATATTGGTCTGTAGGTTTTTTCTGTGTGTGGCGTTGTTGCCTGATTTTGGTATTAGGGTGATGCTGGCTTCATAGAATGAGTTCAGAAGTATTCCCTCCTCTTCTATTTTTTGGAAAACTATAAGGAGAACAGCTATTATATCTTCTCTATAAGTCTGGTAAATTCAGTGGTGAAGCCATCTGAATTTTTTGATTACCAATTCAATTTCATTGCTAGTAATTGGTCTGTTCAGATTTCCTGTTTCTTTCCGGGTCAGTCTTAGAGTGTTGTATTTTTCTGGAAAATTGTCCATTTCTTCTAGGTTATTAGCATAATAATGTTTGTTAGCATATAATTTTCATCATATTCTCTAATAATGCTTTGTATTTTTGTGGTGTCCATAGTGATTTTACCTTTCCCATTTCTGTGTGTAGATTCTCTTTTTTACTTGATAAATCAGCCTAGGGGTTTATCTATTTTGTTTATTTTTTCAAAGAACCAGCTCTTGGTTTCCTTAATTCTTTGTATTGTTTTATTCTTCTCAATTTTATTTATTTCTTCCCTGTTCTTTATTATGCCCCTCCTTCTACTGACTTTGGGATTCATTTGTTATTTTTCCAGTTTCAATAATTGTGAATTTAGACTGGTCCTTTGGGATTATTCTTCCTTCTTTAAATAGGCCTGTACTGCTGTATACTTTCCTCTTAGAAATGCCTTTTGTTGCATCCCACAGAAGTTGGGACATTGAGCTGTTGTCATTTGTCTCCATATATAGATCCATTTTAATTTGGTCATTGATCCATTGATTATTTAGGAGCATGTTGTTAAGCCTCCAGGTGTTTGTGAGCCTTTTTTTCCCTTGTACAATTTATTTCTAGTTTCAGACCTTTGTGATGTGAGAAGATGGTTGGTACAATTTCAATGTTTTTGAATTTGCTGAGATTGTTTTTGTGGCCTAATATGTGATCTATTATGGAAAATGTTCCATGTGCACTTAAGAAGAATGTGTATCCTCCTGCTTTTGGATGGAGTGTTCTATAGATGTCTGTTAGGTTCATCCGTTCTAACGTGTTGTTCAGTACCTCCGTCTCCTTACTTATTTTCTCTCTGGTTGATCTGTGCTTTGGAGTGAGTGGTGTGTTGAAGTTTTCTAAAATGAATTCATTGCATTCTATTTTCCACTTTAATCCTGTTAGTATTTGTTGTACATATTTGGGTACTCCTATTTTGGGTGCATAGATATTTATAATAGTTATATCTTCTTGTTGAACTGAACCCTTTATCATTATATAATGTCTTTCTTTGCCTCTTGTTACTTTCTTTCTTTTGAAGTCTGTTTTATCTGATACAAGTACTACAACTCCTGCTTTTTTCTCCCTTTTGTCTGCATGAAATATTTTTTCCATTCCTAAACTTTGTCTGTGTATGTCTTTGGGTTTGAAGTGAGTCTCTTGTAGACAGCACATAGATGGTCTTGCTTTTTTATCCATTCTGTAAGTCTGTGTCTTTTGATTGGTGCATTTACTCTAGTTACATTTAGGTTGATTACCGATAGATTTTTACTTATTGCCATTGGTGTCTTTGGATTTGTGTTTATCAAAGGTTCAAGAGCAGCTTCTTTACTATTTAGCAGTCTACCTTAACTCACTTATTACCCTGTTATAAACACAATATGAAGATTCTTCGCCCCCCCCTTTTTCTTCCACCTCCTTTCTTTATATGTTAGGTGTCATATTCTGTACTCTTTGTGTATCCCTTGACTGACTTTGTGGGTAGCTAATTAACTTTGCTTTTGATTAGGAATTAATTTGTCTACTTCCTTTACTGTGCTTTTATCTTCTCTGGTGACAGCTATTTAGCCTTAGTGCACTTCCATCTAGAGCAGTCCCTTTAAAATACTGTATACATGGTTTATGGGTGGTAAACTCCCTCAACTTTTGCTTATTTTAGAATTGTTTAATCCCTCCTTCAAATCTAAATGATAACCTTGCTGGGTATAGTATTCTTGGTTCAAGGCCCTTCTGCTTCATTGCATTATATATATCATGCCATTCTCTTCTGGCCTGTAAGGTTTCTTTTGAGAAGTCTGATGATAGCCTGATGGGTTTTCCTTCGGAGGTGACCTTTTTTCTCTCTCTGGCTACTTTTAATAGTCTGTCCTTATCCTTGATCTTTGCCATTTTAATTATTATATGTCTTAGTATTGTCTTCCTTGGGTCCCTTGTGTTGGGAAGTCTATGGACTTCCATGGCCTGAGAGACTATTTCCTTCCCTGATTGGAGAAGTTTTCAGTAATTGCTTCTTGAGAGACACTTTCTACCCCCTTTTCTCTCTTCTTCTGGTACCCCTATAATATGAATATTGTTCCATTTGGATTGGTCACATAGTTCTCTTAATATTCTTTCATTCCTGGAGATCCTTTTATTTCTCTCTGCCTCAGCTTCTTCATATTCCTGTTCTCTAATTTCTATTCCATTTACTGTCTCCTCTACCTCATCTTATCTGCTTTTAAATCCCTCCATTATTTGTTTCATTTCAGTTCCTGTATTTTTTAGGGTGCTTATCTCCTTCTTGAATTTGTCCCTTAGCTGTTTGATATTTTTCTGTAGCTTGATTAGCATACTTTTGACTTTTACTTTGAATTCTTTTCCAGAAAGATTGATTTCAATCTCACCATGCCCTCTTTCTCATGTTTGAGGGATTTTGTATTGAACAAGGTTCTTCTGCCTTTTCATAATTCTGGAGCAATGGGAGTGGTTGCAGGGAAGTGGAGCAGGTGTCTGCTGCAAGGACAAAGGTCTTTCGTGCTTCCCGGTCTCAATGCCTGTCTCCACTGTCTGTGTTCGTTAGCTGCAGACAGGGAGTGGCCTCTGGGTTCACCCCCTAAGCTGCCATGGGCAGGCCAGTGCTCAGGATGGTGTAGGATAATAGTGTGGTCACAGGTGAGCAGTGTGGTATCTGCCATGAGGACAAAGCCCTTTCGTGCTTCCTGATCACAGTGCCTGTCTCCTCGGTTGCAGGGCTGATTTGCCATGCACAGGTAGTGGCCTCTGCTGCCATGTGCAGGGATGGCCTAGCACGATGGTGGGTGTTGCAGGTGAGCAGCGCAGGTGTCTGCCATGAGGACAAAACCCCTTTGTGCTTCCTGTTTGCAGTGACTGTCTCCACTGTCTGGGCCAGTTAGCCATGCACAGGGAGCGGCCTCCAGGTTAATCTCCTAAACTGCTATGGGCGGGGCTGCCCTCCTGCTGACCTAGGCAATGGTAATCATCACAGGCGAGCAGCATGTGTGCTTGCCAGGAGGGCAAAGCCCTTTCATGCTTCCCAGTTTCCATGCCTATCTCCACTGACTATGGATCAATCCCCTAAACTGCCATGGGTGGGCAGCCCTCAGGATGGCTTAAGGCACTAGTACTGATCACAGGCAAGCAGTGCTGGTGTTTGCTGGGAAGGCAAAGCCCTTTCATGTTTCTGGGTCACCGTGCCTGTCTTCATCATCAGGACTGGTTAGCTGCATGCAGGGAGAAGTCTCTGCATTAAGCTGTGTAGTTGCTGTAGGCAGGGCTGCCCTCTGGCTGGTCTACTGCAATGGCGTGGACAGTGGGTTTGCATGCAGGTGCTGGCGGGGAGGAAGAAGAAGCAGGCTGCTTATCACAGCAAGGGACCTCAGGACTGCATTGCCAACCAGGGGGATGGAGAGCCTGGAGCTCCTGAAAGTTCCCAAGCTGCTGGGCTGAGTGTGCTGGCATGACTTTGTCCACCTGTTCCTTCTTCTAAACCCTTGCTCCTTTAGCAGCCCTCTGACTGTTGAGAAGTCTTTCAAAGCACCTGCTTTTCTTCTGTCTCAGGGCAGCTGGTTGTGGGAACCTGTTTGCAGTCTGTCTCTGACTTTGGTTTTCAGCCCCTCTAATCTCCAGAGCATCATGCAATGTGGGTCTGTGCTCCCAGGGAAGATTTCTAGGACTGGATATTTAGCAGTTCTGTGCTTCCACTCCCTCTCCAATCTGGTTATCTTCCTCCTGCCAGGTGAGCTGGGGTGGGGGTTGTAGCTTTTTTACTTTATCCTTTTCCATGAGATGTTCACTTCTTCCCGAATGTAGACTGGCTGGTATACTGTTACTTCTGGCCATTCTTTTAGGAATAGTTGTGTTTGCTGTATTCTCAAAATATATGTGGTTTGGGGAGATTTCCACCACATTTCTCATGCCACCATCTTTTTTCCTCTGAGTTTTTCATTTTTAGAACAGAGGAGAACTCTGAACTAAGGGCCTGGAGTCTGATGTAGTAGAGCCAAAGAGCATGGAAGGGGACATGGCTCCTGGTGAAAGCTTGGTCTACAGGACTGTATGAGCTCTTAGGGGACAGGTGATATTGCCTATGTGAGAATGCCAGGTTTCTCTGGATCGAACATGCTAAGAAATGGAAGAGTTGGGTTGCATGCCCTCTATCTTGAGACAAGCACAGCACCAGGGAGCAAGAGTACACAGAGTTCTACTCTTGTTGCCTTCTGAGGGTGTGATAAGCTGCCTGACAACATGCCTGCTGCTATAGTGCTTCCTTGTGGGCAGAAACCACTGTGACTTTTCTCCTGACATGGCTACTATGACTTAAGTCTTCCCAGCATTAGACTTGTGCTCCAATGAGCAAAGAAAAATAATGATACATGTAAGGGGACCCAGAAGCCAAAGAGGAACAAGCAGAACACTCATAACAGGCCTTTAATGAAACAGAATTTCTGAAGGAAATGGACAACCTGAACTTTATATCTCTCAGGAAGATTAAAGCCCAGCATAAAAAAGACTTTCTGGAAATAAAATAATTAAATACCACTTACCAAAACCAGTAGCAATTATCATTTCAAATATTAAAATGCTAAAACCATTCCAATTAAAATCAGAAACTAGATCCCCCTGAAGGAAAACAACTTTCAGAGCCTAGGGTACATCCATCAACACCCTTCTCCTGGCTAATAAACAAAAGTAAGAGAATTAAGTAATAGGAATAAATACTGGCAAAGAGATCATTTTCTTTTTACTGATATGATTTTATACTAAGAACCTAAGACTATAGTTTAAAAAATACTTAGAACAGAGATATATGTATTAAGATGGATGAATCTCACAAACATTAAAAACATCAGTGACAAAAATAACACATACATTATGAAACCACTTATGAGAAGTTTAGAAACAGAAAAGATTAGGAACATTAGGTATTATTAAGGGATACAAGAACAAGGAAATTAATGGAAAAGGTAAACACCATATTCAGGATGATAGTTAAATTCACTCCAGTCTGATACAGCCTGTTCTGATTCCTCACCAAAGGACACGGCTCTGGCAAAGATCACCAAAAAATGTTAACCCAGCTGTCTTAGTCCTCATCTTGTGTGACCACTCTGAAGTAAGGGACACAAGTGGCAATCCCTTCTTTCTAGAAACTCTTACCTTGCTTTTTTTAGCTACTACTATCCTTCTGTGTCTCTTCCATCTCTTTTATCAGCAACTTTCACATATTAAAGACTCTTAAATATTAGTGCTCCTCACTGATACTTAGTGTTGGCTACTCATTATATGGTCTTTCTCTATATAACTCTCCCTGGGAAACCTCACCTATAGAATGTAGACATCTATCTCCAGCCCAGATGTTGCTTCTAAGCTTTAGTTCTGAATTTCCCACTTCCTTCTGGACTTTTCTAATGTTTTCCAAATTTGACATGTCCAAAATCAAACTCATTACCTTTCCTTCTGTCTGCTCCTTGCAAACCTATGCCTTGTGATCTCACTAGCTGCCTTTCTGCTAATGGCCTCTCCCACTTGATCTAAGACTGAACTGTGATTTTGTCACAAACTTTGTCTTACAAATCAAACACTTGAGTACACCCCCTTTCTCCACCCCCAGCAATGCTATATGCAACAAAATTCTGATGAGCTGTACCCACCCTCTGAAAATATTCTAGAGCAGCTACTAACTTTATTGGCTCTCAACAGGTACAAAATGATTCCCTCTAATGGACAGGGGTGGGACATGACTTTGGGAATGATATTTTGTTAGCTAAAGAAAAGCTAATTCTGCTGGTACAAGTCACATCTCTATAAACCTCTTTTATCCTCAAAATCTACCTCAAATGTTAATAAGCACCTTAGCATCCAACTTAGCATGCTCCTACAGCTCTTAGTTCAGCTGGGATTGCCTATAAATATCAGTAGGGCCCCTCTGTTCCTTACTGACCACCATTCAGAGCAAGAAATAACATAGAAGATGAAATTAAGTTATTAAGAGGCTACTATATACCAGGAATTATGCTACGTATTTTACATATATGAGTTTACTTGATGCTCACATCTTTGTGGGGACATATATTCAAATCATATTTTACAAATGAGGAAATCAAAGCTCTGAAGCTAAAATGGGCAGCCCACAATGCGCATGCAAAAACCCTCTAATGCAACTGAGTGAAATTTGAAAGCCCCTAAAGTCTATGAAGATACTGCCACCAACCGCTTGTGAATCTATCACTGGTGGATCAGAAACTGGTAGTGGATGAGTCAGACTAACAGAAGAAAAAATATACAGGAGAGAACTGCTGTAAAAAGATGGCACCAACTCTAGAGGTAGTATAGACTTGAAGGTAGTGGATTCAGCAAACAGGAGGGTTGCCTTGTGACAATAGTCAAGGCAATTAATTGATTGTGGTACCAGAGTAGGAATAGGCCAATGAGTGATATGGCTATAAGTCCAAACACAAACATAAAAATATATAATATAAAACCCGTTGTTAACAGAGAACATTAGATTGGGTATAAACGGATGAATGACTGGATAATAAATGAATGAAATCAAGCTACATAGTTTTGATAAAGGCTGCAAAAAGAGAAACTAGGCAATAACTAACAAAGGAAAAAAATAAGCAAAGAAATATTTATCAGACAAAATAAGTATAGTCCTCTAAGAATATATATGCCATGATACTTTATGCAGCTAGCAATATAGCTTCAAAATACATAATGCATAAACAAAGAAATACAAGGAGAAAGTGACAAATCTTTGGTCATATTTTGAGAAAATTATATACTTAGTAAATAACAAGAAAGGATGTGAAGGATCTGAATAATACAATTAATGAGTTTATCTAATAGGTATATATAGAACTATATACCCACCAGAAAACACACTTTTAAAAATACACACGGTAGATTAACAAGTATCAAATAAGAATCAAGCCAAATTACAAAAAGCTGAAACCACACACATTCATTGATCATAATGCAATAAATCAGAACCTAACAATAAAAGAACACATAGAAACACCTACATAACTCTTAGGCTAAAGACAAAATGAACAAGGAAATGACATCCTTTTTAGAAATGAACAAAGTACCATTTCTCAAAAATTTTAAATTACATTTCCTGTACTTAGAAGAAAATGTATAGTGTTAACTGTACCTTTTTAGATAAGGACAACTGAAAATAAATGAGCTGCACCACCAAAATAGAGAGAAACACACAGTATGTGCAAGTAAAAGATAAAAAATGATCCTGAATATGATTTAGCCTCTTCCAACTACCAATTTGTGGGAAATACAGAGGAAAGAGAAACATGTCAAAACTACATGGGGATACAGTCAGAGAAATTCAGACTATGAGAAATTTTACAAGACAGCCTGACTTCTTCAATAAATAAATTTCAGGAAGTTGAAGGGTAAGGAGAAATGGAGAGGATACCCACACAGTAAAAGAGACTGAAAAGACCTAACGAGTATTGAGTAATAACATGTGGGTTTTGTTTGGATCCTGATCCTAATAAATAAAATCAATGAAAACTATTAGAAATTTGAACACATACTGGTATTTGATGATATTAAGGAATTATTATTAATTTTAAGGTGATTATAAATTCAAGAGTTCTGTTTTTTACAGATACACACTGAAATAAATAAAACAATACATTCGGGATGTTTCAAGAAAGTATCAAAGGGGAAAGTAATTAGAATATAAATGAAAAAAGACATTAGTTTCTTGTTGGTCATAAATTAGTCACTGTTAAAACTGCATGACAGGTAAATGGAGGGTTCATTGTATCATCCTGACCTCTTTTGAATGGGCTTGAAAAGCTTTTAAGAAAAGAAAAGCAGAACCAAAGAACTCTGAGGAAGCAATAAAAAGAATATAACAAAACAAAATAAAACAACCTAGGAGGAAGTCATTACTAGAGAATAAAAAAATAGAAAAAAAAATGCAGTTAGTCAACATATCTGTCAAATGTGATAGAAAAAATAGAGAAGATATATAATTAAATGAACTGAAAATAGAGACATAATTAGATATAGAGGCTTTTAAAAATATAAAGTAAATCTATATGCAATACTATAGCAATAAATTTTTGACAATCTAGAAAAAATGAATAATTTTCTAAGAAAATATAAATTACCAAAATTGGCTTAAGATAATGAAAATGAAATCTTCAAGAAACCTTCAAAGATAATTTCCTTGTTATACAAAGTATACCAGAGCATAGAAAAAAATTGAAAGCTTCCAATTCATTTTATACATTGAAAAAAACCTTCAAACCAAAACTGGACAAAGAGAGCACATATACAAAAAAAGTTATAGGCTACTCTCTCATAGAAACAGGTATGTAAGTGTCCTAAACTGAAAACTAGTATGTGAAATGCAGCAATGTAGAGAAAGAATAATTTGTCATGGTAAATCAGGGATGATTCAATGACAGAAAATTTATTTTTACAATTCACTCTATCAATAGGATAAAAGAATAAAAATTGCATTAACATTAATTCCTAATGAATAATAAAATACAATACTCATTACTTATTTTAAAAATATGAAATTCTTAGCAAACTAGGAATAAAAGGTTACTTTCTTAACTTGATAAAGGATATCTGCCAGAAATTTACAGTAGATCATTTAAAGGTGAAACATTCTCAATGTTCTGGTTGGAGTACAAAAAGAACAAAAGGTAATGGCTACTACCACTGGTAGTATTTAAACTTATAATGAAAAAATATAAGAGCAGAAATAAGGTACATATGTTGGAAAGGAAGAGGTCAAATCATCTACCTGAAAATAATGTGAATGAATACCCACCTAGAACATCCAAGAAATGCAACTGACAAATGATGAGAAATTAAGAAAGCAATTCAGCAATGTGATTAGATACAAAAATCACAATTTGAAAACTAATACTTTTCCTATACAGGATCAGAACATAAAATAGAAAAAGAGATATTCCAAATAGCAATACAAACTGTAACATTCCAGAATAAGCCAACCAATATATATGGTATAAGAATTATACTAAGAAAACTATAAAAAATTACCAAAAGACATAAAGGAAGATGTGAATAAATGTAGAGACATCATGCTCCTGGGTAGTTAGCCTCAATTCTCCCTAAATTAATCTATAAATTGAATTCAGTTTTTAATAAAATTCCCACAAAGATTTTTCATAGAATTTGACAAACTGATTCTAAAATTCATCTGGAAGAGAAAATAATCAACAGTTCTGATAAAAGAAAACAGGAGAAATTTGCCTTCCCAGAGAGTAAAACATACTATTAACTAGATATAGTAAAAAAGGTTTAAGAACAAATACACTAAAAGGCTGGAACAGAGTCCAGAAATGGACGCAGATACACATGGCCAACTCAATACACCAAGCTACTAAGTCAATTCAGTGGGTAAAGTAACTTATTTTTAATGCAGGGTACTACAGCAACTGGATACCCATGACAAGGGGAAAAATGACACTGAACCCCAATCTGACTTTATAACTAAAAACTAATGAAGAGTTTATAGAATGAATATAAAAATTAAGACTATAAGGTTTCAAGTATAAAACAGAGGAGATTATCTTCATAACTTTAAGTAGGCAAAGATTTCTTGGACAGGACATCAAAAGCTCTAAGCATTAAAGAAAAAGAACTTAATAAATTAGACTATCAAAATGAAAAGTTTTACTCATCAAAAGACATCATTGAAAAGACAGATTGTACAAAACAAACTTGCAACATACATCTGACACTCAAATCCAGAATACATAGAAAATGCCCAGAAATCAATAAAAGACGAATAACTCAATTTTCAAAAATGGGTCAAAGACTTGAATGGACACATAAAGCTATATAAATAGATGGTAAGAACATGAAAAGGGCGATAAATCATCTCAACTTGGAAATGCAAAATAAAATCAAGGTGCCATTTGACAACCATTAGAATCCCTAAGACGTCTTTTTTTATGAAGATGTGATAAACTAGAATTCTCATAATTGTTGGGATGTTAAATGGTACAAACCATTAAGAAAACTGCTAGGCACATCATTCACCACATCAACAAAAAGGACAAAAACCAAATGAGCAACTCCATAGATGCCGTAAAAGCATTCGACAATACTCAACATCCATTCGTAAAAAAACTCTCAACAACATGGGTATAGAGGGCAAGTACCTCAACATAATAAAGGATTTATATCACAAACCAACAGCCATTATCATACTGAATAACGAGAGGCTGAGAGCCTTTCCTTTAAGATCAGGGACAAGAGAAGGATGCCCACTATCCCCACTTTTATTCAACATAGGTCTGGAGGTCCTCACCACAGCAATCAGACAACACAAAGAAATAAAAGGCATCCAGATTGTCAAGGAAGAAGTTAAACTGTCACTGTTTGCAGATGACATGATATTGTACATATAAAACCCTAAAGACTCCACTCCAAAACTACTAGAACTAATATCAGAATTCAACAAAGTTTCAGGATAAAAAATTAATACACATAAATCTCTCGCATTCCTATACACTAACGATGAACTAGCAGAAAGAGAAATCAGGAAAACAATTGCATCACAATTGCATCAAAAAGAATAAAATACCTAGGAATATGCCTAACCGAGGAAGTGAAAGACATGTACTCTGAAAACCACAAGACACACATGAGAGAAATTAAAGAAGATACCAATAAATGGAAACACATCCCCTGATCATGGATAGAAAGAATTAATATTGTCAAAATGGCCATCCTGCCTAAAGCAGTCTACATATTCAATGCAATCCCTATCAAAATACCAACAGCATTCTTCAATGAATTAGAGCAAATAGCTCTAAAATTCATATGAAACAACAAAAGACCCCGAATACCCAAAGCAATTCTGAGAAGGAAGAATAAAGTGGGGGGATTATGTTCCCCAACTTCAAGCTCTACTACAAAGGTACAGTAATGAAGACAGTTTGGTACTGGCACAAGAACAGACCCATACACCAATGGAACAGACTAGAGAGCTCAGATATTAATCCAAGCATATATGGTCAATTAATATACAATAATGGAGCCATGGATATAAAATGGGGGTAATGACAGCCTCTTGAACAACTGGTGTTGGCAAAACTGGACAGCTACATATAAGAGAATGAAACTGGATTATTGTCTAACCCCATACACAAAAGTAGACTGAAAATGGATCAAAGACCAGAATGTAAGACATGAAACCATAAAACTCTTAGAAGAAAACATAGGCAAAAATCTCTTAAATATAAACAAGAGCAACTTTTTCCTGAACACATCTCCTCAGGCAAGGGAAACAAAATAATAAATGAACAAATGGGACTTCATCATCCTAAAAAGCCTCTGTACAGCAAAGGACACCATCAGCAGAACAAAAAGGCATCATACAGTATGGGAGAAAATATTCATAAATGACAGATCTGATAAAGGGTTAACATCCAAAGTATATAGAGATCACGCACCTCAACATACAAAAAGCAAATAATCTAATTAAAAAATGGGCAGAGGAGCTGAACAGACACTTCTCCAAAGAAGAAATTCAGATGGCCAACAGATACATGAACAGATGCTCCACATCACTAATTATCAGAGAAATTAAAACCACAGTGAAATATCACCTCACACCAGTAAGGATCACCACCATCCAAAATACAAACAATGACAAATCTTGGTGAGGTTGTGGAGAAAGGGGACCCTTCCTACACTGTTGGTGGGAATGTAAATTAGTTCAACCATTGTGGAAAGCAGTATGGAGGTTCCTCAAAAAGCTCAAAATAGAAATACCATTTGACACAGGAATTCCTCTTCTAGGAATTTACCCTAAGAATACAGCAGCCCAGTTTTAAAAAGACAGATGCTCCCCTATGTTTACTGCAGCACTATTTACAATAGCCAAGAAATGGAAGCAACCTAAGTGCCCATCAGTGGATGAGATGAATGGAAAAAGAAGACGTGGTACGTACACACAATGGAATATTATTCAGCCATAAGAAAACAAATCCTACCATTTGCAACAACATGGATGGAGCTAGAGGGTATTATTCTCAGTGAAATAAGCCAGGCAGAGAAAGACAAGTACCAAATGATTTCACTCATATGTGGAGTATAAGACCAAGACAAACCTGAAGGAACAAAATAGCAGCAGAATTACAGAACCCAAGAATGGACTACCAGTTACCAAAGAGAAAAGGACTGGGAGGATGGGTGGGAAGGGAGGGATAAGGGAGTGGAAAAATAAATGGGGCATTAAGATTAGCATGTATAATGTTGGGGGAGGCATGGGGATGGCTGTGCAACACCGAGAGGACAAGTAGTCATTCTACAGCATCTTACTACACTCATGGACAGTGGCTATAATGGGTTTTGTGGAGGGGGGGAACGTGTTGAAGCAGGGAGTCTAGTAACATAATGTTCCTCTTGTAATTATAGATTAATGATACCAAAAGAAGAAATAGAGTAAAAAAATTATTAAATAAAAATGGATCAAAGACCCAAATGTAACATCTAAAACCACAAAATTTTTAGAAAACAATAGAGGCATAAATCTTTCTGACTTTGGATTAGGCAATTGTTTTAGATATGATGCCTAATGTAGAAGCCAAAAGAGAAAAAAATAGATGCACTGACTTGATCAAAACTTTTGCTTTAAAGAACACAATCAGTAACATGAACAACAACCCAAAGAATGGGAGAAAACGTATGCAAAGCATGTATATGATAAAGGGTTAGTATCCGGAATATATAAAGAATATACACAACTGAGCAATGATAAATAACCCAATTAAAAACAGGCAAATGATCTGAATGGACATTTACCCAAGGAAGATATACAAATTCCAATATAGCACATTTGTGTTAGCCATCATTATCCAACAGAGAAATGGAAACCAAAACCACGAGATACCACTTCACACCCATTTAGGATGGCTATAATTAAAGTCATAACAAAAGTAAGAATATAGAGAAATTAGAATCCTAGTATATTGCTGGTAAGAATGCAAAATGGTACATTTGATATGAAAAATAATCTGTCACTTCTTCAAAAATTAAACATAGTGTTACTGTTATGACCCAGCAATTCCACTATTAAGCAAAGACCTAACAGAAATGAAAACATATATCTACACAAACACTTGTACATCGATGCTCACAGAAGCATTTTTCATAAAAAACAAAAATGGAAACAACCCAAATGTCTGTCAACAAATGAATGGATAAATAACATCTTAATATACTCATGTAATGCAATATTATTTGGCAACAAAAAGGAATGAAGTACTGACACTTGCTACAACATAGACGGACCTTGAAAGCATTATGTTAAGTAAAAGAAGCCAGTCACAAAGTATCACATATGGTATGATTATATGTGTATGAAATATCCAGAATAGGTAATTCCATAGAGAGAGAAAGAGGATTAGTCATTGCCTAAGGGCAGAGGGTGTGTAGGGGACCACCTACACCTGGTGAAGAGAAGACCACACAGAGAAGGATAAAATGGTAGAGTCACGATGGAGTGGGACCCAAGCCCTTCCCCCAGCCCAAGTGGGAGCTGGGAGGAAGAGAAATGGATGGGGTGGGGATAGATGCCCAGGAACTCTGCACACCTGGTACTGAAGATCTCCTCTGGGAATAGGAGTTCATATTGTGTTGGGTTCTGGTGATTAGCAGGACTGCAGACACCAGGACAGTTGGAATATGCTGGGAGGCTGAGACTCCATCTGCTTGTGGAGGACCTCCAGTAGTCTTGCAGAGACCAACACAGATGCAGCAATTTGAAAGACTTGCCAGCAGTGGAAGGGGGACCAGAGGGGCAAGGGTTGGACTGAGCTCTCTCTGCTGGAGGAAGTGCAGGTGAACAATACTGCCCCAGCCCGCCCTCAGCTTGACAAGTTGATTAGTCTTGGGAGTCCCATACACTGCATCCCCTGTGCTAGCGGCCCAGCCCCGAGGTATTTCCTGTGCATTCAAGGCCCGCCAGCCAACTCAGCCTGGCTGCGTAGGATTTTGCTGCCTGATAGGCAGAGGGAGACTCTTTCAGATTTTTCTGTCTGATAGTGAGGCATCTGCAGGAGCCAGCTCTAAGAGCTCCTTCCTCCCCATGAGTGGCCAAGCCTGTGTGCCACCAGGGTTGGGTGGGGGAGGGGGCTTGCCTCACTGACTTGCTGCTTCCCTTGCTGGCCTGGACTCTGACAGCAAGACTTATGATACCACTTGTCTATGTACTCTCCTACTGGACATGTGAGGCTGCCCCTGTGGCCCGCACCCCCAGTGCAAGACTTACCTTGCGACCATGCACACTGCCATTGAACAATTTGCTGTGCGACCCAAACAGCCCACCCACCCCATTAACCTAGCAGCCCTGCCATTGCTGCAGGGTAGGCAGAGGGTGGTCCCACCCACAACAAACCTAGCAGAAGCCACTGCTCTGATCACAGAGGGCCTTGCAAGGCAAACTGCTGGCCTCCATGGAAATAAACCATTGCCAGCAGAAAGATAGAAAGGAGGCACTTCCCATTGCCTAACAACAGCAACTGGCGCTCTGCAGCAAAGGAAAACCAGGCACTGGAGAGGAAAGAGTCCTGAGTTTCTGGGCACCACAGGACACCTTCTTCATAAAGCCATTGCTCTCTAGACCAGGAAGCAGAGCAGATCCATCTAATACAAAAGAAAAAGCACTGACAAAATGAGGAGGCAGAGGAATATGTTACTGACAAAACTATAAGAGAAGACACCAGAAAGAGGGCAAAATGAAATGTAAAGCATCAGTCTTCTTGATAAAGATTTCAAAATAAAAGTAATATGCTCACTGATCTGCACAAAAGTATTAAAGGGCTCAGGGAGGATTTCAACAAAGAGATACAAGAGCTGAAAAAGATCCACTCAGAGTGAAGAATACAGTAACTGAAGTGAAATGCACAATGGAACAAATGAATAACAGATTGCTGCAAGTAGAGGAAATACTCAATGAGATGGAAATTAGAGAACAGTAACACAACAAAGCTGAGTAACAGAGAGAAAAAGTGTCTCTAGGAATGAAGGAATGTAAGAGCTGTGCGACCAATCCAAATGAAACAATATTCACATAATAGGGGTATGAGGAGAAGAGAGAGACAAAGGGATACTAAGTCTCTTTGAGGAAATAATTGTAGAAAGCATCCTCAATCCAGGGAAGGAACTAGACACGCAGGTCATGGAAGAACAGAGAGCACTAACAAAAGGAACCCTGGTAAGACAACACCAAGACATATAATAATTGATATGGCAAAGATTAAGGATAAGGAGAAAGTACTGAAAGCAGCTGGAGAGAGAGAAAGATTATTTATAAGGGAAACCCCATCTGGCTATCACCAGACTTCTCAGAAGAAACTTCATAGGACAGAAAGGAGTGGCATGATGTTTAATGTACTGAAAGAGATGGAACTTCATCCAAGGATCCTCTACACAGAAGGATTAACATTCAAATTTGAAGCAGAAATTAAATGATTCCCAGAACAATAAAGGCTCAAAGAATTTATAATGACTAAACCAGCATTACAGGACATGTTAAAAAGACTGCTGTATATGGAAATGTTCCTAAGGCTAAATAGTTTTCACCAGTGAAAATAAATCCATAGTAAAGGTAGTAGGAAAAATTAATTACCAAGCTAGTATGAAATTAAAAGTAGTAAAACCAACTATACCCAAAAATCAATCAAGGGATACACAACAAGTGCAGATCATGACAACTAATACATAAAGTGTTGGGGGAGAAAATGAAGAAAAAAAGTACTTCTAGATTTCATCTGAAATAGAAAAATCATCAATTTAAAATTTAGGCTGTTATAGCCAGGAAGCTATCCTTGAACTTTTGGTAACCACATACCTAAAGCCTACAATAGATACACAAAATATTAAAAAGAGAAATCTAACCACAACACTAAAGAAAACCATCAAATAATGATAAGGGTATAAGAGAGGAAGAAAGCAACAGAGAGGTATTAAAAAAACAACCAGAAAACAATTAATAAAATGGCCATAAGTACATACCTATCAATAATTACCCTAAATGGATTGAACACACAAATGAAAAGACAGAGTGCCAGAATGGATAAAGAAACAAGACCCATCTATATGCTGCTTACAAGAGACTCATTTCAGACTCAAAGCATATATAGACTAAAAACGAAGGAATGGAAAAATATATTTAATGAAAAAATGGGGACAAAAAAGCAGGAGTAGCAGTACTTATGTCAGACAAAATAGATTTCAAAACAAAGAAAGTAACATGCAACAAAGGACATTACATAGTGATAAAACGATCAGTCTAACAGGATAATACAACAATTGTAAATATCTATGCAGCCAACATTGGAGCACCAAAATATATTTAAAAAACACCAACAGACATAAAGGGAGAAATAGCAAAAGAATCATGTTAGGAGACTTTAACATACCATAATAATGAAAAATAAATAAAACAGATGCACTGAACAATACATTACATCAGATGGACTAAAGAGATAACTACAGAATATTCCACCCAAAAGCAGCAGGATACACACTTTTTTCAAGTGTACATGGACTGTTCTCCAGGATAGATCACATATTAGGCCACAAAAATAAATAAATTCAAAAAGATTGAAATTGTATCAAGCAACTTCTCAGACTACAATGGTATGAAACTATAAATAAATTACACAAAGAAAACAAGCCTGCAAACACATGGAGGCTAAACAACATGCTTCTAAATAATGGATCAATGCCAAAATTAAAATAAATCAAGCAATACCTGGAGACAAATGAAAACAAAAATTCCACAGTCCAGTATTTGTAGGATGCTGCAAAGGCTGTTCTAAGAGGGAAGTACATAGCAATACAAGACCTTAAGAAATAAGAACAATCCAAAATTAACAGTCTAAGCTCAGAATTAAAGAAACTAGAAAAAGAACAATGAAACCGAAAGTTAGTAGAAAGATGGACATAAAAAAGATCAGAGAAGAAATAAATAAAATAGGCAAGAATAAAACAATAGAAAAAAATCAATGAAACCAGGAGCTGGTTCTTTGAGAAGATAAAAGATAAACCTCTAGCCAGACTTACCAAGAAAAAAGAGTACAGAAATAAACAAAATCAGAAGTGAAGAAGGAATAGTTACAATGGATACCACAGAAATACAAAGAATTATTAGAGAATACTATGAATAATAATATGTCAACAAACTGGAAAACCTAGAAAAAAATGGACAAATTCCTAGAAAAATATAATCTTCCAAGACTGACCCAGGAAGAAACAGAAAATCTGAATAGACCAATTAGCAGCAACGAAATAGAATTGGTAATCAACGACCCCCACAAAAAATGTCCAGGACCAGATCACTTCACAGCTGAATTGTTCTAAACATTTAGAGAAGTGCTAATACCTATCCTTCTTAAAGTTTTTCAGAAAGTAGAAGAGGAGGGAATCCTTCCAAACTCATTCTAAGGCCAGCATCACTGTAATACCAAAACCAGACAAAGACACTGCAAAAAAAACAAAATTACAGACCAATATGCCTGATGAACATGGGTGCAAAAATACTCAACAAAATATTAGCAAAGCACATTAAAAAATGCATCAAATGGATCATCCATTACAACCAAGTGGGATTTATTCCCAGGGATGGAAGGATGATATAATATTCCCGAATCAATAAATATCATGCACCACATTAACAAAAAGGATGAAAACCACATGATAATCTCAACAGATGCTGAAAAGCATTTGACAAAACTGAACGTTCATTCATGATATAAGCTCACAACAAAATGGGTGTAGAGGGTACATACCTCAACATAATAAAGGCCGTATATCACAAGCTCACAGCTAACATCATACTTAACAGTGAAAAGCTGAAATTTTTCCTCTAAGATCAAGAACAAGACAAGAATGTCCACTCTCATCACTTTTATTCAACATAGTACTGGAGGTCCTAGCCATGGCAATCAGACAAACACGAAGAAATAAATGGCATCCAAGTTCTTAAGGAAGAAGTTCAACTGTCACTATTTGCAGATGACATGAAATTATACACAGAAAATCCTAAAGACTCCACCAAAAAACTGTTACATCTAATCACTAGATTCATCAGTTGCAGGGTAGAAAATTAATACAGAAAAATCTGTTGCATTCCCTGTACTCTGAAAAGTGTAAGACACTCATGAGAGAAATTAAAGAGGACACAAATAAGTGGATATCTATTCTGTGGTCATAGATAAGAAAAATTAAATATTATCAAAATGGCCATTCTTCCCAAAGCAATTTATAGATTCAGTGCAATCCCCATCAAAATGCCAACAGCATTTTTCAGTGAACTAGAACAAATAGTTTTAAAATTCATATGGTACCACAATAGACCCCTATAGCCAAAGCAATCCTGAGAAAGAAGAACGAAGCTGGGGGGATTACGCTGTCTGACTTTAAGCTCTACTACAAAGTTATAGTAATCAAAACAATATGGTCTGGCACAAGAAGAGATCTGTAGATCAAAGGAACAGAATAGAGAGCCAAGATATAAACCTGCACATATACAGTCAATTAATATATGATAAACGTGCCATGAATATACAATGGGGAAAAGTCAACCTCTTCAACAACAGGTGTTGGCAAAACTGGAGAGCTACATGCAAGAGAATGAAACTGGATTACTGCCTAACTCCATACACAAAAGTAAACTCAAAATGGATCAAAGACCTAAATGTAAGACATGAAACTATAAAACTCTTAGAAGAGAACATAGGCATAAATCTCTTGTACATAAGTATGACCAGTTTTTTCCTGGATATATCTCAGGCAAGGGAGACAAAATAAAAAATGAACAAGTGGGACTACATCAAACTAAAAAGCTTCTGTATCTCAAAGGACACCGTCAGAAAAAAAAAAGGCACCCTATAGTATGGGAGAATATATTCATAAATGGTTCATCTGATAAAGGATTAACATCCAAAATATATAAAGAACTCATACATCTCAACACAAAAAATACAAATTACCTGATTAAAAAATGGGTGGAGGACCTGAACAGACATTTCTCCAAAGAAATTCAGACGCTCCATATCACTAATCATCAGGGAAATGCAAATCAAACCCGCAATGAGGTATCACTTCACACCAGTCTGAATGGTCACTATCCAAAATACAAGTAATAACAAGTGTTGGTGAAGATGTGGTGAGAAGGGAACCATCCTATACTGTTGGTGGGAATGTCAGTTGGTACAGCCAGTGGAAAGCAATATGGAGGTTCCTCTAAAAACTAAAAATATAAATAGCATACAACCCAGGAATTCCACTTCTAGGAGTTTACCTGAACAGAACAAATCCTTGTTTCTTAAAGATATATGCACCCTTATGTTTACTGTCACATTATTTGCAATAGCCAACACATATGGAAGCAACCTAAGTGTCCATCAATAGATGAATGAATAAAGAAGATGTGGTACATATACACAATGGAATATTGTTCAGCCATTAAGAAATAAAAAGAAATCCTGCCATTTGCAACATGGATGGATCCACAGGGTATTATGCTCTGGGGGAGACAGACAAATTCAATATGATTTCACTTATTTGTGGTATATAAATACAAAGCAAAACAATGAAAAAAGAGTAGTAGACTCACAGACACTGAGAAGTGACTAGTGGTTACCATGGGTTTTTGGGATAAAAGGGCACAAAAATTCTCATTTATTATATAAGTTGGTTAAGGGGGTAGTAGTACAGCATGGAAAATATAGCCAATGATTCTGTAACATCTTCCTATGTTGATAGTAACTGCACTAATTGGGGTGAGCATTTAATAATATGGGCATAACTGTTTAACCACCATGTTGTATACTTGAAACAAATATAATATTGTATTTCAATGATACTTCAATACAAAAATATTTATTAGGCTTACCCCCAAAAAGAAACTTAAACAGTTACCACACATGACCCAGCTATTACACTCGCAGGTATATACTTAAAGAGAATTTTAAAAACTTGTTCACATGAAGACATATACATATGTTCATACAGCAATCCTCAAAATAGCCTAATTGAATGCTATTGATGAAGACAAAAACAAAATGTGTTATCCATGCAATGGAAGTATGATTCAGTAATGAAAGGGAATGAAATTATCGATATACACTACAATATTGATGTCTTTGAAAACCTTATGTTAAGTGAAGCAAGCCAGTCACAAAAGACCACATATTGTATGATTACACTGCTATGAAATATAGGTTAGTGGTTGCCTATGGCTAGAGAAGGGGGTAGGAATGGGGAGTGACTGCTAATGGGTATGGAATTTACTTTTGGGGGTGATGAAAATGTTCTATAGTTAGATTGTGGTGATGGTTCCAAACTGAGAATATACTAAAATACACTGAAGTATACAGTTTAAATGGGCAAATTTTATGGCATGTGACTTATATCTCAACAAAGCTGTCAAAACAAACTCATAACTGTACACCTAAAAAAACATAAAGGAGTAACAAGAACCTTTAAAAATAGTATTCAGAAGGCTAAATCTCATAGTGCAAATGCAGAACGAAAAGGGCACTTTTAATTATGTTCATAACAAAAAGATGAATGAGGCAGAAATAGGTCTCTGCCCTATGCCAGCAGTATATTAATGATAAATGACCAAGAAGTAAAATTCCTCAATTACTGTTTTTGCTTCTGCCTTCTTGGTTCCCAAGAGGGAATTTTAGCCCAGTGTGAGCAGTGGTAGTGAGTTAGAACTCAACTGCTTTAATAAGAGTTCAGATACCTTGGATCAGATGAATTATAGCCCAGAGAACTAAAAGTAATTTCAAATGAGAATGGAGAAACTATGCCAGTGATCTTTGAGGAATCACAAAGAAAGATGTTCCAGAAGACTGGGAAGATGCAATTAAAGTTTTCAAGAAAAGAAGAAGGTAAAAGGTAAGTCCATAAATTGCAGGCCAGTAAGTTTGATACAAGCCTCCTAGGTTATTACAGGGATGGCTTATAAGAACCTAGAAATGGAAGAAAAAGCACTAGAAAAGCCAGCTTGAATTCACTAAGAAAAAGTCAATTTAGGGTGATCCTTATTTCTTTTTTTGCACTGTTGTAAGCTGGTAGCTATGAGAAATATGGTAGATACACTATCTCTGGACTTTAGCAAGACATTTGATGAAATCTTTTATGAGATTGTTCAGAAAAAAATTGAGAAATAGGAGTTAGTTGTTAATTTTTGTTAGGTAGATTAATAATTGCTTGAAAGACCATTCCCAAAGCATGCAGATTACCAGGTCACTATCATGCTAGATGAAGGTTTCTAATAGCAGACACTATGGGGTCTTCTAGCCTCAGAGGTTTCATCATTTATATCCAACAACTTAAAGTAACATATGGAAACCATGCTGATGAGCTTTTTAAGTGACAACATATGGGAAGGACAGTGCATACTTGCGATGACAGAGTAAGGATATTGATTTTAATCATAAATAGTTGGGGGTAATACAAAACAAACCAAACTAAAACTAAAACTTGCCTGAGCCAGATGAAATCAAACCAAGGGCCAGATCCAAATCTCATATCTAAATTAGAAAATGAATGCAAGGAAAAGGAACAACTTTTCACTATTTCTGAAATCAGCCTCAAAACGGAATTGTAGCTACTGTTAGAATGTGACCTGCAATATTCTAGTAAAGACACCAACAATACCAATATGAGTACTTGAAGTTTTTATCTAAAACTGTGGCTTTAATTACTCTAACCCTCTTTTAGTCGAACCCCTTCAGCCTTGGTTTGCTTCTGTATTTCTGATCCAGCAAGGTCTACAAGATACAACTTGGAGTGAAAGCTGCTGTTCCTGTGATGAGAGGAAGACACAGGTGAGAATGGTACACATGCTTGAGGGTAGCTGAGTATCAAGGCTGACTGACATGTTGGCTCTCATTTTCCTTCCAGTCAGTCAAGGCTCCACTGGTTACTAGTGCTCAGAGTACTGAAATCAGATGATCTGCCAAATCAATTGAAGAAGCAACGTAATATTCAACGTTAGTAGAACTAACATTAAAAACCTTGACTCTGTAAACTGTAACTTACCTGTCACTTTCTTTCTTTGCTCTATCAAGACTGTAAAGATGGCATGAGATTGGTATGACTGGGAGTTCATAGCTGTGGAGGCCACAGTCCTACAGTTGTTGCCCTGCTCCAAACAGGAAACAGTATCCAGAGCAACTAAAACAGTCTTCTCAGTGAGTCCCACAATCTAATTCAGAGAAAGAAAATATTCCCTAATGATTCAAGTTCATCAGAAAAAGGATTGGTGGTTTAAAAATGAATGCCTTGGGTAAGATACAAGCCGTGGCCAGGCAGGACCCGAGCGCTACCCCCACCCCAGAACCTGGCGGGAAGAAAGGAGTCAGAACGGGGAGGCAGTGAAAGTCCAGGACTGCTAAACAACCAGTTCTAGAAATCTGCACCCAGAGCACAGACACAAGGTGCGCAGGGTGCTGGATATTAGAGAAATGGAAAAGCAAAACCTGCAGGCAGGTCCCTGCAACCAGCACCCCTGAGATGAAACAAAAGCGAGTGCTTTTTGCAAGTCTTAAAGAGACAGGGATCTCACAGCTGGACAAAGTCATCCCAACACACTTAGACAGCAGCTGGGAATCCCGAGAAACTTTAGGCACCCTAACCTCCTGGGCAGCAGCCAGCTCTGAAGCCCTTCACAGCACTAAGCAGCCTGCCAGTCATTCCCCCAACTGGAGTGGACCCCGACACCCCGGCCTAGTTGTGGGAGAGTGGCAGTGCATGCCGGGGGCAGCAGTACTGGAGGAGACAGGGAGAGGCCCACATGCGCTGGCGATGTCAGAGGGGAACAGGAGCAACTCATGTGAACCTGCCACTGTGGTGACCAAGCAGCCTGGGAGGGGCCCGTGCATGCCAGCAGGAGTGGCACCAGAGGAACAAGGGGTGGTCCGCATGAGCCTGCAGTGGCGGCCTGGGAGCAGCCCGTGTGTGCCAGCGGTGGCAGCACCAGAGGGGCACAGGAGAGGCCCGAATGAACCTGCAGCGATGCCAGAGGGAGCAGCCGTGCTCCCAGCAGCCGATTGGAATCCCAGCCCAACGCAGAGATGCCTGGGCCAGACCCAAAAGCCGCTGCTGACAAACAGCTGCCCGGCAGGGGTGCCGCTATCACAGAGGAGCACACCTGTGTGCCTGACACTCCCCACAGGGCTCTGCGCTGCTCTGATGGAGACCCCGCCACAGCAGCTTAGGGGATTAACCCAGTGGCTGCCCCAGGAGTGCAGGTAACCAACACAAGGAGTGGAGAAGGGCAAGGCATCCAGCAAGCAGAAAAGGACTTTCTTCTCCCAGCTGACACACCCAAAAACTGCCTATAGCCACAACTATCAACATGAAAAGGCAAAAAAATTTAGTCCACTCCAAAATAGTTAAGACAACCGTTGGGAGAGGCTCTGCAGAGACAGACCTAACCAGTGTCCCTGAAAAAGAATTCAAAATAAAAATCATAAACATGCTAATGGAGGTGCAGAGAAATATACAAGACCTAAGGGATGACATCCAGAGGGAGATTACAGAAGCGAAACAATCTCTGGAAGGATTTATAAGCAGAATAGATAAGACACAAGAGGCCATTGATGGAATAGAAACCAGAGAACAGGAATGCGTAGAAGCTGATGCAGAGAGAGATAAAAGGATCTCCAGAAATGAAACAATATTAAGAGAACTGTGTGACCAATCCTAAAGGAACAATATCCACATTATAAGGGTAGCAGAAAAAGAAGAAAGAGAAAAAGGGATAGAAAATGTCTTTGAAGAAAGAATTGCTGAGAACGTCCCCAAACAGGGGGAGAAAATAGTTGCTCAGACTATGGAAACACACAGAAATCCCAACAGAAGGGACCAAAAGAGGACAACACCAAGACACATAATAAATAAAACGGCAAAGACAAAGGACAAGGACAGAGTATTAAAGGCAGAGAGAGAAAAAAGGTCACCTACAAAGGAAAACCCATCAGGCTATCAGACTTCTCAACAGAAACCTTACAGGCCAGAAGAGAATGGCATGATATATTTAATGCAATGAAACAGAAGGGCCTTGAACCAAGGATACGGTATCCAGCATGATTATCATTTAAATATAAAGGAGGGATTAAACAATTTCCAGACAATCAAAAGTTGAAGGAATTTGCCTCCCACAAACCACCTCTACAGGGTATTTTAGAGGGACTGCTCTAGATGGGAGCACTCCTAAAAAGAGCACAGAACAAAACACACAAAATATGAAGAATGGAGGAGGAGGAATAAGAAGGGAGAGAAATAATCATCAGACTGTGTTTATAATAGCTCAATAAGCAAGTTAAGTTAGACAGTAAGATAGTAAAGAAGCTAACCTTGAACCTTTGGCAACCATGAATCTAAAGCCTGCAATGGCAGTAAGTACATACCTTTCAATAATTACCCTAAATGTAAATGGACTGAATGCACCAATCAAAAGACACAGAGTAATAGAATGGATAAAAAAGCAAGACCCATCTATATGCTGCTTACAAGAGCCTCACCTCCAACCCAAACACATGCACAGATTAAAAGTCAAGGGATGGAAAAAGGTATTTCATGCAAACAACAAGAAGAAAAAAGCAGGTGTTACAGTACTAGTATCAGACAACATACACTTCAAAACAAAGAAAGTAAAAAGAGATAAAGAAGGACACTACATATGATAAAGGGGTCAGTCCAACAAATGGATATAATCATTATAAAAGTATATGCACCCAATGCAGGAGCACCAACATATGTGAAACAAATACTAACAGAATTAAAGTAGGAAATAGAATGCAATGCATTCATTTTGGGAGACTTTAACACACCACTCACTCCAAAGGACAGATCCACTGGACAGAAAATAAGTTAGGACACAGACGCACTGAAAAACACACTAGAACAGATGGACCTAATAGACATGTATAGAACTCTACATCCAAAATCAACAGGATACACATTCTTCTGCAGTGCACGTGGAACATTCTGGAGAACAGACAACATACGAGGCCACAAAAAGAGCCTCAGTATATTCAAAAAGAATGAAATCCTACCAACCAACTATTCAGACCACAAAGGTATAAGCTAGAAATAAACTGAACAAAGAAAGGAAGAAGGCTCACAAACACATGGAGGCTTAACAACATGCTCCTAAATAATCAATGGATCAATGACCAGCAATATATTGAAACAAATACAACATCCATTCATGATAGAAACTCTCAACAAAATGGGCATAGAGGGCAAGTACCTCAACATAATAAAGGCCATATATGATAAACCCACAGCTAACATCATACTGAACAGCAAGAGGCTGAAAGCTTTCCCTCTAAGATTAGGAACAAGACAGGGATGTCCACTCTCCCCACTGTTATTCAACATAGTACTGGAGGTCCTAGCCATGGCAATTAGACAAAACAAAGAAATACAAGGAATCCAGATCGGAAAGAAGTCAAACTGTCACTATTTGCAGATGACATGATATTGTACATAAAAAAACCCTAAAGAATCCACTCCAAAACTACTAGAACTAATATCAGAATTCAGCAAAGTTTCAGTATACAAAATTAATACACAGAAATCTGTGGCGTTCCTATACACTAATGATGAACTAACAGAAAGAGAAATCAGGAAAACAATTCCATTCACAATTGCATCAAAAAGAATAAACTACCTAGGAGTAAACCTAACCAAGAAAGTGAAAGACCTATACCAGGAACACTACAAGACTCACTTAAGAGAAATTAAAGTGAACACTAACAAATGCAAATTCATCCCATGATCCTGGCTAGGAAGAATTAATTAATGTCAATATGGCCATCCTGTGCAAAGCAATATACAGATTTGATGCGATCCCTATCAAATTACCAGCAACATTCTTCAACAAACTGGAACAAATAGTTCAAAATTCATATGGAACCACCAAAGACCCCGAATAGCCAAAGGAATCCTGAGAAGGAAGAATAAAGTGGGGGTAATATCACTCCCCAACTTCAAGCTCTACTACAAAGCCACAGTAATCAAGACAATTTGGTACTGGCACAAGAACAGAGCCATAGACCAGTGGAACAGAATAGAGACTGCAATCATTAACCCAAACATATATGCCAATTAATATATGACAAAGGAGTCATGTACATACAATGGCAAAATGACAGTCTCTTCAACAGATTGTGCTGGCAAAACTGGACAGCTACATGTAAGAGAATGAAACTGGATCATTGTCTAACCCCATATACAAAAGTAAATTTGAAATGGATCAAAGACCTGAATGTAAGTCATGAAACCATAAAACTCTTAGAAAAAAACATAGGGAAAAATCTCATGGACATAAACATAAGTGACTTCTTCATGAACATATTTCCCCAGGCAAGGGAAACCAAAGCAAAAATAAACAAATTGGACTATATCAAACAAAAAAGTTTCTATACAGCAAAGGACACCATCAATAGAACAAAAAGGTATGCTACAGTATGGGAGAATATATTCATAAGTGACAGATTCGATAAAGCATTGACATCCAAAATATATAAAGAGCTCACACACCCCAACAAACAAAAACAAATAAGCCAATTAAAAAATGGGCAGAGGAGCTAAATAGACAGTTCTCTAAAGAAGAAATTCAGATGGCCAACAGATACATGAAGAGATGCTCCACATCACTTGTTATCATAGAAATGCAAATTGAAACCACAATGAGGTATCACCTCACACCAGTAAGGATCACCATCATCAAAAAGACAAACAAGAACAAAAGTTGGCGAGGTTGTGGAGAAAGGGGAGCCCTCCTACACTGCTGGTGGAAACGTAAATTAGTTCAACCATCATGGAAAGCAGTATGGAGGCTCCTCAAAATGCTCAAAATAGAAATATCATTTGACCCAGGAATTTCACTTCTAGGAATTTACCCTAAGAATGCAGCACTCCAGTACGACAAAGACAGATGCACCCCTATGTTTATTGCTGCACTATTTACAATAGCCAAGGTATGGAAGCAACCTAAATGTCCATCAGTAGATGAATGGATAAAGAAGATGTGGTACATATACACAATAGAATATTACTCAGCCATAAGAAAAAAGCAGATCCTACCATTTGCAACAACATGGACAGAGATAGAGGGTATTATGTCCAGTGAAATAAGCCAGGTGGAGAAAGACAAGTACCAAATGATTTCACTCATATGTGGAGTAAAAGAACAAAGGAAAACTGAAGGAACAAAACAGCAGCAGAATCACAGAACCCTAGAATGGACTAACAGTTACCAAAGGGAAAAGGACTGGGGAGGATGGGTAGAAAGGGAGGGATAAGGGTGGAGAATAAGAAAGGGGGCATTACAATTAGCATGTATAGTGTTAGGGGGGCACAGGGAGGGCTGTGCAACACAGAGAAGACATGTAGTGATTTTACAGCATTTTACTACACAGATGGAGAGTGACTGTGAAGGGGTATGTGGGGGGGACATGGTGAAGGGGAGCCTAGTAAACATAATGTCCTTCACGTAATTGTAGATTAATGATAGCAAAATAAAAAATAAAAAATAAAAAAAACTGATCATCTACCAGAAAAATAAAGCAATGCCTTGATGTTCCAGTAGAACCTCAATAAATACAACAGTTGTAGTGACGAGGACTGCTAATTAGTGACTCTGTAATTACTGCAAACCTAGGTGTGCAATTTCCCCTAGGGACTTCCAAAACAAGGGTGCCAACCAATACTGGAGCTGGAAAGACCTAGAGATTTGGGTATAGCAATGGATAAATGCCTTCCAGGGACCCCCAAATGAAGGTAAACTTTGGCCCCATGGCCAGTAAGGGGCACACAGCTATTCTATTTCTTTGCTACTTTTTCCTCCACGTTACCCTGTGGCCCTCCCTTGCCGCCAACCCATTTTATACCTCATTATCACTAGGGGAAATAGCATCATTAAGTTTCTACTGGATTAAGAAACCAGGAAAACGGGATCCTAGGCTTGGTACTCTAGCTACCTGGGAGAATAGTGTAAATTAGAATCTCCTAGAGCCTCTAAAGATTGACCCAGATGATTATGAAGTCTTTTTGAGCCTCCGAATGCTTTGACTTTATTACTCCCTTGCTTCAAAGCCTACATTTGTGGCCCTGATTTCTCGTCCTTTACTTCTAATTACCTGCTACTTAAACTGTGAAATCAGTGAATCATAAACCAAATTTATCTTCCTTCCACCACTGATTTTACTACCTCTCCATTCTCAAAACCTCAGGTTCCCCTTCAATACTTCCTGTCCCTCCGTATTTGACCTGTCACCAACTCTTAGTAATTCTTCTGAACCCATTGCTTCCTTTTCCTTTCCACATCTACTTGCCTAGTCCAGGCCCATAGTACTTCATACCTGAAAAATAAGGCAACGTTTCCCCAACTGGCCTTCCTTATCCTACTCTTTCTCTTTTTCAATCCATTTCTGTTTTGTCTCCCAAAATGTCACCATACTACTAAGCTCTGTGCTAGATAATGAGAACACAGGGATTTTAAGATACTTTCCTAACCTCCAAGAGCTCACTTAATTGGAGATATAAATCTAACACAAGCACTTGGTAAAGGTAGCCATGAAAATCCTTCATTCAGAAGTATTAAATAGCTTATATACTATTCACAGCTATTTAGCCTGGCTTCATAATCTGGTCCTAATCACCTCCTTAAAGCGGAATATAATTTTCTGCTTTCCTGCTTACGCTATTCCTTACTGTAATACCTGTACTTCTTTTCTCTACCTTCTTACATTCCATCTACTGAAGAGTTTTATGAACTTGTCCCTACCCACACCAATTTAACTCAGAAACTCACACTTCTTTATCTTATAAATTTCACCTCAAATGCTTGGGATTTAATTCTTGTCTGAGCATGGGGCTTTAGACCTAGAATAGATCTTGGAACTGGGTCAAAAGCTGGCTCAGTACCAACTTCCTTCCTGGCGATAGCAAACACATTGCCCAGGTTTCTTATCCTCACTATCCAATCTGCTTCCTGTACTGCAAGTTCATCAGGCTTTCAAAATAAGTCTGATCCTTAAAGCCTTGCTTAGTATCTGAATAATGACTTAATGACCCAGAAGGAAAATAAAATGTTTCTAGAAGCACAGGTACTGTTACCCTAAACCTTTAACTTTCTGGGCAGGAAAGAGAGGAAGGAGAGGAAGTTGGGTAAGATATTATGTTACTAAGATTTCTACTATGTTACTAAGGTCTATACCACCTATTCTCATCTACTTTGAGCCTCCCACTCTCCCACTCTTGAACACTCAAGCTGGTGCTGGACCCAAGCTCTGCCTGCTTTCAACACTGGTTTCTGCATTTGGCCCACTCCCATATGCACAATTCCCAACATTGTCTCAAATTATCTGTTCAGCTATAGCTCCTCATCCTGCATCTATACCATGTGATGGAAGCTCTCAAATAACCAACCTTTTCTTCCTATGGTACTTACGAATTTAAAAATAATGTATTACTTAACTTTTTTACTTTTTAAGTATCATCTCAGAACCTTACACGATGTGTATTACAGTGCTGCCCAGCAGAGTTTTCTGTGACTATGGATATATTCCATATCTGTGCTGTCCAATACAGTAGCCACTAGCCACATATTTACCTATTGAGCACTTTAGCATGTGGCTGGTGTGAGTGAGGGACAGAATCTTAAATTTTATTCTATTTTATTTCATTTAAGTTTAAATAGCCATTTATAGCTAGTGGCTACTGTACTGGATCACCTTGGAACTCTGTACAAACTAATAAATATTTAATTGATACTAGCATTCCTTCAAGAGGTATAGGAAGATGATAAAACTTCCCTCCTGATAAGAGTTCCCATCTAAGATTTCCAGATTAACAAAGGGAATTAGGACCACACAAAATCTGAAAGACTGAGATGTTAGTAGTCATTTAAAACCACAGTGGCAAATAAAAGGGATGTAAACTTCAATGGTGGCCGACATTTTTTAATAACATCAGCTGAGAGACAAACACACCTTTATGCCTTCCTTAGGATTCTCCCGTATATTTATTTGACAGGCTTTCTCACGAGATGGGCATAGAATATCCAAGATTTCTTTATTGTAAATCTGATATTGTTAAAAACAAAGTGGTAAAAACAAGATGTTAACAGGTAATCTTGGGGTGGTGGGATCATAGGTATTTTTTTAAATTCTTTATGACTTTCTGTACTATTATTTCTTACAACAATCATTACTTTTATAATTAAGAGAGGCCTTTAACTCCACATGTAATCATTTGATACTTATACGAGTGAATTCACATTTACTTGTAACAAAATTGAGATTTCTCTGTTAAGACAAAAGTCCCTTAGGAATAGCAGATACAAAGAAAATTTACGCCGGTACCCAAACTAAGTTCTTTGATGGTGTCCTAACAGCATCACATTTGCCAATTTGTTAAAATCTAAGTAATGGGTCCTTAGTGGAGGGTGGAAATGGGAAGTAAAAGGGAGAAGTGGTAATCAATATTTCAACAACAGAACTTTTTGTACCTAGAACAGTGTTTAGCACATAGTAAGTACCATATTTGTTTCTACTATGGGTGTTGCTACTATTTAAAATATCAAGTTCTTAAGCTGTTACTACATTTGATTACCTTGGCCACAATTAGGTTAATCAAGAGACTCAAGAAAGCTAATCTTTATGATGTTTATCTCTCCATCTCCAACCCTTTACTGCCTATACCTATTAACATGTTAAGATTCAACTTCAGGATGAAATATTCACATAATAGTTTTTAATTGCATGCTTAAATTGTACAAGTTTAATTACTGCTCCTTATAGATAAGACGTCTTATTATGCTATGGAACCAAACAGCCAGTTTCCCAGGAGCCACAAATTCCCTAAACATGTGTTTTTCGTGTCATGAAGTTAGAGACAACTGGTCAATCTACTTGAATACTAATATACACTGGAATGAAAATACCCACATGGGCAGGGAGTTTTATTCGTTTTGTTCACTGATATATCCCAAGTACCTAGAACAGGGCCTGTAACATGGTTGGCATTCGGTAAGTATCTGTTGAATAAACACTCTATCATCACTTTCATGGCTCAATACTTCACCCAATTTTTATAACATTCTTCATGAAGTAGCAGCATTATCAGTTAAGCCCAGAACAGCAAAGGGAAATCAAATGTTTCTCTGGGGACTCTTTGGGGAATCAGTAATAGGGCCAAATTGGAATTAAAGAATTCCCATCATCTTCTTATATGGCAGTGCCAACTCCTCTAACAATCAGATTAAACAGACTATTCTGACAACAAGAAAAGAATTGTGTGGGAGCCAGATCCAAGTGAGCCAGTAAGTTTTCTCTATTAATTTATTAAGGTATAATTTCCTAAAAATGCTATTTACTAATTTGAGTCACACCAGGAAAAACCTGATTTGGGTTTATTTTTCTACCCAAAGATAAATGCAAATCCAGAGTAATTAAAGATAAATCACTTACCTATAAGTATGAAACTTTCAGAGTAAATTCAAAGTCACTCTTTTTCTCAGTCTCTTTGAAGAGCAGTTGTATTACTCTAGGAATAACCCCAACTGTTGGTTCATTCTCTTGCTCTGCAACGTATGCACCTCCCATCGAATAGGTTTTTCCAGAGCCAGTCTGCCCATAAGCTAGGACGGTTGCATTGTATCCTGGCAAAATAGAAGCCACATGCACAGTGGTGTTCAAATATTCTCATCCAATCAATATCCTCCATTTCCTTCAGCATTACTTATAATAAAATTGAGACTGCTCTCTTAAGACAAGGGTCTCTTAGGAATAGCAGACACAGAGAAAAGTTATAAGGGTACCATGAGTTTGCACTACTCTACATAAGAATAAAGAAAAATAACAACCCCAGAATGGGTGCCCTTCATGATAGCCCTTGAAAGCTAGGAAGTAAATATACACAATCAGACTGAGATAATAAAGGTGGCCAAGTCACTGTCAAAAATCCATTTAGAGCTCTGAAATTCTACTTCCTCTCTACTCAGAGGTCTCTGGTATTGGGACTTCAGAGTACAAGAGGGTGCTTTTGAGCTGACTGAAAAATACTGGCTTTGTCTTCAGAACTGAGAGAAATGTTAACCTAACACGTTTATGTTGGAATCACTTTCTACTTCATAAAGCAGCTAGAGACTGTAATTTAATTCTCATAGATCCAAAGTTAAGAATGTGAAAGTGGAACTATAGTGCTCTTACTAAGCTGTGAAGTCACCTTATAAGGAAAATGACCAGGTAATGAAGGGTCTGGAAATCATATAGTTTCAGGAACAGATAAAGGGAGGGATGGTTAATTAGAAGAGTTAGAATCATATAGTGGTCTTCCAAATATGTAAATAGGAAAAAGATTAACTTTATAATGGAGAAGCCTGGCAGGTAACACTTTAATCAAGTGATCAAAATGAACACCAGCAGTAATGAAACATATCAGAATTATGTGCTGCCTGATATGATTCAATGAGAAGAATACAGCATCATTTCTATGATATTCCTGCTAAAGATATGCAACCTGAATCTAATCATAAACATGTATTACAAACCCAAATTCATAACAGTTTACAAAATAACTGGCCAATACGGGAAAGGATTAAAAATGGCGGCATGAGAGGAGACAGAGGCTTCCTCCTAAAACTGGATACAATTAGAAAATTAAATTAGCGAAACTAATCCTGAGAGAGCAACAGGAAAGAGGACACGTCACAGGGCCACACCTGGAGAAAAGAGCAGACCTCAGGGAACGGGGTAACATACCAGAGCTGTGGCTCCGCGGGACCCGAGCCCCTCCCACACCCCAGGTCACCCGCAGGAGGAAGACAAACGGAGCAGGGAGGGAGTGGAAGGCCTGGGACTGCTGAATACCTAGCTCTGGAGATCTGCGCTGGGAGCACAAACCTACATTTCATGGTGCTTTCATGAGACTCGCATGACTACTGGGTTGGAAAGTTAATACAGGCAGAGTTCCTGGGGAGACTGGGATTCCAACTGCTTGTGTAAAGCAGGGATCCATATCTGGCTGCTCTGGGACAAAAATTTATACCTGTGTGCCCGACCCACTGGCTCAGGCAGTGGAGACAGGCACAGCAGCCAGGAGGCAGGGAACAGCTCTTTCCTACCCCCAGTACCGCTCCCCTGCAACCTCTGACATTGCTTCAGCGGCTCAGCAGCTCCAGAATAAAGCTTCTGGACACTAGAGGGCGCCATATACAAACATGAAACGCCAAAGGAACCTCGTCCAGAGTAAAATTGTTAATACAACTCCCGAGAAAGGTTTAAATGATATGGACCTTGGGACTCTTCCTGAAAGGGAGTTCAAAATAAAAATCATCAACATCCTAATGCAGGTACAGAAAGACATCCAAGAACTCAGGAATGAATTCAGGTCAGAGATCCAATCATTAAAGAACATGATGGAGGGTATTAAAAGCAGGTTGGATACGGTGGAGGAGAAAATATATGAAATAGAAACTAGAGAAGAGGAATACAAAGAATCTGAGGCACAGAGAGAAAAAAGGATCTCTAAAAATGAAAGAATATTGAGAGAACTGTGTGACCAATCCAAGTGGAATATTCGCACCAGAAGAAGAGAGAGAAAAAGGGATACAAAATGTCTTTGAGGAGGTACTTGCTTAAAACTTCCCCAACCTGGGGAAGGAGAGAGTCTCTCAGGCCATGGAGATCACAGATTTCCCAACACAAGGGACCCAAGGAAGACAACACCAAGACACAAGGTAATTAAATGGGAAAAGATCAAGGATAATGACAGACTGTTAAAAGCAGCCAGAGGAAGAAATAAGATCACATACAAAGGAAAGCCCATCAGACTAACAACAGACTTCTCAGCAGAAACCTTACAGGCCAGAAGGGAGTGGCATGATGTATTTAATGCCATGAAACAAAAGGGCCTGGAACCAAGATTACTTTACCCGGTGAGATTATCATTTAAATTTGAAGGAGGGATTAAACAATTTCCAGATAAGCAAAAGCTGAGAGAGTTTACTTCCCACAAACCATCTCTGCAGTCTCTTTTGGAGGGATTGCTATAGATGGAAGTGTTCCTAGGGATGGATAGCTGTCACCAGAGGTAGTAAAATCATGGCAGGGAAGGGGGAGCAGCTGATTATGAGGCAAATGTAAAATTAAATTGACTATCCCCAAAGCCAATCAAGGGATAGAGAAAATTATAGAATATGATGCCTAATATATCAAGAATGAAGAAGGAAGAAGAAGGAGGAGAAATAGAAAAGAACATTTAGATTGTTTGTAACAGCATACTAAGTGAGTTAAGTTAGACTCTTACATAGTACGGAAAGTAACCTGGCACCTTTGGTAACCATGAATCTAAAGCCTGAAATGGCAATAAGTACATACCTATCGATAATCACCCTAAATGTAAATAGACTGAATGCACCAATCAAAAGATACAGAGTGACTAAATGGATAAAAAAAACAAGACCCATCTACATGCTGCTTACAAGAGACTCACCTCAAACCCAAAGACATGCACAGACTAAAAGTCAGGGGATGGAAAAAGATATTTCATGCAAACAATAGGGAGAAAAAAGCAGGAGTTGCAGTACTAGTAACAGACAAAATAGACTTCAAAACAAAGAAAATGACAAGAGTTAAAGAGGGACATTATGTAATGTTAATTGCTTCAGTCCAACAACAGGATATAACCAATATAAATATATATGCACCCAACACAGGAGCACCAGCATATGTGAAACTAATACTAACAGATCTCAAGGAGGAAACAGAATGCAATGCATTCATTCTGGGAGACTTCAGCACACCATTCGCTCCAAAGGACAGATCCACCAGACAGAAAATAAGTAAGGACACAGAGGCACTGAACAACATAATAGAACACATGAACCTAAAAGACATCTATAGAACTCTACATCCAAAAGCAACAGGATATACACATTCTCCTCAAGTGCACATGGAACATTCTCCAGAATAGACCACATACTAGGCCACAAAAAGAAACTCAGTAAATTCCAAAAGACTGAAATCCTACCAAACAACTTTTTAGACCACAAAGGTATAAAACTAGAAATAAATTGTACCAAGAAAGCAAAAAGGCTCACAAACACATGGAGGTTTAACAACACGCTTCTACATAGTCAATGGATCAATGACCAAATTAAAACGGAAATTCAGCAATATATGGAAATAAATGACAACAACAACACAAAGCCCCAACTTCTGTGGGATACAGCAAAAGCAATCTTAAGAGGAAAGTATATAGCAATACAGGCATATTTAAAGAAGAAAGAACAAACACAAATAAATAGTCTAATGTCACAGTTATCAAAATTGGAAAAAGAAGAACCAATGAGGCCTAAAGTCAGCAGAAGGAGGGACATAATAAAGATCAGAGAATAAACAAAATTGAGAAGAATAAAAAAAAAAGAAAAAAAAATCAATGAAACCAAGAGCTGGTTCTTTGAGAAAATAAACCAAGTAGATAAGCCTCTAGCCAGACTTATTAAGAGCAAAAGAGAATCAACACACATCAAGAGAATCAGAAATGAGAAAGGAAACATCATGATGGACCCAAAAGACACACAAAGAATTATTAGAGACTACTATGAAAACCTATATGCTAAGAAGCTGGAAAACCTAGAAGAAACGGACAACTTCCTAGAAAAATACAACCTTCCAAGACTGACCAAGGAAGAAACACAAAATCTAAACAAACCAATTACCAGCATTGAAATTGAAGTGGTAATCAAAAAACTACCCAAGAAGAAAATCCCTGGGCCAGATGAATTTACCTTGGAATTTTATCAGATATACAGAGAAGATATAATACGCGTTCTCCTTAAAGTTTTCCAAAAAATAGAAGAGGAGGGAATACTCCCAAACTCATTCTATGAAGCCAACATCACCCAAAAACCAAAACCAGGCAAAGACCCCACCAAAAAAGAAAATTACAGACCAATATCCCTGATGAATGTAGATGCAAAAACACTCAATAAAATATTAGCAAACCGAATTCAAAAATATATCAAAAGGATCATACACCACGACTAAGTGGGATTCATTCCAGGGCTGCAAGGATGGTACAACATTTGAAAATCCATCAACATCATCCACCACATAAACAAAAAGAAAGACAAAAAACACATGATCATCTCCATAGATTCTGAAAAAGCATTCCATAAAATTCAACATCCATTCATGATAAAAACTCTCAGCAAAATGGGAATAGCAGGCAAGTACCTCAACATAATAAAGGACATATATGACAAACCCACAGCGAACATCTTACTGAACAGCGAGAAGCTGAATGCTTTTCCTCTGAGATCGGGAACAAGACAGGGATGCCCACTCTCCCCACTGTTATTTAACATAGTACTGGAGGTCCTAGCCACGGCAATCAGACAAAACAAAGAAATACAAGGAATCCAGATTGGTAAAGAAGAAGTTAAACTGTCACTATTTGCAGATGACATGACTTTGTTCAAAAAAAAACCTTAAATACTCCACTCCAAAACTACTAGAACTGAGATCAGAATACAGTAAAGTTGCGGGACACAAAATTAACACACAGAAATCTGTGGTTTTCCTATACACTAACGATGAGCCAATAGAAACAGAAATCAGGAAAACAATTCCATTCACAACTGCATGAAAAAGAATAAAATACCTAGGAATAAACCTAACCAAAAAAGTGAAAGACCTATACCCTGAAATCTATAAGACATTCTTAAGAGAAGTTAAAGATGACACCAACAAATGGAAACTCATCCCATGCTCTTGGCTAGGAAGAATTAATATCGTCAAAATGGCCATCCTGCCCAAAGCAATATACAGATTTGATGCAATCCCTATCAAATTACCAACAACATTCTTCAACGAACTGGAACAAATAGTTCAAAAATTCATATGGAAACACCAAAGACACCAAACAGCCAAAGCAATCCTAAGAAAGAAGAATAAAGTGGTGGGGATCTCACTCCCCAACTTCAAGCTCTACTAAAAAGCCACAGTAATCAAGACAATTTGGTACTGGCACAAGAACAGAGCCATAGTCCAGTGGAACAGATTAGAGACTACAGACATTAACCCAAACATATATGGTCAATTAATATACGATAAAGGGGCCATGGACATACAATGGGGAAATGACAGTCTCTTCAAGAGATGGTGCTGGCAAAACTGGACAGCTAAATGTAAGAGAATGAAACTGTATCACTGTTGAACCCCATACACAAAAGTAAATTCAAAATGGATCGAAGACCTGACTGTAAGTAATGAAACCATAAAACTCTTAGGAAAAAAACGTAGGGAAAATTCTCTTGTATGTGAACATTAGTGACTTCTTCATGAATATATCTCCCCGGGCAAGGAAAACAAAAGCAAAAATGAACAAGTGGGACAATATCAAGCTGAAAAGCTTCTGTACAGCAAAGGACACCACCAATAGACCAAAAAGGCATCCTACAGTATGGGAGAATATTTTTGTAAATGACAGATCCGATAAAGGCTTGACATCCAAAAATATATAAAGAGCTCATGCTCCTCAACAAACAAAATACAAATAATTCAATTAAAAAATGGGCAGAGGAGCTGAACAGACACATCTCCAAGGAAGAAATTCAGATAGCCAGCAGACACATGAAATGATGCTCCACATTGCTAGTCATCAGAGAAATGCAAATTTAAACCACAGTGAGATATTACCTCATACCAGTAAGGATCGCCACCATCCAAAAGACAAAGAACAACAAATGTTGGCGAGGGTATGGAGAAAGGGGAACCCTCCTACACTGCTGGTGGAAATGTAAATTAGTTCAACCATTGTGGAAAGCAGTATGGAGGTTCATCAAAATGCTCAAAACAGACCTACCATTTGACCCAGGAATTCCACTCCTAGGAATTTACCCTAAGAACGCAGCAATCAAGTTTGAGAAAGACAGATGCACCCCTACGTTTATCACAGCACTATTTACAATAGCCAAGAATTGGAAGCAACCTAAATGTCCATCAGTAGATGAATGGATAAAGAAAATGTGGTACATATACACAATGGAATATTATTCAGCCATAAGAAGACAACAAATCCTACCATTTGCAACAACACGGATGGAGCTAGAGGGTATTATGCTCAGTGAAATAAGCCAAGCAGAGAAAGACAAATACCAAATGATTTCCCTCATCTGTGGAGAAGAACAAAAGATAAACTGAAGGAGCAAAACAGCAGCAGAATCACAGAACCCAAGAATGGACTAACAGTTACCAAAGGGAAAGAGACTGGGGAGAATGGGAGGGTAGGGAGGGATAAGGGCGGGGAAGAAGAAAGGAGGTATTATGATTAGCATGTATAATCTGGGGGGTGGAGGAAAAAGGAGGGCTTTGTAACAGAGAAGACAAGTAGTGATTCTACAACATGTCACTATGCTGATGGACAGTGACTGTAATGGGGTTTGTGGGAGGGACTTGGGGTAGGGGTGAGCCTAGTAAACATGTTCTTCAACAAAATGAAAGAAATGAAAAAAATTAAAAAACCTGGCCTATGATCTTCAAAAGTATCATGATCACTTAAGTAAAAAAAAAGACTAGAGTTTTACAGTGAAAGATACTAGAGGTAGTACAACTAAATACACATGTGATTCTAAACTAGATCCATTTACTATAAAAGACATTACTGGAATAACTGGTAAAGCCTGAAAGAGGTCGGAGGACCTAGAATGGTAGTAATTCACAATTTTTATGGTTGTATTGTAGTTATGTAGCAGAAAGGTTTTGTTTATGCCAAATACATACTAAAGTATTCAGAGGGCCTCAGGTAAACAACTCATTTCAAATGGCTCAGGAAAAAAAGTTCTTTATGCTGTTCTTACAACATTTCTATAAGTTTGGGATTATTGCTTTAATATTTAAAAAATTTGAAAGAAAGTGTTCAGTGTGACCTGAGCCATGACATCATTAAAAAAAGTGAAAAACACCATGTAAGAATTTATTCACTATGTAAGAATTCGTTCACCATGTAAGAACTTGTTCATTATGCTTCAGAAGATTGGAGACTGACGAGAATTAGGCTTGAGATGGATTAATGATTGTACATTGAGCATTGACCCCCCTATACTGAATTTTATTGTTGTTAACAACCATTTGACCAATAAATATGAGAGATGCCCTCTCAAAAAAAAAAAAAAAAAAGTGAAAAACAAATGTGAATACCTATTGCCTGGAAGAAGGCTTCTTTTTGTCTAGAGTAATGAAAATTAGCACCACTGGGTAGAAATTACTGGAAAGCAAATTTCATATCAATATAATCTAAAGCAATTAGAGTTGTCCAAACACTGATCAGTAGGACTACCGAGTCAGTGAGTTCCCTGTCAAAAAAATTTCAGAGACGCTGAAAGTACATGTAACAGAGATATTGCTAGAAAGAATTTTTCTTTGGATGACAAGTTAAACTAGATGATGCACAAATGCCCCTTTCAATTTTAGGAACTAGTATGCATGGTCTTACTTCTCTTAAATAGCCTTCTGCTTTAAATCCTGTATAAGAATAACCACTGTATAAGAATGAGAAGTAGACACCTTTCAGGCCCTGCTCCCGACTTCAGAATCCTACTATGGTCTGCCACAACAGTAAAGCCTTAGCTTCTGCAATAAAGATTGTTGACTGACCAGAATATTCAGGGGTTTAGGAAATCTCCTTCTTGACCTAAAATAATTCTACTCATCTTTCAAGACCTATCCCAAAGGTTCCCTGTGCTGTGAAATTCACTCTGAATTCCCCAAACATAATTAGTATCATCCTGGTTTTCATACCATTTTGTAGAAAACAATGCTACTTCTACAGCAGAAATGAGTCTACTGTATTTTTTTTTAACTTTTTAAAGACAGGTGCAAAAAGTTTAAATTTTTTAAAGTACTTAAAATTATGTATTGTAGTCATCTACTTTCATTCCTACCCCTGGACTTTGAATCCTTCAGGGCCTGGAAGCTATACTATTTATCTCTGAATCACTCAACACGCTTTGCAGGGCCTGGGGCTCGGGCAGACTGGTATACCGGTCATCAGCACCATCGAAGAGCTTAGAATCTAATCAGGTTCCAGGTGAAAAAATAATACATACAAGTCAAACATGAGCAGAACCACAGAAAGCAAGTACAGTATAAAACTCGCTTCAAGGGTACAGAGACTTTCACAAAGTGATACTGGGTTTGTTGTAGACTGTGGGCTTTTTGAAGGCAGGACCCATGTTTCATCCCTTTTTCTATTTGAAGCACCTATACACCGTGCCTGACACATGGTGGTATATGCTCAAGAATCATGGAAGAATTAAATAGCATTTCCTTTAAATATGCCTTTTATGAGTGGCGCTACTGCTGTATTGAAGACTTCTTCCTCTTCAGTAGTGGGGTCAAACACAAAATCGTAGGTAAAGGATTTGTCAGTACCAACCACCACCTAGAGAAGACAAGGGACAAGGAGGAAGAGAAAAAAAAAATGGAAGGCGAGACCACGCCCCTCCTGCCATTTGGCTCCAGCTGTTTAGAGACAAGGCCCAAGACTCAGCTACGCACCTGAGGTTCCCCGGGTATGAAGGAAAGGCACATCTGGCAGCCTTCACTAATCTCTTTGGGGACCAGGGAGCGACATCGCAGTGCCACTCTTACAGGAATTCCCTTCACCTCTTCCTTCATGATCCTACCTCGGCACCGCCTAACAAGGAGAAAAAAGAAAAGATGCTTATTGATGAATCGTGGTAAATCGGCAGGGTGGGGAGGGCGTCCTCCCTCGGTTCAGGTCCTCCTCAGAGGGAAGGGTGGGTTACGGAATTCAGCGGTAGCGGTGGCAGCCTCCGCTGCCCGCGGAATCGCTGCCACAGGGGAGTTACTCTCAGATTTGGCCACGACAGGGCTGCCCATCAGCCCGAAACTCTGAAGAGAGCGAAGTGGCGTCTGAAATGGGAAGGAAAAGCCCCAGCACAGACGACGACAAAGAACCAAAGCGCCAGAGTATCGGGAAAGGCAGATCCGGAGTAAAGGTGTACCCCCTTAACTTCACCAAGCCAAACGCCCCTGCCCCGGTCTCCCGCCGCCCTGCAACCGGAGCTTTAACCGCCAAGTTTCAAATTAGTCCCAGAAGCGCCGGCCAATCGGAGAGCGGACAGCCCGCCGGCGGAGCACGCACGTCGGCGCACACAGGAAGAGCCCAAGGGAAGGGGCGGGCTTGAGCCCCTCAGCCTGAGCCCGCCCCTTTGTCACCCCGCCGAGGGTCTGCTTCCGCGTCTCAGACTGAATTGGCGGGGAGCGGAGCTGGAGGAGGCGGATCCCTGCAGACAGATGAGGTGGTGGTGCGTTTATCGCTTCGTGTGCGCGGGACTCCGGCGGGGGTTACAGGGCGGGGATCTGCAAGGTGGCTGAAGAAAGGGTCGATCTGAGGGTCCCCACCATTACTGATGACATCCGGGGAATGTGCAGCTGTGCCCTGTCCCAAGTCCCTGTGAGTAATTAGTCAGGACTCCCTTGGACTTAAAAGTAGAAAGATCTTTTTAGACTCGATCCTATTTACCTCTTCTCTGGAATGAGGACTGAAGATGATAACATCTACTTTGAAGGATTGTCGTGATAAAGGAGTTTAGACAATGTAGCAGGTTTCTTGGCATCCATATGTTCAGCAAAGTGAATGTTTTTTTCCATCTTTTTCTTCCTTTTCTCCCCTAGATTTTATCAACTAGAAGTGGGCTGGGTTTATAGACTAGCATAATTTGAATAAGTTGAAGTTTTGTGAAACTTGCTGTCCCTTTCGAACCTTTTCTGTCATCTTTGATTAACCCTTCCATTCCAAGGCCTTGCTGAAGAGATGGACAGCCGGATTCCTTACGATGACTACCCAGTGGTTTTCCTGCCCGCCTATGAGAATCCACCAGCATGGATTCCTCCTCATGAGGTGAGGACCTTCTGTACACTTGAATAGGGGATTTTTACCCATGGGCATTACATAATATATGGAAGGTGTGATGGCAGGGTTAAAAAGTTCAAAGGAATGTAAATTTCAGCCTTTGTTGTAGCCAGGGTACCCAGAAGCTGGATTCTGAGCACCTGGGCCCACTGGGCGCATCTTATGGAATCTTCCTGCCAGAGCCCATTCATACCAGAGGACTCTGGAAATTCAGAGCCCTAGTTTCCATTCTGTTGTGGTGAAGAAATGGGGAGCTACTGGGCTGCTAGCATTCCCCCGTGCTGTCCATGTATACGTTTGGACAGTTCTTTCTGTTCTTAAACTAAACCCATGACTTTACCTTTTCCTGACTTGGGGGTGATGCATTGCATTTGCATTTCAGATGAAGGTGGGTAGAAAATCTAAGACTGGTAGTAAGATTTCTGGGGTTGCCATGTCTTGCAGAGAGTATACCACCCAGACTACAACGAGTTGACCCAGTTTCTGCCCCTAATTGTCACACTGAAGAAGCCCCTGGGAGCTCAGGTAAGCTGATGGAACAATTGCATCTTATTTCAAACTAGATTTGTGTGTACCAGGCCCAGAAGCTGGCTTGAGTGGGCTAGATTGGGAAGCAGTTAGGCAGTTAAGGAAACTTCCTTTTGTGGGCAGGTAGGCTAAGATACCACTTCCTCAGCTTCTGACTTCTCTCTGAGGGACACATAAGCCAAGCCATCATACAGCAATGATACTAGGTGTTCTTGGGTTTGGGATCTATATTGAGCTCTGATTCTGTGCTCTGCTTTCGTCTTACAGTTGGGATTTAACATCCAAGGTGGAAAGGCCTCTCAGCTAGGCATCTTCATCTCCAAGGTGTGTGTGCCTAGTAGGCCATAAGGATAGCTACTTCCCTTTGTTAAGTTATGAGACTGCAGAATGTCCCAAGGCCTGGGAGAAGGATGATTCAGTACACTCATACGAAGGGCATAATGGGGACACCTTTTCCTGTTTAAAACTTCCCACCTGGCAAGCCATCTGTTGTTTCCTTACATTGTCTCACACGCATAAACCTGATAGCATCTTACATTTGAATAGCACTTAATTTTACTTAGTCTTTGAAATTACACCACCTCAATTACACATATTTTCTCCTTGCCATTAGGTGATTCCTGACTCTGATGCACATTGAGCAGGACTTCAGGAAGGGGACCAAGTCCTAGCTGTGAATGATGTGGATTTCCAAGATATTGAACACAGCAAGGTGAGCACAGGATTTGGGCTGTGGTGAAGCAAGAAGCTATCCCAAGTAGAACAAGTTGGATGGGATTAGTCTAATGGTAACTTAATGAAACTCTCTCCTGAGGAAGTGTACCAGGAGGAAGCAGCTATTAGTGACTGGAAAGTTGGGTGTCAAACTGTTTTCCTCCTGTTATGATTTGTCCTGGGTCATATCTCTTCAGTTGTACAAGCTTCTCTTTTCCTTCCAGGCTGTTGAGATCCTGAAGACAGCCCGTGAAATCAGCATGCATGTCCACTTCTTTCCCTATAGTAAGTACCACTCTTTTTTTTACTTACGTGGCAGGAGCCTGGGAGGGAACTCTTTAAACTGATTACTAGAAGTCCCACAAATTGAGGCTGGAGAATTTGGAGCTCAGGCCTGAAAATAACCTGCTGCTTTTCCTTCTTTACCCCAGATTATCATGGCCAAAAGGAGAGGACTGTGAACTAGAGAGTTGTAACCCACGGCCATCCACATGGAATCTTCGAGAAGAAGTTGGCTAGGCCTCAGGGTCTCTACTCTCTACTCTCAGCCCCACCCTGGAAAAATGGAGTGGGGAGGATGGGGAGAGAGTGAGGCCTTGCATTGAGCCGGCTGGTCAACTGCATTCCCCATGTTGTACTGCACTTCAGTTCCCTAGTTTTCTGGGTGAGCTCCATTCCCTAAAAGGAGAAGGATGATGATGTCTAGGTATAGCCTAGCCCGTGGAGAGCCCTACTAGAAAAGGCAACTGACATTTTTAAAATACTGTGTGCTAAGTAATTATCCATATGTCATATCATTTTCATTAGAGTATAGAAATCAGTAGAAAAAAGAATCCTGGGGGGCCTTCCATCTAATCTGCCTGGCATCTCATCCCATCCTTATATTACCAGTCTCATACACTCTGGAGACTCCAGTGGAATCCTGTTTTTTTCCCCCTTTCTTCTCCTGTCCTCTCCCCCAAAAAGTAAAATGCAATGCTGAAGCAATGTTGGTGTGACTTTTGGATGATACTAACTGGGTATAAAATGCTATTGAAGCAAAAATAAAAGCTCTTCCAAAGAGAGGAGCCACTGTAAGTAACAAAGCAACACTATACTTCACAACTACCTCTGGCCAGATGCTAGGGAGGCCCAAGAGCTTCCCTACAATCTAACTGAGGAAAGATACAGGGTGAGGGTACTGGGAGAGATAGTGCCCTTGCCCCCTTGAGCTCTGGACATTTCTTTGCAGGGGGCATGATTAATATAGTTCTGTCCTCCTCCCCAGATTCTTTGATCTGGAACATAAACTAAGGGAGATGCTTAGTTATGTTTCTTTTCAGGGCCAGCAATAAAATACTGGTGCCCAGCTTCCAACTTGTAGGTTGAGTAGTAGTACTTGCTGACTTCTCCCTTTTCTTTAGCCCAACCAACAAATAACCTGCTGCCATTTTCTTAGTTCCTTAGTTACCAATCCACTGTTAGAGATTCCAGGCCACACTGTAGGCCGTTTCCATTGGCATGTTCAAAATACCCAGTCAGAATAGAAAGCTTTCTAATGAGGTATGGGGTAAAGTGCCCTCAAAATTCAAGTCACACATTTGTCTTGGAAGAACCCTGGGAAGCTTACATACTTCTTTCTAGACCCTGGAGAAAGAGTCTGTTGCTTTGGATGGAGCCTGTTTTAATAAGTGAGGTAAACTGTTAAATATGGGAAACAGTTCTAAATAGCAGTAATATATCTCTATGAGGAAGTTCTGGCTCTTCCGATAAATCCCACCCCAGCTCTACTCAGTTACCTCTTGTCCAGGCTCAGTGCCATTGTTTGACAGCAACATCCTTGCAGAACAGAGCTGGAGGTACAATTAATTCAGCTGTCTCCATTTCCTGGGAAATTCACTCCTGTGTTCCTGTTTGTTCTACTGCCCTCAAGTGGCCATCTTGAGAAAAACTAGAAGCTGAGATACTGCACAAAGGCATATTAGCTGACTTGAAATCCACGACTCGAGTTGTAAAAAAACTCATCTAAGGAGTAAACATGGTAAAAAGTTCTAGCCAGGTGCCACTAGCCTAAGAGGTAAAAACCCTCCTGCCCTACACTGGTTCTCTTTGAGCTACTTGGAATGGTTCTGTGTTGGGACACTAGCATGATACAACTGCACTGCGGAGGTACAGGTTTAGCATAGGGAGTATGCAAGCAGTAATGGGCTGAGGCAAAAGGACCAGTCTTATATTGAGCGTGTAATAAGAAAACAGTGCAGAATGAACTGTATCGTTCTTTGAGGCATCTCAGCTGCTATAGAACTGCATCCCCTATAGAGATGTCTTAGCAGAGAAAGTAAGGTGGGATTCCTAGGTCCTGCAAGAAGTTCCCACCCAATAGCTGCAAGATGCGGTTAAGAAAAAATGACATTTTCACGGGTTCCATTTTACTACTAAGTCCAGGAATTGGACAGGAGCTGAGTAAATGGCCAAGTATTTAGACCATAAGCCTGAGGTTTGGGAAGAAGGTCTGGGTACTGGGAAGCCCAGATGCAATAAATTCATCAAATTAGGCAGAGACAGCCTAAGCCATCAGGGGAAAGTGGTTTCTCATGCCTGAGTCATTGTAGGGCTCCAGTTGGATTTCAACCACTGAAGGGTGTGTTAGAGGTGCCTGGGTCAAATCTCAACTCCCAGTGGCAGCTTTCAGAAGACACAAGAATTCTGATCTTGTGATCGCTTTCACCTAAATGCAGACCAGGGGACTGCTTTGGACTAAAGTAGGTCCCACTTTCCTTTAAATATCAGTTAGGCAGAAACATTGGCCTGGCCATCAACTCAGCAAAGGAAGTTTACCTTCTCTGCTTGTACATTCCCTACCTCAGCAAAAAATTCAACTACCTTCAGTGGAGATGAATTATTTCTGGAAGGAAAGGCAGAAGCCATGTGTTGGAATAGCTGTGTGTGTATGTGTATGAATGGTGATGCACAAAAGAAAAAAAAAACAGATTCAAAGACATGATTCCAAGCCTTTGCACTGCATGATGGGAGATGAAACTTACCCTCACCCCTTGATAGGACAAGTCAAGGTTATTCAAAGGAGTAAGCAGTTCTGGATAGCTGGTGACAAGAGTGCAACACAAGGATTGTAAAGAGAAATGGGTAATACACTTTAAACATTCTAACCAGTTGGGCACTAGTCTCAATAACTTCACATTGACGTCTCTGGATTTTTCTTCTCTGAATTCTGCAGAGACTGGTCTAGAACAATGAGAAATGATGTAAGGGACCAGATACTAGTAAGACCCCTTCTGACCCAGAGTTAGTGGATAGAGATAGATCCTTCTGAGGTGTGATGATGCTTCCATAGGACCAAGAAACTTAGACGCCTTGAACCCATGACCTCTCTGAACCCTGACAATGGTAACTTCTCCCAAAGAAATAGAGGACAGCAGACGCTCCCCATAGACATTATGTAAGAAGTTGTAGTTATACCTTACCTATTTTATTCAGGTCAATTTTGTTTCCCACCAACAGGATGGTGACATCATCACCTCTTTCTGCTAGTACATCTTCTACCCACTTATCTGTCTTCTAGAAAAAATTGACGTTTACAATAGAATGTATTACAGAGTGGAAACATTTAATAGAGGTCTGGAGAGAATAATGTACCTATCCTTACTCTCTGCTAATCTTACTAATCTCCCTATTGCTTCCCTCAAACCCCCTTTCAAACAAAATATAGCATAAGAACCACTTGTGATGTCACAGCCAGCCACTGCAATAGTTGAGTCATTAATGCAGCCAGGAATTTAGGATGTAAAAGCCCTACTGGGGACATAGTAAAGATCAGAGAAGAAATAAATAAAATTGAGAAGAATAAAGCAATGCAAAAAAATCAATGAAACCAAGAGCCGGTTCTTTGAGAAAATAAACAAAATAGCTAAGGCTCTAGCCAGACTTATTAAGAGAAAAAGAGAATCAACACATATCAACAGTATCAGAAACGAGAATGGAAAAATCACGACAGAGCCCACAGAACTACAAAGAATTATTAGAGAATACTGTGAAAACCTATATGCTAACAAACTTGAAAACCTAGAAGAAACAGACAATGACGTAGAAAAATACAGTCTTCCAAGACTGACTAAGGAAGCAACACAAAATCTATACAGGCCAATTACCAGCAACGAAACTGAAGCGTAATAAAAAAACTACCCAAGAGCAAAACCCCCAGGCCAGATGGATTTACCACAGAATTTTATCAGACATACAGAGAAAACATAATACCCATTATCCTTAAAGTTTTCCAAAAAATAGAGGAGGAGGGAATACTCCCAAACACATTCTATGAAGCCAGCATCACCCTAATACCTAAACCAGGAAAAGACCCCACCAAAAAAAGAAAATTACAGACCAATATCCCAGATGAACATAGATGCAGAAACACTAAACAAAATATTAGCAAACCGAATTAAAAAATACATCAAGAGTATCATACGTCATGACCAAGTGGGATTCATCTCAGGGATGCAAGGATGGTACAACATTCGAAAATTCATCATCATCCACCACATCAAGAAAAAGAAGGACAAAAACCACATGGTCATCTCCATAGACGCTGAAAAAGCATTCGACAAAATTCAACATCCATTCATGATAAAAACTCTCAACAAAATGGGCATAGAGGGCAAGTACCTCAACATAATAAAGACCATATATGATAAACCCACAGCCAACATCATACCGAACAGCAAGAAGCTGAAAGTTTTTCCTCTAAGATCGTGAACAAGACAGGGATGCCCACTCTCCCCACTTTTATTCAAAATTGTACTGGAGTTCCTAGCCACGGTTATTAGACAAAACAAAGAAATACAAGGAATCCAGATTGGTAAAGAAGAAGTCAAACTGTCACTCTTTGCAGATGATATGATATTGTACATAAAAAACCCTGACGACTACATTCCAAAACTACTAGAACTAATATCGGAATTCAGCGAAGTTGCAGGATACAAAATTAATACATGGAAATCTGTGGCCTTCCTGTACACTAACAATGAACTAACAGAAAGAGAAATCAGGAAAACAATTCCATTCACAATTGCTTCAAAAAGAATAAAATACCTAGGAATAAACATAACCAAGGAAGTGAAAGACCTATACCTGGAAAACTACATGACTCTTAAGAGAAGTTAAAGAGGACACTAACAAATAGAAAATCACCCCATGCTCTTGGCTAGGAAGAATCAATATTGTCAAAATGGCCATCCTGCCCAAAGCAATATACAGATTCAATTCAATCCCTATCATATTAACACCAGCATTCTTCAATGAAAAGGAACAAATAGTTCAAAGATTCATATGGAACCACCAAAGACCTCGAATAGCCAAAGAAATCCTGATAAGGAAGATTAAAGTAGGGGTATATCTCGCTCACCAACTTCAAGCTCTACTACAAAGCCACAGTAATCAAGACAATTTGGTACTGGCACAAGAACAGAGCCACAGAACAGTGAAACAGAATAGAGACTCCGGACATGAACCTAAACATATATGGTCAATTAATATATGATAAAGGAGCCATGGACATACAATGGGGAAATAGCAGCCTCTTCAACAGTTGGCGGTGGCAAAACTGGACAGCTACATGTAAGAGAATGAAATTGGATCACTGTCTAACCCCATATGCAAAAGTAAATTGGAAATGGATCAAAGATCTGAGTGTAAGTCATGAAACCATAAAACTCTTACAAAAAAACAGGCAAAAACCTTTTAGACATAAACATGAGTGACCTCTTCTTGAACATATCTCCCCGGGCAAGGAAAACAAAAGCAAAAATGAACAAGTGGGACTATATCAAGCTAAAAAGCTTCTGTACAGCTAAGGACACCATCAATAGAACAAAAAGGTATCCTAGAGTATGGGAGTATATATTCATAAATGATGGATCCAGTAAAGGATTGACATCCAAAATATGTAAAGAGCTCATGCACCTCAACAAACAAAAAGCAAATAAGCCAATTACAAATGGGCACAGGAGCTGAACAGACACTTCTCCAAGGAAGAAATTCAGATAGCCACCAGACACATGAAAAGATGCTCCACATTGCTAGTCATCAGAGAAATGCAAATTTAAACCACAGTGAGATATTACCTCACACCAGTAAGGACTGCCACCATCCAAAAGGCAAAGAACAACAAATGTTGGCAAGGGTGTGGAGAAAGGGGAACCCTCTTACACTGCTGGTGGAAATGTAAATTAGTTCAACCATTGTGGAAAGCAGTATGGAGGTTCCACAAAAAGCTCAAAATAGAAATACCATTTGATACAGGAATTCCTCTTCTAGGAATTTACCCTAAGAATACAGCAGCCCAGTTTTGAAAGGACAGATGAACCCCTATGTTTATCGCAGCACGATTTACAATAGCCAAGAAATGGAAGCAACCTAAGTGTCCATCAGTGGATGAGATGAATGGATAAAGAAGATGTGGTATGTATACACAATAGAATAATATTCAGCCATAAGAAGAAAAAAAATCCTACCGTTTGCAACAACATGGATGGAGCTGGAGGGTATTATGCTCAGTGAAGTAAGCCAGGTGGAGAAAGACAAGTACCAAATGATTTCACTCATATGTGGAGTATAAGAACAAAGTAAAAACTGAAGGAACAAAACAGCAGCAGAATCACAGAACCCAAGAATGGACTAACAGTTACCAAAGGGAAAGGGATTGGGAAGGATGGGTGGGAAAGGAGGGATAGGGGTGGAAAAAGAAAGGGGGCATTATGATCAGCATGCATTATGTGGAGGGAGGCACGGGGATGGCTGTGCAACACAGAGAAGACAAGTAGTGATTCTACAGAATCTTAGCATGCTGATGGACAGTGACTGTAATAGGGGTTGTTGGGGGGGACTTGATGAAGGGGGGAACCTACTAAACATAATGTTCCTCATGTAACTGTAGATTAATGATACCAAAAAAAAATCCCTCCTGGCCATCTGTATCCCATAGCTGCAGTTGCACCTGCATAAAACAGACTTTTAGAAGAAAGGAGGAGAAAGAAAAGAAATGTGGCTTTTATAGGTTAGAACTTAAAGAGAGTGAAGGAAAATCCCTGAAAAGTGTCTGTTATGGTCAAAAATCAAATGGCCTATCATCCTAGGACAGGCCCAATCTCAATACACTGTTTTGATTAAGGAAGACCCTACAGAGCAGAAGATTTAAGGATTTAAGGTGACTTGGACTTTGTGTTCCGTAGCTAGAGATTAGATGAGGACAGAGAGAAAAAGAAACAGCACAGGGTTTGGTAATTTGGAGAGGCTTCACATTTTTCTTCCCCTCCTTTATTCACAGATAGGCTGGGGTGGTGCTACCCTACTGTGATTAACGGGTCCAAGGGGTTGAGGTGTAGGGACATTGATATGACAATGAACAGTCACTGTTTGATCCTCCAAGTACATGTTAGACAGGAAGTCAATTCTAATGGTTGCCTGCAAATGGGCATCAAATACTCTGCACCCTCCTCTATTCCCAATACCAGGTAATCTTAGAACCAAAGTGGAGAATGGTCCTTGAGAAGGTTGTCTCAGCTCAACTCGTCAATGCTTACAGGAGACAGCTTTGAAGAAAAGAATCTCTGGGTAAGTCAGCTAAGGAAGTGGGCAAAAATAGACCATATGATGCCTTGGTGGTGGGGTCACCTGGCAGACACAGTCGAAACTGTTGTATATGAAGCAGGTGATGATCGATATCTTCTCCACTGCAGGGAAGTAAGCCAACAGTCCATCACCTTGGGCAAGGAGGAAGTTGATTCCCCAGAGGGCCCCCTGTCCGTTCCATACTGTCACACCTCCTTATCTCCAAAGCTCAACCCAGACTGCCACCGCTCTACTCCCCCACACATGAATCTGGATTGTCAGAGCGACCAGGGTCTCTGGAAGGTTTTCAGGCTGAGGCTTCTCGCCCCACTGTGGACCCCGCGGCGTGCCACAGCATACACTGTGGCAGGCAGGGGGCGCTCTGGATCCCTTTGCAGCTCACATGCCGCTCACCTTTCGCATCGCCCTCAAGCCAGGGCTCACGGTCACTCCCGCTCGGGTCCTGCCTGCTGTCTCTGGCTCCTGAGGTTGGGATGTGGGTGATCGCAGAGTGGGGAGGTCCGGGCTGGATGGTGGGGTGGGGGCGGGAATGGCCAGGGCCCGGCAGGAAGGGTGAGGGACCCACAGAGGGCGGGTGGTCGTGCCAGAGGGAGTCGGGGGTTGGTTAGGGGAAAAGCACAGGCTACGGGATGATCTAATCACTGACCATGGAAGAGGCCTCCGGCTCTCCGTAGTTCCATTACCTTCCAGGAGGAGGAAATACCAGAGATCACCAGGCATGTCTGAACGAGGTGATTTATTAGGGCATTACAATGGGGCTCCCACATACAGGCACCAGAGCGAGCTGCTCAGCTTCCGGCGTGCCCCTCCGCTGGCAAAGCCTCCTACCGAGTTAGTCATTCGATGACTATGTCCTCTGAGCTTGCAATGCAGCAAAGAGGAATAAAGGTTTAGGAACAGCTTTCCCAACGTCCTCCGGCTTCACTCCCTTTTCGTCATCTCAGAGAAGTGACCCATACCCGGCTTCCCAGCACAGATTCTCAGCTCCCGCTTGGTAGCTGTACCCTCACCGCTCCTTCCTACCCCACCACGAGATTGACCACACACTGGCTTGTTTCCCTTCGCTCCCTCCCCAGTCTCTCAACACCAAAGTCCCCCGTGAGCTCTGGAGGGGAACTAAGAACCTGCGGGTGGGAAGGAAGGAAGGGATCACAGAATGAAAGACGGAAGAAGGAGGGCCGAGGGGGCAGGGGGGAAAGAAAAAAGAAAAATGTAAGGGATGAAGGGGAAGGACGATTCTGAGAAGAGCAGGGGGTGGAGGTGGAGGATGCGGAAAGGCAAAGGAAGGTGTGAAAAGCACTGAACTATGTATGACATGAAGCTCAACTATATGTTTCCACTGCACACACATTGAAAGCAACACTCCAGGTAACCTTTTTTACATTTCCAACGTGATTAAATGGAGGGTGGCAAGGGGGGCAGGGGAGATGGGTCTTCCTGGCCTCACATTTCATTACCTAGCGCCCTCTGTAGCAAGCATGGAGAGGGAGAGAAAAATAGAGCTAAGCTGATAAGATCTTCTGTTCCCTGAAGAATGTCTTCTTACTCTTTCACCTCCTTTTTTTAATGCTCTCCCTCCCACACAACACAACACAACACACAAACACACACACACACACACACACACACACATTTCCTCTGAAAACCTAGACAGTGCAGCCTGCCTATTGCCATTCAATTTCTTCCCAAACTGCCAGTGTCTACTTCATGAAATCAGAACTGCTGGGTGTCCAGCCCTCAGGACTACCATTCCTATGAGTCCCACCTCATGGCTTCCCTTGTGATGGCTTGGGTGCATCAGTATCAGGGGCAGCAGCACACCAACATCACTGCAAGACTCCCAATGTGGAGTTACAGCTCTCCCTCTGAGACAGGGACCCATAGATGTAGTCAGAATAGAGTGAGGGCCTCTGGAGGGGGCAGAGCAGGATATTTGCAGTCAGAGCGATGTAACTACATGCAAGGAAACCCCCTACTAAAACTCTATGTTAAACATTGAGCTCTAAAATCATTCTTCAATGACATCAGTTAATGTTCCCCAGATTAAGAAGAGTAGCACATGTTTTATTACGCTAATCATTTGTAACCATGTGTAAGATTCACTTTAGCATGCTCAAAGGCCCAGGCCTATGTGCTGTCTTTCCTCCTTCAGACCTGAGGAGGTGATTTTGCAAACTGAGCAACTAGCTTAGCATACAGACCCCACTGTAGACGGCATAGTTAAAGGCAGGAAGAATTCCATCGTAAAGATAAGATTGCATTTTAACACCCAGGAAGTTCAAGAGGCAAGTTTCTTTAGCAAGTAGATAATACCTCAGCCCACCTGGGGGCTGGGCAGGCAGCCTTTTGATGTGCTCCAGGACGAAGGCGCCGGTGTCCCAGAGAGAAATTAAGGCAGGAAATTCCTTACAGTTAAGTTAATTTTTAATATTCAGGGACCACTTAACAAGTCCACATCCCTAAGTTTTTTCATGTTCTCAAAAAATCCTCAGCTGCCTATAAAACCCCCTAGACAACGCACCACTACTGACTCTCTTGTCCCTCCTGGTGTGAGCCGGGAGCTCTGTCCTTTCACTTTATCTCTAAATAAAAGCCTGTACCTGACTCTCCTACCTTGACTGTTTGTGAAGCTCATTCTTCATCTCCGCAAACAAGAACCCTGGCATCATCTTCAATCCCATTCCCTGAACCTCTCTCCCTCAGTTGTCTGGTCCTGGGATGCCCTCAGGCTCTCCTTTGTTCCTCTCAGTCTCCTTACCTCCTCACCCTCCTCTTCTTGCCCTTTCCTCCCTCCCCACAATCTCTTACCTGGCAGTCAGGTCACCTAAGATGCTGAAAATAGAATGACACCCTAAAATTAACAGCTGGAAATAGAAAGTGGCAACCTAATTTTACTGGCCAACTGATCATAAGGCCAACTGAGCAACAGAATGTGTTTACTGAAGGGAAAGTGGCTTGCTCACTGAACTCACAGGTTTGGGAACCTGGTCTGGGAGAAGGGGTGAGAAACAGTTTGATTGGGTCAGTCCAGCTGGGAGGAAACAGAAGTGGCTCCCCAGCCCCTGCCCGGACAGAGCCTGAACCATCACTCACCCTCTACAGAACACCATTGAGACAGGGACCGTGGGCTTAGACAGAGTAGGGTGAAGGCTTCTGGAAAAAGCAAGGCAAGATAATTACAGTCAGAGCAGTGTAACTATATGCAAAAAATACCCCTACCAAAACTCTGTGCTAAACATTTAGCTCTAGAGTCATTCTTCAGTGAGATCAGTTAATATTTCCCAGATAAAGGAAAGTATCTCAGCATAGCCCATGTTTTTACTATGCTGATCATTTGTAATCATTGTGAAAGATTCAATTTAACATACTAAAAGGCCCACGCCTATATGCTGTTTTTCCTCCAGACCTAATTAAGTACTTTGCAACATGGACAATTACTGTGGCAAACAAGGCAGCGATAAACAACATAGCAAACAGACAATAACTTAGCCCACCTTAAGGGCAGGGCAGGCAGTCTTGATATGCTCCCAGACCAAGAAGCTGCTATTCTAGGAAAGAATCTGCAGTAAATTTCTTATGCTAATTTTGTAGAGGTACCTGGGGGACAATATTTTAAGAGCACTTAACAAGTCCACACCCCTAAGCCCTTTGTCACATTCTTAAAAATCCTCAACAGCCTATAAATACCTTAGACAACTCACAGCTACATGCTCCCTTGTCCCCTCCTGGTATGAGCCAGGAGCTCTGTCCTCTCACTTTATCTCTAAATAAAAGCCTCTCTCTTGTTCTCCTACCTTGAGTGTTTGTGAAGTTTATTCTTCGACTCCACAAGCAAGAACCCTGGCATCACCACCAGGGTGACTTTGACTTTGTAGGCCACCAGAATCCCCAGGATCTCCTTATTCATTCCAGTTTGAAGACTGAAGGTGGTAGTATTCATTGTTGTGTGCTTGTGGGGCCAGGGGAGCAATTCATTCAGTCCCCTAGTCCCTTCTGTGCACTTTTTGTCTTCTCACAAGTCTCCCAGGCTCTAATCTCTCCTGCTCATTGGGACCACATTTCTGTTGCTAAAATCCAGTTTTACCATGTCATCCTTTGCTCCAGAGCCTACTTCTCTAAATATAAATACTCTGCTTGGCTTTCACGACCCTTAACAATCTGGCCCCACCCAGCCTCTCTAACCTTTTCTGCCTTAACTCCCTAACACCTGGAATATAACCTAAGCCAACCCATGCTCTCTCCATGTTCTGAACATGCCATGTGGATTTCCACCTTCTAGCCTTTGCCCATGATGTGCTCCCAGTCTGGAATGCTCTTTTCTTCTTCTGTTGCTATCCAGATCCTACACGTTCTTCAATACCTAGCTCATTCTATCTCCTCCAGGGAGCTCTCTCCAGCTATACTGGCTTCTTTTAACTTCTGTTGGATTTATAATCTGAACCACGTGTACAAACACTTAACTGTGAGATTACACTTGCATTCCTCTTTGTTCCCAGCTGGGTCATGAATTGACTGGAGGCAAAGACTGTCTAAAACTTCTCTGTATCCTCCCACATTGCTTAGCATAGGAATGAGCATGTAACAGATGCTCAATGAAAACCCACTGATTGCAAATAAGACACAGAGAGCTGTATGATTTGGGAATGTCTCTTCCTGGCCCTGGGATGCTGATCCTCTCTGTAAAATAATGCTTTTTGAATGATTCCTAATGATCTTTTACCAATAGCAGCTTATTGCTACATGATTGATAAGGCATGGGGAGAGGTGGGGGGAATGAACGCTAACCAGACAGTGGCAGATGGCTTTGGTGAAAGACCCATCTAACACTAGGCCAGCCTCCGAAGGCAGAGGAACAAATGAATTATTTGATAAAATTCTATTAGTTCCTGTCATATCATTATCCTTTTTGTCCTCCTTTTCCTCTATTTCTCATCTCCTCATTTCCCATCCTATTTCTGTCTTTGCTAGAAAGTAGCTACTGTAGAGATTGGATGATGTGATAGAATCCTTCCACCTTTGCCACTTATTAGCTTTGGAAACTTGGACAAGTTCCTTCATCTCTGAACTTCAGGGTTCTGAATTGTAAAATGGAAAAAGAACACATATCCTGTCTACTTTAATGGGATTCTTATGAAGATAACATAGTACACATGTAAGACCTTTGTGAGTTCTGAAATATTATGCAAATGTAACAATGTTTTCCTCACCACTTTTTCCTTTCTTGCTGCCTATGACCTAAGTCTGCCATTGATCCCACAGGCATTATTTAGCTTACTGTTGGCCCTCAGGTCTGGAGGCATATCTGAACACTGGACTAGTGACATTAAAAAAAATAGGTATGTGTTATCAAAGGTAAAACCCAGAACTGTATCTATAGCATGCAGAATGGGTGGGGGATAAAAAAATGGAAGTTGGGAGTTAACATTTGAACTTACATCATGCTGGAGGTCAGACTGGTAGCACCATACTTGAGTTTGCCACCCATTTCCAGGCTCAGTTTCTGGCAGTTGGCATCCAGGAGTGGGGTTATTGGAAGGCTCTTGGAGAAATTGGAGTTAGCAGCTATAGTCTCCCTTTGAAAGAAGAACAGAGCTTAGGCTAGGCTTGCCAACAATTGTACTTGCATCCTCAAGAGAGTCTTGCACAATTCTACAACCTACTGGAGTATCCAAAATTGCTGGCATGTCTGACTGTGGAGAGTGGGAACATGTACTCTGGTTGGAAATCCTTATGCTCCTGCCCTTTCTTGGGATTCTGAAGATCTTCTTGTGGATATACTCTCTCTAGGTCTCTTGGAAATCCCTCCCTTTCTCCATGTCAGCCCTCTCTTTGACCTTCCTCAGTCCTGGGATCTTATCCACTTCTTTCTTTCCCTAATCCCTTCCTGCACTTCCATTCCTCAGCCCTCTTTCTACCACCACACCCCTTGGTCTTCTGGCCCAGGCCCCAGTGAAAGCTCATGTGAACTCCTGAACTAACATGGTCTTGGTGTACTTGTCCAGTGAATATAGGACAACATTTGTGATCTGGCCATCTGAACAGCCAGGAAATCTGCATGACTATAATCAGTTAGTCATCCTCAAGACACCCACTCACTGCCTTCAGATATGACCTTATACATGGGCGCACTATGAATAATGCACTAGGACGTGCTCACTTGCAAAGATATGTATTTCGATAAGCCTGCATCAGAGGGAAGGTCTAGCTGAATGCAGACTGCTTAAGTGGAGTAGATTGTTGGCAAAAGACGTGTGCATTTGGGATCAGGTGCAAGGGGATGGGAAACGAAGCTCACCTGAAATCTTGATTTTTTTTTGATAACCTTGTTTGTTCAGTTGTTGATAGCATTGATGACAGAGATGGGTTTGCCATGGTAGTGAACCTGAAGCAAGAGAGTTCCATCACAAATTTGTGAGGGAATGCCCAGATCAAGACCTGGAGTTCCTATTTCCTTAGCACTGTTGTTACCTTGGCTTCATCCCTATCTACCCAGTAGGAAATTATTGAAGAAAGGGTTTCAGAGGGGCTGCAGGGTAGCAGGAAAAATGGGGGGTCACGAACCTCTTTGTCCTTCCAGGCTTGGAGTTGTAGAGGCTTAGCTGACAGAAGGAAGTAGTGAATGGTCTGGGTCCAGGGACTAGGGCCTGGCTCCAGGGGTGCAAATTGTATTTTCTGAACCACCGGCCACACAGAATCTCTGAGTAGAGGTAAAGGGGTTAGCCAGAACATCTCCTTTGGGACTCTGACCCTCCCCAAGAAAACCACATAGCCCAGTCCTTGCTTGGGAGGGGAGGGGGAGTGGAGGAAGGCCCCCCTCCAGGAACTCCTCTAGACCCTCAGTGTAGGTATCTAGGCCATGGGTCAGCAAACTGTGGTTCACTGGCCAGAACTGGCCTGCTGCCCATTTGTATGGCCTGGGAGCTCAGAATGGTTATTACATTTTTCAGTAGTTGAAAAAAAATCGAAAGACAATATTTCATGACATGTGGAAATGACATAAAATACAAATTTCAGTGCCTGTAGATTAACTTGTATTGGAACACAGCCATGCTCATTCATTTACCTACTATCTATGGCTGCTTTTGCACTGAAATGGCAGAGTTGAGTAGTTGCAACAGAAACTATATGGCTCACAAAGGGTAAATACTTATTTTTTGGCCATTTACAGGAAAGTTTGCTGACGATTGCTTTAGAGCAAAGAAGAGAAGTCAGGGAGGAATCTGAAGTGGGCATCTGAGTTGTTAGTGATGGTGATACAGGGATTAGAAGCAGGGCTGTTTCTGTCCTTCCTTGTCTGTTTACTGGTGCAGGTTAGATGCAGGGATTTTGGAGACTACCACACTACCTCTTGGGGATTTTCTCCTCCAGGTTTTCAGCACAGACACTCTTTAATTCAAAGTCAATCCCACAGGCCTGCAAAGGGACAGGAGCAAAGAGAGCTCATTTCCAACACTGCCCCTCCCTTCCTCATGGGTCTATAAGGAAATGCCAATCCCATCCCTTAGCTGTTTGTTTCTCTAGGCTTGTCCATTTGTCCCTCTGTTCCTCTCCCAGCACTGTCCATCTATCCCTCTTCCTAAACTGAGATCTCACCTTTTCTATATCTGGCTGCAGTGTCATTGAACAGGGCAAGTTGACAGCTATCTAGGGAATCAGCAAACAGAAGAAACAGAGACCAGAGACCCCTTTCCTCTATTCTGCTTCTATAGCTTTCCCTCTTATTTCCTCCAGAAATCTTGGTCAGGACTGGGGGGTCAGTACCTGCAAAGTAAAGGGGTAGACAATGTCCCCCAACTTGAGCAGCACTCACTCCTGTAGTACTGTGAGGAGCCCTTGGGGACTGGTGGGCTCAGCTGGGACCCCTTGTTGGACTTGTACATACAGATCTTTGCAGAACATCAGAAAAATCACATCAAAGTCATCATGGCCATAGCAAAAGGCACATGTCAACATGACAAAAACTTCAGGCAAAGGAGAAATAGGGTGATCTGTCAGGCCCAAGGGGGAAAGGAGGTCTTAAGTTGCTCATAGAAAGACATGAAGAGACGATATAATATGGTCAAAACAGTGTTGCCATAAAAAAAAAAGAATTAATACACTTAACTACAGTAAAAGTCAGAACTTCATTACAGTAAGGGTCTTTCTAAAGAATGAAACAAGCAAAAGTCTGGGAGAAAATATTGGCAGCACATATAGCAAACAAAAGTTTAGCATTTACAATATATAAAGAATTTGCGCAAAACAATAAATATAAAAATACCCAAATATAAAAATGTGTAAAGGCTCTTTGCAGAAGCACAAAATGGAATGGCCAATAAACAATGAAAATTTATGCCCAGTCTCATTAGTAATCAGATAAATGCAATTTAAAACCACAGTGAGACACTTTATACTTATTAGATTGTCAAAAATTTTCAAGTCTGATAATACTAAGTGTTGGTGAAGATATGGATCAATAGGAGCTCATTACACATTGCTGGTGGGAGCACACATTTGTACAACCATTTTGGAAAACTATCTAGTAAAACTGAATTTGCTCATATCTTATGGCCTAAGAGGAATTTAAGGGGACTTGTAGCCAAGCTCATAGTAAACTTCAGCAGAGATTGTCTGAATGAATGGATTTTGGACCATTAAATACCCACTGACTGGCTTTGATAATAAGAATAAGAGGTTTATTTATATGTGCAACCATTTTTTAGAATTCTCTCACCAACAGAGGACATTGTGAGGCTGTCTGAATAAAGCAAAATAACATGTCTGCAAATCTAAGTGCACTATGTCCTGCTTCAGTCCATAAAACTGAGAGGGTCCAGGACACATTTCTAACCACATAGTTTACAAAAATGAAAAGCAGAAATTGACAGTCAAATTTAAACAAATGCCTGAAAGAAACACTCAGTGGTTTGGGGCTCTCTCTTAAAGAATGACTGGGTCTATGGGCACTTACTTGATAGTATCGGTAAATGTAGTAACCATGTTTTTTTTTCATGTGAAACCTTCATAAGAGTGTATATCAATAATACCTTAATAAAAAAAAGAATTTAAGGGGACTCTTGCTTGTGTTTACAAGAAGACACATACGAGCATGTCTATTGCATCAATGTTTGTCATTATCAATTTGGAAATAATTTAAGTATTTATAAATGGGAGAATGGTTAACACAGTTGTACAAATAAGACTTGTACAAATCCCTCTAGTTCTCTGAGCCACAGTCATATTCATATAATAGAATACTAAACTGAGTTAAAATAAATGAACTAGAACTGCATGCATTTCCAGAGTTAACTCTCAAAAATTACTGAGTAAAAATAGCTAGTTGCGGAATGATATGCACAGCCTGCCCCCATGTATATAAAGTTTTTAAAAGCATGTAGAACAATACCAAAATTGCTCACAGATGTATAAATATGGAGTAGAAGTATAGGAACATCACGGGAATAATAAATACCAAATTCTGGGTTAGTTCTTAACTCGGGTGGAGGAGGGGAGAGGAGGAGGGAAGGTGGAAGGGGAATGGGACCAGGGAAGGACACATGGGAGACTTCAAATCATTTCCGTTTGTTTTTTTTAAATCTAGGTGGTGAGACAGGTATTCATTACATAATTCTCTAGGGTCAGAATATCTGGGCGCAAATAAGACTTGTACAATTCCCTCTAGTTCTCTGAGCCTCAGTTCTTTCACTGATCAGTAATAGGACTGCATTAAGAGCTCTATACATGTTATTTAGACCTCACAACAATCCTCTGAACTATTATCTTCTCTTTACAGGTAGAGGAAATGAGCTCAGAGCAGGTAAGTGACAGCCCAGGATTTCAACGCAGGCCTGCCTGACTCCAAAGCCCAGTCCCTTTACTCATAAGATGGTTGTGAAGAATTGTGAAGAACAAATCCCTTTGGAAATTGTAATTTTAGATGTGGATCATTATGGTCATGTTGTTCATGGGAATATTGGCAGAAATGGAACAGCTATAATTGAGCTCCTACTTTGCAGCCAGTACCTAAGATTAGGGGCAAATAGAAAGCTGCTTCAGTGCCCTAGTGGAGTATGGGGTGGGTACAGAGTAATACCTGTCTAAGGACAGAATGACAGAGACTGAGGGAAGAAAAGATGTAGAACAGAGGTGAAGAATCTTATTTCTATCAAGAACCCTAAGCCAAAGAAAAGAAAACTATGGGCAGACCACACTAATGGAAAGCAACTTATTTTCATATTTTTAAGACATCAAAATATCAAACTGCCAGATTATCTGCTTTTAATATTAAGAACAAGGAAAACGAATCATACTCAAAAGATACAACAAAGACTGAAAGTAACGATAATGGTGGTGTTTATAAGGACTAGGGCAATGGGCAGCCTCGTACACTACAGGAGGGATAGTTAATTGGTACAACTATTTTGGAGGGAAATTTGGCAGTGGAAAGCCTTAAAAATGTGTGAATTCCCTTTATCCATTCATCCCTTTCCTAGGCATTTTGTTTAAAGAAATAATTGGACAAGTAGGAAAAAAATATATATATACAACTATGCAGTTTACAAGGTTGTTTATAATAGCCAAAAAATGTCCAATTGATGTTTGCCTAAATACATTATGATACATCCATCCATACAACGTAATACTAGGCAACTTAAAAATTTATATATTTTTATATACTGACATAGATAAAAGTATCAGAAAATATTTATAGTATAGCCTTTGAAATACAAATATAAATATTCTTGCACAGAAAATATGAGTACACATGAACTAAAACATTATTAGTGAATATCTCTGGATGAGAGAATTACAGTCTCTCCATCTGTGCTTTCTAACCTTTTTTACAACAGAGACAAATTTAACAATTTTGAAAAGGTACAACAAATAAATTCACCTTGCTTTTCAATTATGGCCAGTTAAAATGGGAGAAGGGAGAGAGAAGGAAAAGGAAAAGGAAAACAGAGACAAAGGAAAGGAAAAGACAAGAGAAGGTGAGAAAGAGAGAAAAAGAGGTGGATGGGAAGAAGTGGGGGAGGGAGGAAATGAAAAAGATGAGGAGTAAGAAAAGATCAGGAGGGGCAAGGCAGATGGGTATCTAGTAGCTCCTGAGGCAAAGGTTTTAATCAGATGCATTTTCTGGGCACACCCCACTATTTGCAAGTGGGGAGAGCCTTCCCCCCACCAAGATCTTACTGACTCTCTAGCAGGTAAATAACTTGTTTTCATTTTTAAAAATTCAACATCTATTCCAAAGTTATTAATTTATATTTGTAGTTTTATATAAATAATAGATATTAATTTTGTGAAGATCTGAAAATACAAACTAAAAGATAAATTGAAACCCTGCCATCATACATCATAGTCCAGAGATGACTGCTGTTGACAATATGTTGTGTTTGTTTTCCAAGTTTGTTACTATAATTAAACATAAGGCCACTTTGGTATTAGGACTTCTCTCATTGCCTTTTTGAAATTAAATTTTTACTTTCAGAACACTGTAGATTCACATGCAGTTGTAATAAATGATACAGAGAGAGCCCAGATAGATTTTTGTTAAACAGCCCTTCATTCACACCACCACATATACTGCTCAACAACTAGCCTTTATCACTGAGTGGTATAACATAAAAGCATATTTTATATCAACAAATGCACCTCAATAGAAAAAACATATTAGAAAATATACAGATAAGATTGTTGTCATAATATTAAGAAAAAATACAAAATAGCTATGAAATAAAGTTAAGAAATATATACACTTTAAGTGAATAGTAATATAGGACTCTACTAAGGGGCATAAAGATTAGAATAAAAGTGAAAAAAATTTTATTCCTAGATCAACATGCAGTTATTAAAACTAAATTATTCTGAAGACTTTGTAGGAATGTGAAAACAGGATTTAGGTTTTTCAAATGGGGTAATTGAGAGTCTTAAGTAAGTTAGTTAATTTACTGGCTTTACCTCCAAATTTCCTCTGATATTTAAAATTGTCTGGACTGCTTATCCACACTGTTTAATCTGAGAGATTAAAGCTATTTTATTCTACACTATCTAATGGTTACATCTGAACCAGTACTCACCAATTTCTTCTGAGCCTTTTCAAGTCAAACTCAATTTTCAGTCTCATTGGATCACAGAGTAAGAATTAAAAGAAAAAAAAAGCAGTGAAAAACTATTTCAGTGCAATCTTGATGTCTGGTACTGTGGCTAGAGTAATGTCTCTTACTGTTAATTGGGAAAGTTATTGCTTTGTTTGCTTCTTTGTTTGAGATTTTATTTTTTTACAGAAAAGATAGGGGGTTTCCCTACACAAAAGGTGAGATGGAAAGACATACACAACAGGTTGCAAAATGGCAGCCTGATGGTCACATCCAGCCTATGGAAAAATACAGTTGTGTTTTTTTTTTTTTATCTTCCTTGGTCTTTAAAAATCTTTTATTTAGTTGGCAACACTTGAGAACTGGGAAATTTGAATGTATTTCTGGCACATTGAAACTTTCCATAGGCAGTCTAAGACCATGTTCAGATCAGCAGTGAAGCAGGGGCACCACCAACAAAAATGGAGAAAATTACAAAGTTCAGAAATAAATTATTTTAATTTCAGCACACAAGTAAATTTTGTGTAATTCTGAAAAATACAATTTTACTTATGTTTCAGAAATATATCTATTCTGAATATTCTGAATATTATTTGGGGAAGGGGCACCATAATCTTTGCAGACTCTGGGCCTATAAAGATCTTATTTTAAGCTTCATTTCCCATTCCTAATTTTGTTTTTTAGAAAAGAAACTTTTTGTGTTTTAATTTCAAATTTCTTATTAAAGTATCATTGATATACAACCTTACAAAGGTTTCACAAGAGCAACATTGTAGTTATGACATTTGCCCATATTATCAAGTCCCCCCAACCACCCCATTGCCGTCACTGCGCATCAGCATAGTAAGATGCTATAGAGTCACTACTTGTCTTCTCTGTGCTATACTACCTTCCCCATGATGCCCTAAATTATGTGTGCTTATCATAATGCCCCTTAAAACCCCTTAAAACCCTCCCTCCTCACCCACCCTTCTCAACCCCTTCACTTCAGTAATGGCTAGTCCCTTCTTGGAGTCTGTGAGTCTGCTGCTATTTTGTTCCTTCAGTTTTTGCTTTGTTGTTATATTCCACATATCAGGGAAATCATTTGGTACTTGTCTTTCTCTGCCTGGCTTATTTCACTGAGCATAATACCCTCTAGCTCCATCCATGTTGTTGCAAATGTCAGGATTTTTTTGCTCGTTATGGCTGAATAATATTCCATTGTGTATATGTACCACATCTTCTTTATACATTCATCTACTGATGGACACTTAGGTTGCTTGCATATCTTGGCTATTGTAAATAGTGCCGGCAATAAACATAGGGGTCCATATGTCTTTTTGAATCTGGAATCTTGTTTTCTTTGGGTAAATTCCTAGGAGTGGAATTCCTGGGTCAAGTGGTATTTCTATTTTTAGCTTTTGAGGAACCTCCATACTGCTTTTCAAAGTAGGTGAAATAATTTACATTCCCACAAGCAGTGTAGGAGGGTTCCCCTTTCTCCATATCCTCATCAACATTTGTTGTTGTTTGTCTTTTGGATATTGGCCATCTTGACTGGTGTGAGGTGGTATCTCGTGGTTTTAATTTGCATTTCTCTGATGATGTAGAGCATCTTTTCATGTGTTTGTTGGCCATCTGAATTTCTTCTTTGGAGAAGTGTCTGTTCAGATCCTCTGCCCCCTTTTTAATCTGGTTATTTCTTTTTGGGTGTTGAGGAGCGTGAGTTCTTTATATATTTTGGAAGTTAACCCCTTGTCAGATATGTAATTTACAAATATATTCTCCCATACTATAGGATGCCTTTTTGTTCTGCTGATGGTGTCCTTTGCTATACAGAAGCTTTTTAATTTGATGTAGTCCCATTTGTTCATTTTTGCTTTTGTTTCCCTTGCCCGAGGAGTTGTGTTCAGGAAAAAGATGCTCATGTTTATATTCAAGATAATTTTTACTATGCTTTCTTCTAAGAGTTTTATGGTTTCATAACTTACATTCAGGTCTTTGATCCATTTTGAGTTTACTTTTGTGCATGGACTTAGACAATAATCTGGTTTCATTCTCTTGCATGTAGCTGCCCAGTTTTGCCAACACTGGTTGTTGAAGAGGCTGTCATTTCTCCATTGTATATTCATGGCTCATTTATTGTATGTTAACTCACTTTACATGTCTGGGTTTATATCAGGGCTCTTTATTCTGTTTTGATTACTGTGGCTTTGTAGTAAAGCTTGAAGTTGTGGAGCATAATCTCCCCAACTTTATTCTTCCTTCTCAGGATTGCTTTGACTATTTGGAGTCTTTCGTGGTTCCATCTGAATTTTAGAACCATTTGCTCTAGTTCATTTAAGAATGCTGTTGGAATTTTACTAGCGATTGCATTGAATCTGTAGATTGCTTTGGGCAGTATGGACATTTTGACAATACTAATTCTTCCTATCCATGAGAATGGGATGTATTTTCATTTATTGGTGTCTTCTTTAATTTCTCTCATGAGTGTCTTGTAGTTTTTGCAGTATTAGCCTTTCACCTGCTTGGTTAGGTTTATGCCTAGGTATTTTATTCTTCTGATGCAATTGTCAATGGAATTGTTTTCCTGATTTCTCTTTCTGCTAGTTAATCATTAGTATATAGGCATGCTGCAAATTTCTGTGCATTTTTTATCCTGCAACTTTGCTGAATTCAGTTCTAAGTTCTCACAGGTTTGGGGCAGATTCTTTAGGGTTTTATATGTACAGTATCATGTCATCTGCAGACGGTGACTATTTAACTTCTTCCTTACCAGTATGGATGCCTTTTCTTTCTTTGTGTTGTCTGATTGCCATGGCTAGGACCTCCAGATCTATGCTGAATAAAAGTGGGGAGTGTGGGCATCTTTGTCTTGTTTCCAATATTAAAGGAAAAGCTTTTAGCTTTTTGGTGTTAAGTTTGATGTTGCTGTGGGTTTGTCATATATGAGCTTGCCCTCTATACCCATTTTATTGAGAGTTTTACCATGAATTGATGTTGAATTTTGTCAAATGTTTTTCAGCATCCACTGAGATGATCATGTGATTTTTGTCCTTCTTTTTGTTGATGTGGTGGATGATGCTGATGGATTTTCTAATATTGTACCATCCTTGCATCCCTGGAATAAATCCTACTTGATCATGATGGATGATCTTTTTTATGTATTTTTGAATTTGGTTTGCTAATATTTTGTTGAATATTTTTGCATCTATGTTTTTCAGGGATATTAGTCTGTAATTTTCTTTTTTTTAATGGTGTCTTTGCCTGGTTTTGGTATTAGAGTGCTGTTGGTGCAGAGAGGCCCAGAGGCAGAGAAAAGCTTGCTGCATGCAGACTTGTCTGAGGTGAACGAGGATTCTAGTGACTGACCTGCCACTCTGGAAATAAAGTTGGGTGTAAATGCTTTTAACCCCTAAACATTCCACTGTCAGTTTTTTCCAGTCTCACTGAATCCATAGTGAACTTGTCTTGGGCTGAAACCCATTGACAAGACAATCACCCTCTGCAGATTTTCCCATCCTTATCCCCATCCATGTCCCCAGGCACTAGGCTATGGAGTAGGGACCCTTAGAGAGGGAGATGTCTCTCTAGTACTTCTCTTTGATGTATATTAGGTCTGGTTTGATGGCTGAGCTTTGGGGAGCTTCTAGAGGTCTTTCACAGGGTCTCTCACCCTGAGTACCTGCCAGCTGTCTCAGGAAAGGTGCCCCTCAAATGCTCAATGATATATTAGTGGGGAGTGGTGCTAAGGGCAAGGGATATGGGACCTAGTAGGGGCTAGAAAAAGAGGACTCTGGACTATTACCTGGGGAGTGAGATGAAACTCACATCCATCTCCAGCCCTGGTATGTTTGCCTCCCGAGCCCCTTATCCACAAGGTCCTCTGAGTGTTTGGATTGGTGAGGGTCGGGGTAGAAGAATAGGGTTCTGGGAAGGGGGCATGAAATGCTGCTTTATAAATAGCTCAGGTGCTAAGAGTTTGGAAAGCAGATTAGTGGCTGAAAGATTAGCAAGCTGTCACTGCTGGTACACGGTGGGGGTAGAGGTTTGATTCTGATAGTTTTAAAGTTAGAGAATCTTGAGAAGGGGAAATACAAGGTTTTGGCTTTGTGAGGTTTTGAATCTCAGGACTAGGATCAAAGGGGAGTCATCAACACTAAAGGAAACACTAAAGGTAAGGGGCAGAAATAGGAGGGCTCAAAGTATAGGCCTTTGTGATTCTGAAAGGAGAGCCTTGCATCACACTCCAATCTTTCTATCTGTTGATCAGGTATTGCAGACCATGAAAAAGCCAAGAATACGGGAAAGAGTACTCCTTCCCCAGCCCCCAGCATGTGAGAGTTGGGACTCGTGAATTTGACACATTTAGAAAGCTGACACGTTCAGGAAGTTGACACGTGATTATCCCAGCTTATATGCACAGCAGGAGTCAATCTCCTGTAAATTGAGGGTGGGTTTGGAGTATGGGATGCTCAGTGTATTGTACTGTGTGTAAACATGTCTGTGAGCCTTGAATTTCTTTTCTTGTTGGGGAAGAAGGTAGCAAGGAATTCTTGGCTCCAGGGCAGGTTCTCCTAGCAGGAAGTTGCCTGTAGTGGGAATAATTAACATCTGTATCAATCCCACCTGGAGTAAACTCTCCCACACACCCCGCCAGCTCTTGACTGTCTTCAATTCCTAAACTAAGTCCATGCTATAGGCTCTAATCTGATTCCCTGGTGTCATATAACTGCTATGATGAGAGATGTTTTTTCTTACTACACTGATGGACAGTGACTGCAATGGGGTATGCGAGGGGGGGACTTGATAATCTGGGTGAATGTAGCAACCACATTGTTTTTCTTTTGAAACCTTCATAGGAATGTATATCAATTATACTTTAATAAAAAGAAAAAAATAATAAAGAGCATACAAAAAAAAGTAGAGATGTTTTTATCTTGCAGCTGTCAGGATTTGCACAATGACAGACAGCAAGAAAAGTAATGGCTGTCCTTCCTATAGGGCCCTGGGCCAGGCTTCATGGACATGGAGAATGTAGAGCCAGAATCTCCAAGCTCTGGGGAGACAAGACCCTATCCCCTCACCTCCCCACAAAGCTGGCTGGTGTTTAGTATTTTTCATCTGCCTTCCTCAGAGGATGGCTGTGGCTCTGGCTCAGATGACTGGGCCTTCCCTGCCTCCTGCTCCCTAATGTGCGTACTGGACAGCTGTCCTGCATTCCCTTTGCACAACTAACTGTCAGCCTTTGCATTCCTTGCTAGTATGTAGCGCTGGAGGGTTTCAGCTCTGGGCAAGTTCACTCTGGTTCAGTGAGACTGAATAACTACAACGGAACATTGGGTTGAAAGGTCTTATACCAAGTTTTTTCTCATAGTGGCAGGCTGAGCGCTAGAATCCCTTCCACATCTGTGGATCCACATCCACAAGCAGCAAGTCCACCATTTACGATCCATCCCCACCTCCACACACAAGTGCCTAGCAGTCATTCTTTTATACAGTAGGGGATCATTGCCAACACATGTGTAAGCATGTGCTTGTGCAGTAGGCCAAGTATCACACCATTGCATGTGAGCAGTGGGCAAGTAGGTTAGGGCCAGGTGAGCATTCTGGACATAGAAACTTCCATTTTCCTCACACTCCACCCCTCCAGGATTCTTGCCTCAAAATCTACATGCCCTTAATCTTCTGTAATGGTGCCTGTTTGAGAAAGTGGAAGCATTGTGACCAGATTCCACAACATCAATAGAGGATAACAACAACATATAGATAATAACAAAGATTGTGATGATGATATTCGTCCTCAAGCCTAAGGAGATTGATGCCACCAGGTAGTCATTCCAGCCATATTTAAACCAATTCCACTCAGATGAGTTCATGCATGATTCTCACTTTCTGCAGGAGACCAGTAGCAGAACTGGTAGGTAGCTCCATACACACCCAGCAAGCAGTAGTTTTTGCTAGGGTGTGTGCCCAACCCACAAACACATTAGAGGAGATTAACATGAAGGGCGATAAGACACATGTTTTAATAAAATCAACATAGGCAAATCTTGTCCATCAGGTAGGATGCATGCAAGAGAGTGGTGCTGTAATAGGACCATGGCATGAAGGGAGTCCCTTCCAGATCTAGTATACCAAACCTTTACCCCTCTCTCTGTGGAGTTACTGAAGTCTATATATATAGCGCTACTGGAGGTGCATGCACTGGCCGTAAAGATAAAACAAAACCCCCTCTAAGATGCTTCTACCTTCCAGCCATTTAGGGTGCACTATTGTGATCTTTGGGGACCACTCTTCCATTGCTCCAGGAATACACAGGAGACCAGCTTCCAGACCTTGTCCCTAAGGTGCCAGGAAGGCAAGCCATCTGTGGTCCATGTGTCAAAACGTCCAAGGCCATGTCCACTGAATGGAGTCTTCGGGGTTATTGTAGTTGGTGTTGGTGGCAAAATATTATTCTGGTGGCCAAACCCCAGCTTCAACTATTCTTAGTTTGTATCTGTAGTTGTATAGGGGAGGTAGCAATGTGTGCTAGCATGTCTATGGGGCTCAATGCTCACCTCCAGGTGCTTCTCATTTAAGCACCATAGCACTGTCCCTAAGTGGACTGACCATCCTCATAGTCTATTAGTATCTGATTTCAGGCCACATCTTAACAAACCATTGTACCTCTTAATCATGCCTGTCCCAGTAGGATTATATGATATTTGAAACTTCCACTTTATCCCTAACTATTGCACCCATTCTTATGGAGCATGTCCAGTAAAGTGGGAGCCTTGATCACTTTCAATTACCTGTGGTTGGCCATAGGCTGCAAAGAGACACTCTAGCCCTCTTTTGGTCATTTGTTGGTCTGTTGGTCTGCATAACACATAGGAAAAGCAACCAGAAGTCCAGTAGCTGTGTTCACACAAGTCATGACATGTTGGTACCCATCTGACACAAACAGAGGCCTAATATAGTCTATCTGATACCTGACAAGAGGTATTGGCCCCTTAGCTATAACCCAAGGTTGTTGTGGGACTTGGTGTAACTCCCTTTTAGAGCATACAATGCACTCCTGTGGGGCTATGCTGACTTCTTCAAAGGTCAAAGGCAGGTGCCAAAGATGGCCTACAGTCCACATTGTCTTCTGCCCTGCATGCAACAAATGTTGATGTAACCATTGGGCCACATCAGAGGCAGGCTTTCATTCTAGCCAACATTCTTGGGCCAATTCATCTGCTTCATCATTTCCTGGGGATGCCAATGGCAAATTACCTATCACATGACATACTGTAACTGTTTTAGTCTGTCCAAAAGCCCATAAGTCTTGCCACAACTCTTGCCCCCAAAGGGGCTGTTCACCAACCAACCAGCTGGCATGGTACCATTTCAGTAGCCACAGAGTCAAGCCTCGATAGACAGCCCAGCTGTCAGTGCAGACAACTATGAGGGCTCCTGAGTGATCATGAGCCATACCACCTGCAACTCTGCCCATTGACAGCTCTTCCCCTCACCATCTTCCATTCATATTGTCTCAGTTTTAGGATGGAAAGCTACAGCCCTCCATCTCAATGGCTGCCCAAGGCTGGAGCCACCTGTATTCCATGCATCTTCAGATGTAGGGGTTCTTCCCTCCTGATAAGGGCTCTCTGCTACTAGTGGCTCTAAGGCATGTTCTTCCTGCCTTTCACTGGTATATGTCACTGGCCTTAGTAAGTGTTGCAGTTCTCCAATCAATGCACTAGTAGAGAAGGTGCTACACTGCTGTAGGTATGCACCTCACTTGGCCAGTATAGGAATCTGTGCCACACCACTCCATGGTTTTTGGGTCCAATATTGTACTTATCACACAGTGGGATACATAGTTATTACCTTTACTGGGGCTGTTCTGGTGATGGGCTGCACAGCCAGCAAGGCACGGTACATGGCAACCAACTGTTTCTCTGTTAGGTGTACCATACTACTTCTGCTCCTTTCCAGAGTTGTGACCATAATCCAGTAGGGTGGCAAGTTCATTCCAGCTGCTGCCAGAGACCCCAGCCATAATGGTCTTCAGTCACATGAACATCCAGCTCACAGGGCCTTGATGGCTCTATCACACGCAAGGCCTGTATGGCCTTGACAGCCCATTTTGCAGTGGCAAAGGCACGTGTCTCATCCCAGTCTCACCTGATGCCTTTTTTACCAAATAGTATGAGGGCTTCATAATTTGTGTTAAGTGCCCAAAAGACACAAGAGCTCATGCAATACTGCCACAGTGGTAGGGGTAGGGAAAGCCTGGACCCTATCTAATACTAGTTCTGGGATAACTTTAGTTTTACCCTGTCAGGCAACCCCCAAGAACTTTACAGATAAACCAGGTCCCTGAAACTTAGTGCTGTTCACAGCCCATCCTTTCTCCTATAGATGTTGCAGCAGTCTAGGTGCTGTACCTTCTAGGTCTGGTAGAGAATAAGGCATGAGCATGATATCACTAATATAATGGTACAGCTGCATAGTTGGCAGTTTCATGTTGCCAAGTCCTGGGATAGAAGTTCATGACAGATGGTGGGACTGTGGAGGTATCCCTGTGGAAGGACAGTGAAAGTCCACTGCCATCCTGCCCACATAAAGGCAAACTTTCCTGTGATATACCAATGAAAAAAAGATATTAGCAAGAACCACAACATAATGATACATTATGGTTGCAATACATTGATACATTGCAATACAATGATACATTAAGGGTTGCAATAGAGGGGATGGCAGCATACAGAGGGAGAATGACTTTATTCAGTTCTCTGTAATTCTCTGTCATACTCCAGGAGCCATACAGCTATTTTACTGGCCACACCAAGGAATTAAAAGGGCTGTGGGTGGGTTTTATAATACCCATCCTCTCTAGTTCCTGGAGGGTTTCTCCAATTTTATGCCCTCCAGGAAATTTATATTGCTTAGTATTAGTCATCTGCTGATGCACAGGCAAAGCTATGGGTGGGTGTTTTAGCATGTCCCCTCAGAACTGCCTTCACCACACATATATTCAGTCTGATCTCAACTGCAGTGGACAGCACCCATAGGCCCTGCAGGATATCTATCCCCAAAATATATTCAGGGATGGGAGTGATATACACAATATACTCCTCTGGGAATAGATGCCCTATTCCCAATGGGATTTGGGCTTGTTTCACTCCGATAGCCTTATCCCCATATCCATCTGGAACAGCATGGTTACCATGAAACCACACAGGGTTGCCATAAATCAGCCAGCTTTCAGCTCCTGTATCTACCAGAGCCAGGACATGTACATTTGGTGATGACCAATTAATTGATATTTCAACATGTGGCCTCCAGTCCCCACCTGGTCCCTCAGGCAGGTACCTTGACCCTCCCCTCAGTCAAACCATAACATCCAATCAGCTTCCTGTGAGGGTACAGGTGAGGTCAGCTATCTCTACAGCAGGAAGTCTTTCAGGTGTACAGGCTGGACTTGTGGCTTTGTCTTCAGCTTCCATTTCTTGATCTTCACCTTAGCCAATGACCAAAACTGCTGCTGTGGCTTCAGTTGTTACCACAGCTCTAGTAAGATTTTATTTGACTTCCCATCCAATTTCTCTTTACCTGCTCCTGCCTTTATCAGATCAACACACATCTGGGTCCCCACTACCTTCACAGGGCCCTCTAAGCCCTTCCTCTCAGTAGTGAACTGCACTCCCTTCCAGCCCCACATCAATTCAGCCTCCCACATATCTGCTACAGTACAGGTAACTGCAATTATGGGCTGCCTTAAGCGAGGGGCAATAATGGCCACTAAGGGCCCAAAGAGGGACAAGGAAGCCATTTGCAGCACCATATCCCTCATCCCCATAGTAAACAGCTACTTGTCAGGGTCATGATTTCCTGGGTCACAAATGGCATTTTTCTTGCCTAACTCCTGTAACACCTATTGGAGCTGGGCATACATCTGCCTTCCAGCAGGGGAAGATGGTAACTCACCCTGATTGGGCCATGCAGGGTGAAGGGCAGCCATCACACACTCAGTAAATGAATGGTTACCTGGGGTCTGCTGTGCATGTGCAGTTGCTGCCACAAGGCAGGATAAGTTGTCAGGAAAGCCAGTTTTCACATCCCTGATCCAGACAGGAGGATACTATCTACCCCCACATCCCAAAGGAACAGGAGCCAAGCTGATATTGACTCGAAGAGTTTCTCCTGAAACCAGGAGCCCAAATCCACCACTCTGCCTAGGCAGAACATAGAGTGCTCCACAACCTGGGGAGGGGCTGAACCTCCCCTGGAGGAACCATGGTTGCTGAGTCTTAATTTTCTTGACTGCAACTGGGTGAATTTCAGTAGAGAAGGTGTTAGTGCCTCTGGCACAAACTTCATCTCCTCGTCCTTCTCCGAAGTATCCTCCACCACTTCAGGAGCTGATGGCAGATTTCTCACTACTCCACAGAGTGCCTCCACTACTACAACCTTTATCTTCTCTGCAGCACCTTGCAGTGACACTATCTCAATCTACAACCAACCTCTTACTCCTCCACAGTACCTCACAGCTGGCATTCTCGTCCTGCCTCTTCTTGTGCTTCTTTCAGGAGTACATCCTTCTCTTTCAATGCCTTTACCTTTTCCACAGTGCCTTTCAGCAATGCCATCTCAATCTTCAAAAATCTTTTACCTCCTCCACAGCACCTTGCAGCTCACGTTCTTCTGCTGCCTCTTCTCATGCTTCTCACAGGAGTATTCCCTTCTCATTTATAGCCTTTCTTTTAACTGTGAGAAATAGGCAACCTATGGCTCCTGCCACCATGTGGGTACTCTGTTTCTCAAGGGATTTCCCTATTTTGTGGAGGGCCTCCACCACTGCCTCAGGCATCACCTCCATTTGTTCCCAGTCCTGGGGAGGGGCCCACCTCTCTAGAAGGAAAGCCACCTCAGACCACATGCCCAATGGGGGACACCCAGACATCTCTTCACCCATAGGGGCATCCTGCAGTATTTCCTCACCCATGGGGCATTCTGCTGAAGTACCCATTCCATGAGGGCAGCTTATTCCATTTCTTTTGGTCTGCAGTAAATCCTGCCTACCATGCTAAATGTAGTGCCAGAGGGGTTCATCTCTGGGAAAGTTCACTCTGGATTTGGTGAGACTGAATAATGACAATAGAACATTGGGGATAAAAGGTTTTATAACAAGCTTTATTCTCACAGTGGCAAATTGAACGCTAAACTCCCATCCGTATCTGTGGATCCACTTCTACACACAGCAAGTCTGCCATTCACAATCTACCTCCACCTCTGCACATAGGTGCCTAGCAGTCACTCTTTTATACAATAATGACTCAATGCCAACATGTATGTAAACATGCACATGCGCAATAGGCCAAGTATTTGCATGTACAAAATACATCATTGCATGTGCACAGTGGGCAAGTAAATTAGGGTCAGGTGAGCATCCTGGCCATGGGAACTTCCCTTTTTCCTACACAGATTATACCACGGAGCTTTTTCTTTTAGGTGCTTTAACTCCTCGGAGATTTTCTTCTAGAGCTCGAAATAGAAGCCCAGACTCTGCAGGAACCATAGTGGGATCAAAACTAATGTTGGGCATACAGAGTCATATACTTGCCAAGGTTAGTGTCTGGGGGGAGGTGAAAAGTCAAAATGCATGTACTTTTGCACCAGCCTTCAGCTTATTTTTGTCTTTAGACTCACACTTAAGGCTTACTGACTCTTTCAACCCAGGTCCATGGGCCTCCCAGCAGGATGAAAGTAGATCTGGTAGGTCTTTAACTCATTATTATGACTGAACTTAAATCATTATATCTTTTCCAGGAGTATGTACATTTTTTGACTGAGGTATTTTACTTATGTACAGACAATAAGATGCACAAGTCTTAACTGCACAGTAAAAACTTGAATTTTTACTTACTGTAGTAGACTGAATACTGCCTCCCAAATATATCATGTCCTAAACTTTGGAACCTATGAATGTTAACTTTTATGGCCAAAGGGATTTTGCAGATGTGATTAAGTTAAGGATGTTGAGATGGGAAGATTATTCTGGTATTTGAGTGGACCCTAGATGTGATCACTAGTCTCTGTAAGAGGAAAGCAGAGGGAGATAGGGGGAGATTTGACTACAGAAACAGAAGACAATGTGAGGACAGCAACAACCATCTTGTGACCATGCAAGTTGCCAAACAGCATCCTAAGGTTGCAGATCAGAAAGATGAAAATAATCAGGACTTTTTATGACATTGTTGAAGTGTTGGATCAGCCAATCCAAAGTGCTTACTCCTAGACTTAGATGCAAGGTAATAAATTTCCTTATTTTAAAGTCAGCCACATTGGAATTTTCTGTTATTGCAACTGAAAGCATACTAGTGGAATTAAGTGGGGTCTGGATGACAGCATTGATTCAGTGAGGGAAGAAGGAGAGGGGAAACAGACATCCCATGCTGGAGATAAAGAACAGACATTTAGGAAAACTCAAGGGGCACAGTACAGAAAAACACCTGGTTGAGGCTAACTTGGGTACAATTATAGGGAGCCAGTTGCTTTTCCATGATTTTATTAGTAAGTTTGGATTATCCAGGACTTCTGCTCCTTTTTCATAAAGGTTGAGTGACTGTCTTTTCTACTCCACATGGCACCCATTCTTATCAGGCCACCTCATTTTTTCACTTCATAAACAAAGCCCAGGCAACTGGGGTGAACTTCCCAATTTCCAACAGCCTCCACATTCACCTGTATTTTAATTCCTAATGATGAAGATGGTGACTTCCAGATGTTCTGCATTACAGGCATTGCCTCATTTTCTCCTCACAAGACAGGCTCTAGTACTCTCATTCTACATTGGAGGAAATGCAGTTCAGGAAGACTCACCCACAGTCATGTAGCTAGTAGGGGATGGAACCAGTTAAACTCTAAGTCTGTCTGACTCCAAAGCCTGTGTTTTCTTTACTATTTCACTTTCCTTCCCTCCCTCAAATATTTCCTTCCCTACCCCATTCCTTTGTCCCTCCTTTTTCCCTCCCCCTCCCTCCAGTTCACAAAAAGCAGTTAGAAACCATGCCTTCCCCCCCTTTTTCTTCTTTAGGCTTCAAGGAAACAGCAGACATTTCAGAGAAACTGTCATCAAGACATTTATGAGAATTAGATGTGATGGTCCAAGAGGGAGAAGACTGGAAATACTGGAACAGCAGGAGAATGAACAGAAACCAGCTGTAACAGTATCCATACATCTTAATTATCTATGTCAGGGGAAATAAGATCATAAACTTTGCCTGACATGCTATATTCTGGATCTGTCCTACAGCACACAATATATATAGGGCCTAGACTATAGATAGAGCAGTCATTCAATTCAACAAAGTATAACTGAGTCATTCATCCATTCGATAGACATTTATTGAACATTTTATATGTGTGAGGCGTCTGTTTTCTTAACTGAATTGGAAGGCATTTTTTGGGCAATAAGATGCATAATTTGGGAAGAAAATACCTGGAAGTCATATCTTTACTTGAAGGCTGTGAGAAAGACAGAGGTAAAACCAGGTGTTTGTCCTCCAGAAGCTCTGGGTCTGCTGTGGAGTTGGGAGGATGGGAGGAGAAGGACAAAAACACAGTGAGTGGAATTCTAGGCAGTTTGTGGTATGTGTCACAATATTAGTGAAAATTAAGTGTGATAAGAGCTTGAGAGAGAGAAAAATTTTGATTCGAGAGAGATTTGTATGCTAGAGGCTCATTGGTCATTATAATTATTCATAACTTCTAAGTAAATCATAAGTGGTTGTTGAGAGAGAGAAACAGCAGAGTGGGGGCAGAGTGGGAGGAGGGAAGAGGGGAAGGAAGAGGAGAGGAATAGAGGAGCCAAGGCTCTAGGAGTAAGTCCTGGGAAGGGTCTCATTTTGGGAAAGGAGGACAAAAAAGAGCCAGGGAAGGAGTCAGAAGGAACATGCAGAGAAATAGCTGAATCTGAGTAATGCAAAGTCACAGAACCAAAAGTGAGGAAGAGTTTCACAGGAGAGAGCTAGTCTGTTCTGCAGCATTTCATAAGGCACAGGTCATTCCTTTTGGCCCTGGATACATTAGCAGAAACTAGCTTCTGGTTAGAAAATGTTGGGAAAGGTATTTTCCTGAAGTAGCAGTGGTGTTTGGAGGTAGTGGTGGCTGCTGCTGTGGTGCCCAGCAGAGCTAAGAAGCCAGTTTGAGGCAATAGGAGCAGGACACTGTGTAGGGCTAGGGCTTCTCTAGTAGTGGACAGTGGGGTGTCTCCTTGGGTGTGTACCAAGTCTCAAGTCATGCTTGTCCCTCACTGAAGAGGCCAGCTTCATCCCTGGGGGCAAAGAGATAATACAAAATACCTTATATATTAGCAGCATTTTATGGTTTACAAAGTGTTCTCATACCTATTAGCCAACCCTAAAGCTTGGTACTTTTATCACCATTGCACTGGTGAGGAAACTAAATTACAAAGAGGTGTCTAGGGTCACACAACAAATATGTGGGAGAACAGGATTGGAATTCAAGTCTTTCTGGCTCCAAACGCCTGGGCCTTTTATGTGATACCACAGCAGTCAGCTCTCCAGGACTCAGACTATGACTGCTTTCTCCATGTCCACCTTTTATCTACCCCCCTGCCCTGCCACAAGAAAAGGATCTCTAGGTTCTCCCCACCCAGGTTTCTGGGTCTTCCAGGGGATTTAGGTTCTAGATTCTAGAAACTTCCTCACAGACCTGCCTCCTCCTCTCATTCTCAGGATCTAGCTGGGCAATATTCTCATAGCCTGAAAATCAAGCTCAGAGTCTCCAATGTTTCCCAGCTCCCTTCAGATTAGATTCTTCTCCAGTCTGCTTCCCCTCCCCAAGAGCACTACTCACTCACAGTTCTCCAGGCCCACCCTTCTTTAGGCACCAAGGATACAACAAACATTGCAGAGAAACTGTCATTGAGACATTTACAAACATTAGATGTTAGAGGCCTACTTACCTAAGATCTCCATTATTGTGGAGTCTTAGGCCTTTCTACATACTACCCCTCATCTCTCTCTATCACCCCAGGAGCTCCAGGCCCAGAGCTGACAATTTAGCATTCTTTGGCACTTGGCTCTCAAATGTCTAGGCTTGGTCTCTATACTTTGTCTGCTGTATTTGGACAAGGGTCTCCTGGAATGATACAGAGAGATGAAGGGTAGGGTATAGGAAGGGGGGGCGTCTTTAAGGGAAGCATGTTGGCTAGCATCCTTGGGGAAGAGTGAACTACCTCCTGGCCACCTTCTCTTACATGTGTAATAGGCATCTCAAAATTGACAGGCTGAAAAATGAACTCCTAATCTTTCCCCAAGCCTGCTCCTCCAGAAATCTTCCCCATCTCTGTCAACAGTAACTGCATTCTTCTGGTTGCTCAGGCCAGAAACTGCAGACTCATTCTTGACTCCTCTAGGTCACACCTCACATCGGTAAATTTTGGTGTCTTTAAAAACATGGCCAGGATCTGACCACTTCTCACCACCTCCATCACCCTGGTGCAAGCTACCATCATCTCTAGTGGGTATGGCTCTGAACTGGTTTTACTCCTGTGCCCTCAGCCCTCAGCCACTATGTCAACATAGTACCAGCTGGATACCCTAAAATGTAAGTCAGATTTTGACACTTGCATCTTCTAAACCCTGGATGGCTTTCCATTCACTGAAAGTAGAAGCCAAGGAGTCCCCACAATGGCTTTGAAGGATGTTCATGATCTGGTCCCTGCCAAACTCTCTGACCTCATCTCTACATTTCCTCTTCTTCACAACCACCTGGTCTTTATTCAAAAGTCACCCTAATATTAAAAACAGCAATCCTCTCTAGTCCCCTGGTCCTTCCTTTTCTATTCCCCTTACCTCCTTCATTTTTCTCTATAACAGTGACCACAATCTATGTATTTTACTTGTTAATAATTCTTTTAGGGACATGCTTTACTCAGGTATACTTATATTACAAAAGTAACACATCAAGCTATTATTTTTATTGCGCTCATATATACTTCTTATTGTTAATTTATTTAAATTTTTTTCTTTTTAAACTATAGTTGACATATAATATTCTATTTCAGGTGTACAACATCGTGATTTAATAATTACATACATTAGGAAATGCTCACCATGGTAAGTGTAGTCACCATCTTTTACTGTACAAAGTTATTACAATATTATTGACTATATTCCCTATCTTTTATTTTTCCTCCCACTAGTATGCAGCTTCCTTAGAAAGTAGGAATTTTTGTCTCTTTTGGTCACTATGAGGGAACTCCCAGTCTCTAGAACTGGACCAAGTGCATAGTAGGTTTTCAGTAAGTATTTGCTTACCCTTTTCTGGATTATGGCCAGTGATTTAGAGAATCAACTAAGCACAGCAATGAAGTACATGGATATTGGAGCCTGGTTCAAAGGCAGACCTGCCTGGGTTCAAATCTTGACTCTACCACTAATTAGCACAATACTTAAACTCTCTGTGCCTTAGTTTTCTCATTAGCAGAGTAGGGATGATCATAGTGCCTACTTCACAGAGAGTCAGTGGGACCATTAATAAGTATAAAGCACTTAGAACAGTGCCTTGCACATATTAAGCATGCTATAAGCAGTTAGAATTTATATGCATATGGAGTTAAGATTTTTATCAGTAGATTAGATGTTCTAAAATCCTCAGTGTGTTGTCTTTCACTTGCCCATGTTAGCATTCCTTCATCTCCCATGTTTCTGCTCCCTCACACAGATTTGTCTGATCTTCCTGTTGTTTTAGTTTTCTCCTGTGGCCTGGCTCTTCATCTGTAACTAGACATTTCCTTGTGTACTCTTACCTGCATCATTCAAAAGCTGTTAAATAGTAATCTCACTGGGCCCCAGTTTTCCACTCTGAACAGTGAATGAGTTGGACTACGTAATCTCAATGGGCCTTTCTAGCTCTGACAATCTTCCTGGACAGGAGGGACAGGCCCCACTCCCAACCCCGTCCCCTTGGATATGCCCTCTGGATGCCAAAGGGAAGGGTGACAGAGTGTGCTGGGCTCAGCTTCAAGGGGACCAGGTAGGAGATGTGCCAAGTTTCTTGGGTAAGGGTGCTATGGGGTCCTTGGGCTGGACCAGGTTGGGGGAAGACATCAGAGATAACTGATGGAGAGACACTGTGACCAGGGTGAGAGGAGAGGTGAAGTCACCTCTCTGCAGGCGATGTGCTTGCCACAGGGACATAGCTGCTGTGATGAGCTAGGAGACAGTTTGGGTCTGGGCATCTTCCCACGAGGGATAGACCTGGCAGGACTCTGCCTGCTTCAGCTGGCTAAGCTCTGAAGGACAGAGTCAGAGGCAAAGTGAGAATGACTCAAACCCACCACCTGCCTTCCTGAGCCCTGGCACTGCCTGCTGCCTGCTGTGTCCTTGACTGGGCCAAGGAGGCTTGGCCAGGGGCCAGGCTGGCCTGCACTGTGCCCAAATACACTCCTCGCAGGTCCCCCAAATGTTTCAACTATTGCCCTCTCCATTTTCCGCTTTGCTCCCACAGGTCAGGGCTGCGGAGCCAGGGAAATCTAGCCACCCTCACTCCTGCCCTTTCCACCTCTAGGGGGACCATAGCCAGTGCAGAATTCTCACTTCCTACAACCCTAGGCCCCAGCCCAGATCCTGGCGACAGTGAGGTGAAGCTGAACTGCTGGTTTGACAAGGAGTTCAAGTTCATTCTGCTGCCTGTGAGCTACACATTTGTCTTTGTGCTGGGCCTAGGCCTCAATGCCCTGACCCTCTGGCTCTTCCTGTTTCGCATCCAACCCTGGGATGCAAAGACCACCTACATGTTCCACTTGGTCTTATCAGACACTTTGTATGTGCTGTCACTACTCACCCTCATCTACTATTATGCACCCCACAAACACTGGCCCTTTGGCACTGGGCTCTGCAAATTCATTCGCTTTCTCTTCTACTGGAACCTCTACTGCAGCGTCCTTTTCCTCACTTGCATCAGTGAGCACCACTACCTGGGCATCTGCCACCCACTGTGGGCACTGTGCTGGGGTCACCCACGCTTTGAAAGCCTCCTCTGTCTGACAGTTTGGTTTATCGTAGCTGGTTGCCTCAGGCCCAACTTGTTTTTTGTCACAACCAGCACCAAGGGGGACACCATCCTGTGCCATGATACCACACGGCCCAAGGAGTTTGACCACTATGTGCACTTCAACTCAGCCATCATGGGGCTGCTCTTTGGTGTGCCCTGCCTGGTCATTATTGTCTGCTATGGGCTCATGGCCCGGCGCCTGTATCGGCCCTTGCCAGGGGCTGCCCAGTCATCTGCTTGTCTGTGATCTGTCTGCACCATCACTGTGGTGCTGATCATCTTTGCCATTTGCTTCATGCCTTTCCATATCACCTGCAGCATGTATTACATGACAAGGCTGGTGGAAGCCAACTGACAGGTGCTGAGCATTGTCAATTTGGTCTACAAAGTGACTTGGCCTCTGGCAAGTGCCAACAGCTGCCTGGATCCTGTGCTCTACCAGCTGTAACAGTATCCATACATCTTAATTATCTATGTCAGGGGAAAGAAGATCATAAACTTTGCCTGACCTGCCCCACATGGCTGCATCCTCCCTAGCACTGGTGACCCTGCCTGAGGATGGAAGGTACAGGTGGATAGTCATCCCCATGAACAGTGGCTTCCCTACCCCTGAGGCAGCTAGATTGTAACACTGGAATCCAGGAAGTGAGGGAAAAGGGGGTGCATGCAGAAAAGTGAGGGAAAGCGAGAGTGACATCTGATGCAGCTGTTTCTCCTCTTCACCAGCTCTGGAGGCCCTCGCCTGGAGAGTTAGTGGGCAGCAAGGGAGACCATGTGTGACCCCATCTCTCATAAACTCCTCAGTTGTGCTCTCCTTTCTGGCCAATGCAGTTAGCAACCACTCTTCCTCCTCTACTTCTTTGTCTTGGTTTCTGTCCCCTTCTTGGGGCCATTGGTCCTATCTCTTGATCCTATAAGGCTTCCTGGAAATCTCCCCTGGTCGTCCTTTCCCCTCCCTTTCCCCCACATCCTTGTACAGTGTGTGTGCGTTCGCCCAGCCAGACCAGAGCATTCAATTGGAGGGGTGGAGAAGCCAGGTAATCTCAAGATTGGCCTCACTTATCTGATGGTGATAGCCAGAATCAGGAAGTGGGGGCACCAGCATATCACAGATGCCAAGGATGTGCCCCGTGTAGTGTCCACACCCACTTCCTAGTTTCCCCTAGAAGGCAGGGTAGTCTTGCCTATCAAGGTGCTGAATAGGGCACAATGGCAGAAAGCCTGCATGTCAGGGTTCCCACATTCCGCTGGAGGCCTGGCACTGTTGAACTGGTGGATAGCCATGAGGTAGAGAGGGATCTCTGAGTCTTACCATGAGGTGGGGACCCTGTGGAGACTCAAGGGGCAGGGCCCAAGCTGATAGTGGCCTTTGGAACAGGAATGTTACTGGACCTCCTTTACAATGTTCGCTGAGAGCATATTTGACAGTTCGCCTGTACTTAATGGAAGGAAGTGTTGGTGGCTTAGAATGAGAGGGAGGAGCTGTAGAATGAGAGGTCTGTGGCTGTTAAGTTCTAGCACCAAGGGGTAGTGCAGGTTCATGTGGAGGTTGGGGTGGTGACATGGATTGATGCCCAGAGGTGGCTCTTCACTGGTATCCCCTTTTTCTAGTTCCTGTCCTGGGTAAATGATACATTTGTCATCAGCTCTTTCAGATCAAGCTTTGGGCCTTTGAGGGCAGGGCAGGGCACTGGGACAAGGATAGCTCCACTCAGAGTCTCTTATGCAGTCATTCCCCTGCAGCACTGTCTTAATGCTTATGGGATAACAGGAGTGGAGGGGATTATAGAATTTGGGGAGCTAACTCCCAAGCCTTGGAAATAAGAGTTTCTGGGCAGGCAGTTGTGAGAAGAGTAGGCTCATACTTGAAGCCTCAGTGAGATTGCCTTCCATCCCATTGGTCTCCTAAGTCTCCAGCCTTCCTTTTATTTTGCTCCACCCTTCCTAAGCTGTCCATGATCTCTCACTTGTCTATTGGCTTCTAAGGGATATCTCTGGAGAGTAAGGTTGGGCTGGTCTGCAGAGGAAAAAGACTTCAGTGCCCCTGAGTCCCCCTTTGCATCCTTTTAAATATTCCCTCTTCCTCCCTGGATATCCAGAGTCTGCCTGCTACTCAGGACTCCTTCCACTGGAGTAAATGTACTGGTCTTCTTACTACTAGTCTCCAGTCTCCAGGCCACTGCCTAGCCTGTTATGTACCCGGTTCCTCATCTGCATGCTCTACCTTTTATTCCTATGATCTCAGCTTCCTTGTCCATCACTTCTCCTATCCACTGGCGCCACCCAGTAAAACTGCTCTCCCTATCACAATTATCTCAGCCTCCTCCATTTCTCCAGTCCATCTGACTTCCATATACTTAATTGAAACTAACTGCCCAGACTTTTTGGTCTGCTACTTTACAGCTGCCTTCTATTGCACTCTAACTTTAGTTAAACACCTGGACTTTCACCTTGGGCCAATCTTCTCCTCTGTCCTAGAACTGGAGGGAATTCCAGAGCACAAGGCTGACTTGACCCACTGAAAGTTCATTGAAGTTCCCTTTCCTCTTATCCTGCTGAATTCCAGAGCAACTGCTTCCAGTCTTTTCCACCTGCTCAAGGCCCCAACTTGATCCTACCCTATGAACTCTGAAGAGTTATGTTGCCTCCTGCAAGACTGAGAAGATTTAACACCTCAACTTCTCTCTGTTTCATTCATGATAACTCTACTGCTATATCCATTCTGATTTTCTCCCTTTCTTCCTTGCAGTTCAGAATAAGAGGTGGTCCTTTTTCTTGTTCCTTTTTTTAACCCTCTTATCATTTTCAGTCTCTTCTAAAACTGACCTCATCTCATCTTTAGAAAACAAACACAGAAAACCCAACCAAACAAAAATAAAACATTACCACTGATACTTTGACCCTGCTGTCTCTTCGGGCTACCATTCTAGTCATTTCATTCATTTCACTGTCAAATTTATAGAAAGAGTACCATAAATCCCATTTCCTCACCATAAAGTCACCCCTTAACTCTCTGAATCTGATTTCCTTCCTATGCTTTTCAGTACCTAGAACACAAATTACCTCATAAGCAAGACCTTTAATAGTCTTTTCTCTACTTTCACCCTCTTTGACTTTGCTACTTCACTGATGTAGATCCTCTTTAAATATTTTTATAAAAACATCATTTAAAAATTACACTATGACATTAAAGGAAATTTTGAAAGAAAATATTCCCCTATGTTTCCATATCCTGGACAATTGTTTTTATTTTTTCATGTTTCATGCTTTTTCAGTTTGTATAATACATATATTTTTTATATAAGCATAACCTGTACATAAATTTTTAAATTCTGATATTAAAAAACTTGTTATTGTAAATAATCTCCTTGTACTTGCAGTATTTCATATTTTTCACTTCAATGGCCACATAAAATTATTCCATCAATAGATTATGTTTTATTTGGCTATTCCCCTATTATTGGACATTTAGGTAAACCCCAGTTTTTTGGTGCTTTGAACATTTTAATGTGTATGGTTTTTATCTTCATTGTAATTCTGTTCCTGGGAGCAAATTCCCAGGAGTGGGATAACCAGATCAAAGAGCAGAAACATTTTTATGCCTCTTGGTTCCCAAAAGGATTGCAAATATTTTTAACACCACAATGATACATGAGTGTTCCAGTTCCTTTTGCAGCTCTAGCATTGAACTTTGTAAAAAAAAATTTTCGATGGCTTAAACACTAATTTGTTAATTTTTCTTTGATTACTCATGGGACTGGACACTTTTCTATATGTTAACTATTTGCATTTCCTCAGGGTCAATTGTCTATTCGTATCTTTCTCCATTTGGCATCTTACTGGTGTTCCTATGCATCAAATGTCTTTACTTAACATGCATATTAACCCTTTGTCATATTTGATTTAAATATTTCTTCCATTCATTGTAATATTTTAAACCCTTTGTCATATTTGATTTAAATATTTCTTCCACTTATTGTAATATTTTAAATTTTGTTTCTTATTTTGTCCACTTGTGTTTAACTTTCTCTCCTACTTTTATGTCTCTTACTACTTCCTCTCTCTTTGCTGGCTTCCTTTTCGCTTTTACTCCCTAGGTGAACTAAGTTCTAAGATCTGTCATAATCATAGTATTTAGGGATTCTTTAATCCCTTCCCCTGACCTGACTGTTTTATTTTTTTCTTGAAGATAACATATATGCACATGAATACAATTTAGTTGACTCCTTGAGAGTACCCCGAATCTTCCAAGGCCTTGGCATCAACTTATTTCACAGTAGAGAAAAAAGGTCCAGTGATGTGACTTGCCCTTGACTTCTTAAGTTAGTGGCAGAGAAGGGCAAAGGCCCCAGGTCCCGTGACTTCCAGAGTTCCTTCCATTATACAAGGCCAACTCCACGTTAGTCCTATCCTTTCTCCCAAGCTTTACCTTTGTATCTTCAGTTGCCCCCTGGACAGTTTCACTTGGGTATTCCATTGTTACTTCTCACCCAAGATGTCAAAAACCAGACACTCCAAACTAATTGCCGTAGGTGCCTTGCTCATTTCTGTTAATGGAATCTTCTTTCCTCAAGTCACTTAGACTTGAAAATTCTCAGGCAATTTTGACTCATCTCGCTCCTATTTCATGGGATTCTGAAATTTCTTTCTTCCTCATGTCAATTACGATTGGCCTTCCTTTATGGTCCCAGCACTATCATTCTAATACTGGCTGTTGTCACCTTATCTCTGACTGACTGCCTCAGTCCCCTGACTGGTTTTCCTTAACTTCAGTCTTTCCTCACACAAATGCATCTCATATAATGCATATTGCCAGATTAATTGACCCAAACACTATTTTCACTCTTTCTTTTTCAAAACTCTTTTAGGGTTCCCTGTTGTCTACAGGACAACATGAAATCCTTTAGTCAGAAACTCAGGAGAGCCTTTTCATTCTTATTTTCTATTCTTCCCCAATATAAATCTCTCTAGCTAATTTGATCTCCTCTTTCTCTTTCCAAATAAGAATTGCACTTTCTCACCACACTAGAAGGCCCTCTTCCTTCTCCCACTGACCTTTTCCTACCTAGTTTTCTAGACCAGGCTTAAGTCTCACTTCCTCTTCTCTGCTGACTCTTACCCAGAGTGATCTTCCCTGTCCTATCAGTCTACAGTAATTATTGTCTATATCAGTCATTTGGCACTTTTACTTTCTTTTGATATTACTTATACAGTTGACCTTTGAACAACTCGGGGTTTGGGGGCACCAACCCTTGTGCAGCTGAAAAATCTATGTATAACTTTTAACTCTCCCAGAACTTAACTACGAATAGCCTACTGTTGACCACAAGCTTTACCAATAACATAGACAGTTACAACATGTTAAGTATGTTATATATATATTATGTACTGTACTCTACAATAAAGTGAGCTAGAGAAAAGAAAATTTTTTTCAAATTGTCACAAATCTCCAAAAATTTTACAGTATATATAATGAAAAAAAAACTGTGAATAAGTGCACCTATGCAGTTTAAACCCAAGTTGTTCAAGGGTAAACTGTACTGTTATCTTGAATTATTATTTAGCTCTTTATGTATATTTGTTTACCATTTGCTCTGTAAACCTCTTGAGTTACTGTGATAGAAAGGGAAGAGCATAGGACTGAAAATCAGAAGACCCACGTTTGAGCCCTGGTTATGAAAGTGGGGCTCAGGTATGTCACTTATATGAGTCACTTGGATTCTCTGAGCCACAATTTCATCATCTATAAAATGAGGATCCCAATCTCAGCTTTAAGTATTTTAGATTGTGGTAAAGCCCTGCAAATCTAGAGAGCTAAGCTCTGGACCTGAGCACCACTTCTCGAATAAGCCCACCCACCATCTCAGAGAGGCCTAGGTGTCATCTTTTAGGCTACAAGCATCTTCCAGAGGACACATCAGCAAGCCACAAGCCCACCTTTCCCCTGACCCCTCCCCTCAAAAAGCCCACCAAAAACCCTGGCCATTAAAAGCCTCTTGACCTGTTAGAGGCCCGTTTTTCCTTTGTTCTACTCACCAGAACAGAGAGGTCCCTCTCATGTTTAGCAATAACCCTGCTTGAACTGTGGAGTTTGTGTCCTTTCTTCCCTTTCACCGCCAAACTGCATCGATGCATATGAAACATATTAGCCAATGCCATTAACTAAAGGGGCCAATCTCAAATGCCTTTGTAATCAAGATCTGTTTACATGCATTTATACTCTTTCTTCCCTTTGAGTTACTAGGTGCCTCTACCTCTCTCCAAAAATTTCAGATTAACCCACTGAATGGGTCACGTGCCACAACCTACAGAGCTGAGATTTCCAGTATAGGAAATGCAAATATACTTGAATACAACCAAAGAGTGAGTCTGTCTATGAGAGCACCTTGGTGTATGTTTAATAGCCAGAGCTTATGTATTTAGGTCACAAAGTAGGAAGAAGAATAATTATCCCTCCATGAGTCAAACTGTAAATTATTAAAATGTGAGAACTCTCCAAGAGAAAGAGGAAGATGAATTCCTTCTTGGGGCTGCCTGGTTATTGCTGTAAATTTTGTACCACACTTTGAAGCCCTAGATGTTCTCTTGGATGAACTGATGGGGAGGAGAAACTGGATGTACTTGGAAATCTCAACAGAAAAACTAACTAATGCCCTCTTGGGGGATATCGTGCTGCTGGCACCTGCTCACTTTGTGTACTTCTCACTTACTGCTCTTTGTAAGCCCTCATTACCTTTACTATACCAATAACCTCCAACCTGAATAACACATTCATTTTTACTCATTCTGAGTCTTGCTGGATTCCCTTCCAGGGGGTAGCCATTGTTTTGGTTCTTTGAGGATTTAAGCTAGTTTGCTTTTACAAGGTTTTGGCTTTATTCATTTCTCCAATGCAGTTTCCAAAACAGTTCTTTCAGGAGAGTAATAGTTGTTACTAAGTTTTTAAGGAGTTGGATTAAACAATGTTAAGCAAAATTTCTTTACTACAGGATTTATCCCAAGCCCACTGTGAATTTCTAAGATGAAGGGGTTCTATATGTTATAGCTACCAAACTTACTGACCAAGGAACTTTTCTTTCTTTATTTTTCCTGAGGTGCATTTCAAGAACTTATTCTGAAACTCAGAGTTACAAAAGCAAGAGTAACAGTATATAATCACTTGTCACATTTGTTATGGACTTAAGCAACTTTTTGGAAAACCAAGAGCCTAATGAATCTTAATTTTAAATTTAAATTTAAATTCCTCCAGTTGTCTTGTACTCAGTGTCAGCCTGACATCATCACTTCTCTTTCATGTGCAAAGCTTTATACAGTCTGCATGTAAGAATGCTTGCTACATAGTAAGTCAGCATTAATAACTGTCAACTGCATTTGAATATTCATCCAGTACACTGAGGTTCTCAAGAACAGGGCAGGTGTCTGACTTATTTCCCCCCAGTGTCTAGCACATCACAGTGATCAATAAATATTGCGGAATGAAGTCGATGAATGAGTGAGTATTTAAGGTGTCCAGGAAGACCTATCAGGGCCCTAAGTTGTCAAAGAAGATTCATCCCCAGAGTAGGCAGGGACCAGCCTGCCAGGAGAGAAGAAAACAGAAAGATGGAACAGTCAACAATGGATTCAAAAGCAATTTCTTCCTGATTCTTCACATACTGGTACTTTTGGTGCACCAGAATAGTTTTTGCTACCTTTTTGATGAATCTTTAAACATCTTTGCTTTCAAATTTTGGTATTTTTCATTTTTAATTTATGATGGCATTGCCAAACCAATGGAGCTGGCATAATTGTCTAAAAATGACTTAGTAATACAATTCAAAAAACAGGATGAAAAAACCCACATCTGAAAACTTCTGGGTTATTTTTATCATCTAACTTTTTAAAACTTGTTTTTCATTATTGCAAAAACAATGCATTTTAATTACAGAAGGATCAGAAAACACAGACAAGTAAGAAGAACCCCATGGGATAGGCAGTTTTCTTCAGACCCAGAAAACAATAACCAAACAAAAAAATTGATAAATTAGACTTCATCAAAAAACTTTTTAAATTGCTACAAATGAATCTCTAGTACAGAAGAATTCCAAATGATTTATATGGGTACTCCACCCTCAAGGAGGGGAAGCTTAACTTCCTTAAGTGTGAGCTCTGCATATAATATATACTTCTTTTCAAAGAGTATAGAATGAGAATGGGAAAAAAGAGTAACTTTACAGTGGAGACACCTGACAAACACCACCTCAGCCAGGTGACCAAAGGTTACCTGAACAATGATAAGCCATGTTGCTAGTCTGGCCCCCTGATACGGCGAGATGAGAATGGCATTTAAACTCTGTGGGCTTCCTGAAATCTATAACCCCAGCATAATCACAGAAAACCACCAGAAAAATTCCAGTCGAGAGCATCCTACAATATACCAGATGAGCACTCTATAAAAACTGTCAAGGCCATTAAAAACAAGGAAAGTCTGAGAAGTTATCTGAGCTCAGAGGAGCCCAAGGAGACATGATGATTAAACGTACTGAGGTGTCCTGGAGGGGATCCTGGAAGAGGAAATAGAGACATTAGGTATAACCTAAGGAAACCTGAATAAAGGATGGACTTTAGTTAATAATAATGTTTCAACATTGGTTCAGTTAATTAACAAATATACTAATAGAAGATGTTAATAAGAGGGGAAATTGGTCATAGGGTATATAGGACTCTTTGTACTATCTGCTCAATTTTTCAGTAAATCTACAACTATTCTAAACAATAAAATACAATAAATTTGTATTCTAAACACAAAAAATTTGCTCATCAAAAGATTCCATTAAAAACATGAATAGACAAGCCACCGACTGAAAGAAAATAGTCACAAAACATTTATCTAATAAAGGACTGGTATCTAAGATATATGAGGAACTTCTAGTGAAACTCAGTAATAAAAAACACAAATAACACCCCAAAACAGGCAGAAGATGTGAACAGATACAAAAAGAAGATACATGAATGGCCACAAGCATGCAAACATATCTGTAGTAGAACAGACTGAATTTGTGATTCATTACTGTGAAGGAGAACACATCGTGGGGAACCATGGAGTGTTTCAGTAAGAAGGTATTAGAAAGAAACTATCATTGGATATGGGGTTTGTTGGTGGGGGCTCACTCTAGATTGGATGGTTGTTGTCAAAAAGTAAGGGGGAATTTAATTCTACAACTGTGTATCTCAATGAATCATATATGAAGCGGAGAGTAAAATTGTAGTTGTTTAAAGTAGCAGTCATTTATTTCGTTTGTGAGAGTAGATGTTAGGTATTTTGTGGGTGGCACAGTGACCTTATTTTGTCTGTATGTATAGACAAAATTATGAAATGACCTTGTTTGGTTTCATTTATCATGATGTCATAGTAATCTAATCTGAAGTTGATATTCTGTGAGATTTCTCAATCTCCTAATAAAAGAATAGCATGGCATAGCTGTGAGTGCCATGCCAGCTTCTGGATGTCAGTTGCTTCTATCCCTCTGTCTGTCTGTCTCTCTGTACACACATACACTATTTTAATAAAAATTAGATAATTCTATGTATATGGTTTTGCAAACTGTTTTTCACTTGATGACTTATTAGTTAATATTTTTCCTGTCAAAAATAATAATTCTTCAATGCCACTTTTAATAGCAATGTAGTATTCCATTGCTACATGTACTTAGCCTTTTATTTATTTAGCCTCTTCCCTATTGAAGCACATTTAGATAGTTTCCCTCATTTTGCTGACAGAGCAAACTCTATTGGTTGAAATGTTGTTAGAATCTGGATAATGACATGGACTTTTTCTTAATTCTGAAAGTGGTCTTATGCCATGGAATCTGTTAGGGATTAAATGTTTGTGTCCCCACAACATACATCTGTTGAAGCCCTAACCCAGTGTGGTTGTGTTTGGAGATGGGGCCTTGAAGGAAGTCATTAAGGTTAAATGAGATCATCAGGGTGGAGCCCTGTTGCAATAGGACAGTGTCCTTACAAGAAGGGATACCAGACAGTGAGCAAGTGAGAGTTCTCACGCATACCAAAGAAAGTCCATATGAGGACACAGTGAGAAGGCAACTGTCTACAATCCAGGAAGAGAGCCCTTACCAGGAGCTGAATTTGCCAGCACCTTTATCTTCCCAGGCTTCCCAGGCTCCAGAAATATGGTGAAGTAAATTTCAGTTGTGTAAGCCACCCAGTTTGTGACATTTTGTTATAACTTGAACAGACTAATACAGTGTTCATTGACCAAATTCTGTGAATCTACTTGGGGTTTCACTTACATGTTTATGTATAACTATTGTTATATGTATTTATATAATATATACTTTATTTTTCATTTTTATACACACACAGCTGAGATTCATTTTAGAGTTGACTCTTGAAGATGTGGAGGTTAGGGGTGTCAGCCTTCTGCACAGTTGAAAATCCATGTGTAACTTTTGACATCCCCAAATTTTAACTACTAATAGCCTACTGTTGACGAGAAGCCTTACCAATAACATTGTCAATGAACACATATTCTGTATGTTATATGTATTATATACTTTATTATTATAATAACATACACTAGAGAAAAGAAAATGTTTTTTCAAATTGTCACAAATCTCCAAACACTTTTCCAATACATCCATTGAAAAAAAATACACATATTAAATGGACCTGCTCAGTTCAAACCCACGTTGTTTAAGGGTCAACTGTATATATATATATATTCCAATTAATTAGTGAACTCTCCTTTCACTTTTAAAGCTTTTAAGGTAGACATATAACTAATTACTCTCTGTTCTTATTAATAAAAATATTAAAATAAATTTTTCTCAGTATTGTTCTTGGCAGCAACTCATACATTTTTATAAATAAACTGTTTATTTTGGAATAATTTTACATTTACAGAAAAACTGTCAAGACAATACAGAGTTCACATATACCCCTCACTCAATTTCCCCTAATGTTAACATCTTATGTGATCATGGTACATTTGCCAAAATTAATAAATTGACATTGGTACATTCTTATTAATTGAATTCCATCCATACTTTATTTGTATTTCACCAGTTGTTCCACTAACATCCTTTTTTGTTGTTGTTCCAGGATCCCATCCAAGATACCACATTGCATTTAGTCATCATGGTCTGTGATGTTCTTTGATCTGATAGTTTCTTAGTCTTTCCTTGTTTCCATGACCTTGATTTTGAGGAGGATTGGTTAGGAAATCTGTAAACTGTTCCTC